>NC_133397.1:37922500-38230000 GCF_047511655.1 Castor canadensis | reverse complement strand
GAGAACACAAGAATAGCAAGTATCACGCAAGTGCACAACATAAGCTCATTCTGAAATGATTCACTGAGAATCTGGGTAGACAGGTTATGGAACTGAACCACACCAAAAAATCCTACACCTACTCTTACCCCGTCCTCAGTAATTGATCATATTGCCATTCTGCCTGGTGCTGAGTTATTCACAGGAGGCATATACTAATTTAGGGTACTGGCAAAGCAGAAATAGCACAATAAATTTTGGAAAGAATTTTAATGAAATACTACTTTGGATTTTCATATATAATATTCATTTATACTTACTCACTCAACAAATATTTATTGGGTACCCGCTATAGTCCAGGCTTAGTGTTAATTCATGGGTAGAGGTGAACAAAACAGACGTGTTCCCTGCCCTCCCAGAATGTACCTCTTCAAGTAGCAACATATTCTTCATCTAAACAAACTTCTTTAGTTGCCATAGAGTAATAGTGATTAAGAACACCAACTATGGAGCCAAAGTACCTAGGTTTTAATCCTATCTTTCCTACTTACTACCTATATAACTCTGAACATTCTTTGCCTCCATTTCTTTACCTAGGAATAATATCTCCTTTAGAGACTTTTTTAAAGGAAGCACTAAATGAGGAGAGTGCTTAGAAGAGAGCCAGCACATATGAAACACTCTGGAATCCATATTGTCTCTCCTGTGTATGGGGAAAAAAAAAAAGTAAGCTCCAAGGACAACCTCATGGCCAGTACTCAGGACAATGCCTAAAATACTTGAGTATTTCAAGAAAGGGTTCTTTCAATGAATGGACAAAGAGACCCCACAACACAAAATATGAACTCAATATAATCTGAACTAAATATTTTTGATAAGTTTGCAAAGTCAAATTTCCAAGTAAAATGTTTAGAACTTTAAAAGTTATACATGAAAATAACAGGGCTGTTAACCATAGTATTATATACAGAAAGGAAAGAGTAAATGGAAACAGAGTTGTATAAATGGGTATATGCCACTCTATAATATAGAGGCCTCTTGGTGTTCATGTTCCATGAAAGTAAATATTATTCCTGGATTTTTTTTTCCATTCTGGTGTTGTTCATTTTATTTTTTTGCTATGAAATAAATGATTTCAATTTCTGTACTTTGAGAGGAAAAAGAAACAATCAAGTTCTCTGTCATTTTGGTCACAGTATTAATTTACATCTATTTCAAAACCCACACATTAAAAGAAATCTGGCTTAACACAGACAGCAAAGAACTGTGTTTGAACCAAATCACTAAAAAGACACTAAAAAAAAAAAATTGCTACATTTCATATCCCTAAGATCCTTATTACCTAACCCACAAAACTGTGTCTACAATTTAATTCCAAAGAAATAACACAGAAAATCTTTCAATTATACTCTTTTCTTTTGAAACAAGTTATTTACATTTTTATGGAAATTATTTGCTATGATTCAAGATTAACAACATAATGGAAGTAGTCACAGTGGTTTTTACCCCCTCTTATGTTATATATAGGTAGAAAAATGAGAAGCTTTGATCATGCAAATTAAAGCAGAATCTATTATCTTCTTCCTGATCTATGTCCTGATCATGGAGAGTTTTTAAGCAATGTTAGTTGTGCACATTAGGAATCACAGTTAGTTAACTACTGCTGCTAGCTGATGGGCTGTATTTGCCGACTTTATCAGTTTGACCCAGCTTCCAGAGCTTAATGGTCCTCCAGGCTAAAAGAGAAAGCTGATCCATCAGACTTACATTAGCATAGAATCACATTCAAGCTTATTGATGTGCTGTTCAGCATAACTACCATCCCCAGCACCCAGCTCAGTCCATTATTTTCATTTTATCTCAAGTCATTTATATGGTTGTCTGCCCCAGTTAAAAAGCTCCAGCAAGACTAGTACTTAAATGAATTTGTGAGAAAGGAGACAAATGCTCCCTGAACTTTAGGCACTTTGCCATCAAGGCTTGCTAACATAAAATATACTAGTACACTTAGGTCCACTTAGTGGGCATATCAAGAATAGCATATTGTAGGAAGGGAGGCGAAGTCACTTACTACCCTATTAGTGAACAAGGAATGTGATGATTAAATGATTTTTTTAACTGTAATTTTAAAGCACTGCTCTGATTTTTGCTGAAAGCTATTTATAAAAATAAATTTCATAACAGCTACATCTTTGCTGTTTAAACACCTTTCTCTTTTAAAATACAGAACACACACTAAAATAAATGTTCCCAGTAATAATACACTTCATCACCTAGGAAAATGTTACATTTAATGGTAACAAGAAAAACAACAATCTATAACAACCAAGCATTTAATGTGTACAAAACCCCATAATAAGAAGGGATTTAATGTGTGCATAAACCCTGTAATGGGTTTGTATATAATCAAGTATTTGAGGTATACATAAAATCACTTTAATTGTAAATCTTTAAAATGAAAATAAAGTGCTTCTATAGTTGTTTTGAATATACAATAACTACTGAAATTCTAAAGCTGGTCTTCAAAACTATTTTTATGAATTTACATAGTGCTTACAGCTATAATTCTGAGAGAATCTGAAAAGAACAGTATTCCTAAACCTTGTGATTTTTTTTTTCGCACTTAAGAGGACTTTAGAGCTGCCTACCTGCAAAGTATAGCAACTAGTTCAGATTTCACAATGTAACTAAAACTCAAAAAGTTAGTGGCGAATTTTCAATTTGTTTATCTATCACTTAAAATTCAGAATATGATATTTTTATACCCCTGCCTGTCTTATTTTTACACTGGGAAAATTAAGATGCAATCTAAGAGTCTTTGCATCCCAACCAGTCTCTCTATGTCCATCATTAAGTAGTCTTTAGAAACCTTGTGTTATTCCAATAAGGAAGAAACACTTTTGCGGGGAGGGGTATTAAGGGTTGAAGACAGGGCTTCCTGCATGCTAAGCAAGTGCTCCACCACTGAGCTACACCCCCAGCCCTAGAAACACATTTAAGCAATTTAATCCATCAAATATTGTTTTAGAACTATTCATCTCTAATTGCCTTTCATTCATTTCTCTCACGTCCCTCTGAAAGAGAATGGAAAGGAAACTTCTGTAAACTGTTAAAGCACTACACAAAAGCTGGTTGTTAGGTTAAAAATAAAGATTCTGACACTTATATCTTTACAAGATGAATAATCATATAAAAACTTCTTTCTAAACACTGTTTCAATTCTGTGCAGAACAGTAAGACTGAACACCACAACTCCCTGAAAACAGACCCTTTCATTTCAAATGTAATGGTGTACTGGTGAGTGAAGATGCTAACATTTATTGAGTACGTACTTTGTGTCAGCCATATTCACTTACATGAATTCATTTAATTTTCTGAAATATGCCACAAGGTTTGGTTTAATAACTCTCAACTTACAGAGTCTCAGGAGCCAACTAAGGCACTGGCAAAGGTCACAAAGCTACAAAGTTCTCAAGCTGGTCTAGGAACCTAGATTAATCCAATCCAAAATGGAGTGTGGTTTTCTTTGCATCACTGTGGCAGGCTGCTTCATGCTTTCAAGGGACTCCAAGGTTCACTGCCACTTTCCAGGGAGATTTGTTATTCTTTAGCAAGCCAAGGAAGAACTAGCTATCTCAATTTTGTAGCATCTGAAATTCTGTCTTGAGAAGAGAATTTTCAAAAGAGGAAAACAATTACTGAGACTTTCTAATTGTTTCTCTCTTTATTTCTACTTTGAAAGATTCTTATACACTACGCATTTTTAAGGAATATAACCAAAGGGATGTTGGTATTCTCAGAAGAAGCTATGTTCACTTCTTGGCCTTCCAAAAAGTGATGATCAAGAGGAAAGTCATCTCCATTTTTTTAACTATACAAAAATATATCTACAGTCATATATACTTTTAACTATACAAAAATATAGCTATAGTCATATATACTTTTGTTCATATGCAGAAAGTAACTCTGGAAGGATATAAAAGAAACTCATTATTGTGGCTGCCTACAGGGACAGGAACTGGGTTAATGAAGGTCAAGAATGGGAAGAAGATTTCATAGCTTATATTCTTTAGGACATTTCAAACTTTGAATCACATAAGTATACTACCTACTCAAAACATGCATGCACACAATCACATATATATGTATATATGTATACATATGCATATGTATGTCATGTTGAAGTATCTTTAGGATGAATGCTGATCAGTGTCACTATAGCTACAACCCAAGGCTTCAGAATACTGTACATGTACTAAGTATCTTCATTAGAATATATTCTTGTGATATAGCAGAGAAGTTTGCTTGAATGAGCTAGCATTAGTATCCCAGATACTAACTTTATAGAAAACATACTGATCTCCCAGAAAAAGTCAAATGGAAAAACATTTAATAAGATTTCTGCTGTGATTGTAACCAAGATCATGAAGACATGGACAGGTAGGCTGCTCTGGCCAATATGTTTTTTTCTTATGTGTACCATCTCCCTAACAAATTTACCACTTAAGGGGATAAAAAAAGGTGGGAGAATTATTGGTGGTGACATCTTTCATTTGACTCTAGATGCATCCCTGTGCCCAGAGAGATGAAAGATTCTAGTCAAATCTTTTCATTTCACTATTTTGCTTCTTCTTTCATAAGAATTTACATATTTATGTAATAAATTTCAGAATTAGGATAAGAGGACTAAAAGAGGTAAGATCTCAGCATTTTATACAGCAAATAAAGACAAGTTAAATATCAACTGATAACATATTCTTTACAATTTATTGTTATTTCTCTTAGTAAAGAACTGTTTCCCAACCCCATGGTCAAGATGCTTCTAATTATATCTAACCTGGAACTGTTCCATTATAATTGAAGAGTATATTTTCACATACACACACAAATATTCTTTCATTTAAGTTTCACTTATCATGTATTTAACAAGTACCAGCAGTATATTAGGATTCATGTTGACCTAAATTTCACTGAACAAATAGTTGAATTATATGAGGCACAATTTAGGTGAGAAAGATAAACAATATATAACATCTCTCCTACTCTCAAAGGGTTTACTAGAAGGACAGAAGCCATGATTTTAATATGTGTAAGCCCATGTAATTTAATAATTATGATTAATAAGTATTAATCAAATTGAACTGAATTCTTACTTTCACTTTCATAACTGATTTAAGATTCCTGATAACTCTGACCTTCAATAAAGGATGCAGATCTTCTGCCATGTGATCCAACAATATCACTCCTAGGGATATACCCCAAAGAATGTGAGTCAGCTTATAACAAAGGCACCTGCACACCCATGTTTATTGCAGCACTATTCACAATAGCTAAGCTATGGAAACAGCCAAGATGCCCCACTACTGATGAATGGATTAAGAAAATGTAGTATTTACATACAATGGAATTTTACTCAGCTGCAAAGAAGAATGAAATTTTGTCATTTGCAGGTAAATGATGGAACTGGAGAACATCATCTTAAGCGAAGTTAGCCAGACTCAGAAGGCCAAAAGCCACATGTTCTCTCTCATATGCGGAATATAGACCTAGTACAAATGCAGCAATATTATGAAACACTGGGGAGGTCAAACTAAGGGGAAGTCACACACACAGGAGGGATAGGATAAAAGAAGGAAAGTAAGAACTTGAATATAATCCATATATTCTGTACACAAGAATGAATATAGAAATCTTAAACTGGCTGAAACCACCATAACAAAGGGACTAAGGTAGAATCAAGAAAATTAGAGGAGATAAACTAATTGGGGTTATAATACATATATGCATGGAAACACCACAAGGAAACTCCCTTTGTAGCTACCTTTATCTCAAACAAGTTAAAATTTCATGTTTTTCTTTTTATCTTCTCTTTTTTTCTTCTACAAAATCGGAGAATAGGAGGGCGGAATAAGTCCTGCTGAAAGGGGAGGACTGGCACCAGTGGGAGCAGGGAGCTGACAGTGAAAGGGGGTAGGAGGGTAAAAAAAATGTGTACACATGTACACAAATGCAAAAATGATACTTGTTGAAACTACTCCAGGAATGGAGAAAGGATAAAGGAGATCTTTAGAGGGGGTGAATTCAAGTATGATATGTTTGATACATTGTAAGAACCTGTGTAAATGCCACAATGTACCCTCCACCCAGCACATCAATTAAAAAAAAAAAAAAAAGGATACAGATCTTTAACAGTGCATTCCAGCTCTAGTGAATTCTAAAATCAACTTTTTTTTTCACAATTCTGGGGTTTGAACTTAGAGCCTTCCACTTGAGCCTCATTCCCAGCCCTTTTTGTTTTAGTTCTTTTCTTTTTTTTAAGTTAAACTTTTTTATTAGAGGAAGAGCTTTTTCAGTTCACTCTGCCCATATAGGGTCTTGCCCTTTTGTCCAGAGCCAGTCTCAGACTGCAGTCCTCCTATCACTGCCTCCCAAGTAGCTGAGATTACAGGTGCACACAACCACACCTGGCTTATTCTTCAAGATATGGTTTTGCTAATTTTTTGTTCAGCCTGGCTCCAACTGCGATCCCCTTATTTAGACCTCCCACATAGCTAGGATTACAGGCATGAGCCACCATGCCTGGCCCTTAAATCAATTTTTAAATTATAAAAATGTAAGTAGAGAATGAATTTTGAAACAATAAATTACATGTATTAAGTTCTTTTTTGCATGTTACCCATTATTCTAAGTTTAACATTTTAAATGTTACTCTCATTTGATCCTTATATTAACCCTGGGAATTAGGTATGAGTTTTGTCTTTCTACAAGCAAGGAAACTGTGGCACAAATGGTTAAGTAAAGTGACCAAATTTATATAGCTTATAAGTAATGAGGCTCAAGCCCAAGCAGTCAGGCTCCAGAGTATATCTTCACTACCACAATATTAACTCTCAAGATACTGGTTTCAACAAGTGTGTCCCATTGGACTATAGCCCATTAAATTCCTCCGGCTTCCATATATGGTAATTGGGTTGGAGACCTTCTCTGTATCTTGCAAACCACTGCCACATCACATTTCCCTCAAACCCCCTTCAGTGTATCAGTGCAACACTATTTCTTTTCCCTTCCTGCATTGCTCAGACTTGAAAGTTCAGTTTGCAGAGTGAGTAGAAAGAAAAATGAAGCCACATAAGATAGGAAGTATCCCCTGGAATCACCAGTGACTTCCTTCATCTTGCTCATCATCATAACTATGCATTTTTCTGTAAAATATATTCCTTGGGTTGGCATTGGCACCACCAGTCCTGCTTTCACCTTGTCAATAGTTTTTCTCCAGGAATCATAACCCCAAATGTTGCAAATTATCTTACTTATGTGTTACCTCAGTACCATGGATTCCATCTCAAATTATTAAGAGATCAAGAAAGTGAGAATACCCTCAAAGTACTTGGCCTAGCATCCCGTGATGCCTTACAGAAGCAGAGCTAATGTAATAATACACTTCTGCTTCACACATGTCCTCTATCCATAAGTAAACCAAGACTTCAAGAGGGTCATAACAACAAAAACAGGAGCTCAAAGTTCAGGCTGCAAACTTATGGCGCTGTTACTAGAAATAAGCTAGATTGTGTCAGAAGAGCAATATCCCCTCTAGGTTTAAGTAAAATGTTTATAGAGATGCAACAGTACTTTCATGTCAAGAAATTCTTTTTGGTTTGATGATAAAATACAATTCCAAAGAATACAATAGTGGCCTAACATGACAGCCTCTCCAAAAATGCTTGACTTATATCCAGATTCATTGCTACATTTAGGGTCATTATATCCTCCAAGAAACAAATAGAACATAGAAATAGATTAGAAACAGAAAAGTCTACTGGCTGCTTAGGATGATTTGTCTTATTATCCTACTTTAAGGTGTAGTTACTAAGCAAGGAAAGCTATCACTCAATTGGCCAGTCCTTTGGAAACCCAGAGGATGTGCCCTCAAAGCATGAACTTTGCATTCCTGGCAACGCATTTGGAAGGGAATGACTCCGATTAGTTTTAAATGTCTACCATTGCAGTTGGGTAGGAGAAATAACTTCAAATGTTCTATAGCCCAGTAAGATAATATTCAAATTAAATCAATATTTCAAAATAGCTAGTAGAGAGGATTTTGCTTCCAACACAAAGAAATGATTTATGTCTGATAGTCCAATTACATCGATCTAATCATTATACATTATATGCATGTGTTGAAATTCCTTACTGTATCTCCATAAACATGTACAATTTCTACTTACAAAAAATACATGCTAATAAAAAATTTTCCACCACTGGAGACTGTTTTAGTTTCTTTTATTGGTTGGGTCAGAAACATGATTATATATTTCAAGTAAGGTACTCATAACAAAGTACTCAGTTTACTACTTGCCCAACTTTCATGGAGTAATGTATTGCTGTTTTTCAAACCACATTGAACATAATCCTCAATAGTGAGCCTAAAATATCTTTTTTAAAACCCTTAGTAACTAGCTGGGCTTAGAAAAAAATAGCAATTAAATTTCTCAGATAATTTCTGCTACAAACAGAAAAAAAGTGAAATAATACAATTTAAGCCTATTACTTTTGTGGTGTAATTAATATATAGTCTTTCTCTTTTTTTACTTAAGAGTTATAGAACATGCTTTTCCAACTTATTTTTACAAGAGTTGTCAAAATCAAATATTACCTCCTCATTCCTGATACAAGAATTTCCCTAAAACATAGGCTCTCTCTTTACACAATTCTGTCTAGTTCTTACTTCCATTAAGACAACACCGCCTCAAGCTTTATGTCCATTTCCAAAAACTGCCTTATTTCCAAAAGGCTATTCTTTTAAACTCTGAAAGACTGAAAGGCAGCACTGAAAAACACCTTGTACAGTCATTTTATTGAACTATTTCACCCATGTCAGGAAAGAAAATGAGAAATTTAACTTTAAATCTAGGTTCTAAAAATTCTGTTTTAGTAATTAATTTAAAATATGCATTAAGAGCTGATTCCATATTCTACCAGTAACATTTGCCCCCTCAAAATGAACAAAATTATCTTTTAATAAAAATGTTTACCCTACAAACTACATGGTACAAATTTCCTTAAACCAAACTGAATCCATTCTCTATACAGGACAAAAATAATCCCACTAGCTGAATTTCAATGCCAAGCTGTCAACTTGAATTTCTTCTGTTTAAAAATAGCTGTTCATTATATTCAGTAATGGGCTGTCAAAGCACTACAGCAATGAACCTCTATCATACACTAAAGCAATTGGGCAATGTACATTATTATGTTTAGATTACTTGCATTCTCTATAAGACCCCTAGGCTAATTTTAAATGAGATGGTTAACTTGAACTAAATCAAAGCCAATTTCATCTTATATTAAATCTATAGATATTTTCCATTTATGACCCACTCTGCATACATTAATAGCAAGTAAAACAAAACCTCATGAAGTATATGTGAGTATAAGTAAACACGCACATATGAATGCTTATGGGTTTATATGTGATTTTGCACCCTATAGTCATATCTATTTTTCATAAAGATGATTCAATTACAATACAAGACACACCACATTAGATAATATTGCCAATATGTGATCAAGGATTGCTGTCTTCATGAATACATGATAGACTGTTAACTGGAAACATCACCCCTATAGCATACAGCCTTTGATATGTAAGCATACTGAATCAATTAGACATCTTTGAACTAGCTAATATATAATAATTCACCACATAAGTTAGCATGGAATAACGTGAACAAGGATAAAAAGGCACATAAAACTTATGGCTGAACCATCCTTCCCCAGCATATCATAACCCCAAAAGCATGCAATATATGGCTACAGGATATCAAAGAAATGGTAACTAAAGTGATCACAAATGACCTGTAAATAATGAATGCAAAGACCAAGTTAATGATTTTTAATTTTTTTCACTAGCCTTTGTTTTCACTAATAAACACAGGCTACTAGACAAGTAACCTAAGAAGAGATTTTTATAATACTTAGGTTTAAAATAATTTGTACTTAAAAATCATCCTAGATTCCTATCTTGTAATATCAAAGGGAAAATGCCTTATAAATTCATAGATTCCAATGATATTACCATGTAAAATATACTTCAGTATTTGAGCAAGATTAAAACTCTGTAAGTCAAGTGAGTCAAGAAAGATTTCAGGACAGGCACAATAGTACTGTTGATTTGTGTATATGTATGGGTGTATTTAAAGTATGTCACAAAAAAGGAGGGGTGAACATACATATATACATTACATATCAGTTATCATTTGAGTCAACAATACAACAGGCACACATATGTCAAGTGGCTGAATGAAAATAATTTAAAAAACACCCAAAGCAGCTGTTGTCTTTATTTAAGAACAAAAAAAAAAATCCTCCCTAAAATCTAAGATCATTAGCAATATGCCTAGTTAGAAGCTTACTAATCATTATTTATCAATGCTTATCATACTCCAAAGTACACTAGAATAACTGAAAAGAAACTTATTCTATGTTCAATTAACTCAGGTCTTCATACACATCCACATTTTATTCCTAAAACTCTCTAAGTACTTCACTATAACACTTTTAACAAAATAGAAAATGAATCTGTCTGAAAAATTTTTCATGTAATCACTCTGATTCAGTTTAAAAAAATGCCTAAAGTAGCTTTTTAAACCACCAATCAGAATATGAATAGGAAACAATTTGAAAATCAGTTTTGTGCTTTGCTAATTGGTTAAATATGCATTATTACTAATATATATTTTATTACCACATTGTGAAAATAAGTAAAAAAAAATTAAAATTTCTATTAATTTTTTTCACAAATGGAATAAGTTCTTTTGTTCAAGCATATAATAAATCTGAAAGAATTTTATAGAAAAGACCCATGTACCCACCACCTAGATTCCATCATTAGCATTTTACTATGCTTGTTTTATTATATATCTATCTGTCTAAAATAGAAAGTTTTAATAAAAGGTAAACATAGTTCTGAAGAATAAATGAGGTAAGAATAGTAAAAAGAAGATAATGCTTTACTTAATAATGCACTTATAAAGACAATAGTTATGCTTTTGACTGCAGCCAAGTTTCATAAATGATCATTTCCATTTTTTAAAACTATGATATCGCTTTGTCTTAATAGAGACAATTGAACCTAAATTAATTTGATATTAGATTCTGACTGATTATTATATCTTGATTTGAAAGGCAAGGTTATGACAGTAACAGTAGAACATACTTCATCAGTCATGTGGAAAGAATATAGACCTCCAAGATACAAAAACCCTTTTAGTTTTGTTTTTAAGTTATAAGATGAGAATTAGGATATTTTTCTAATCATTAATATATCAGATAGTACAAGTGATATAAGTCAACACTGTGTCTACTATAATAAATATACATTATGAAAAACAACTATTCTACTTCAAATGTGTACTTCAACAAAAGAATGGCATCCATGTTCCTCTTTCTTCTAAAAACTAAATATATTGCTTTTGCTACAGTAAAATAATTTTTTAATTAAGACTGGCAAATTTAGGAAATTTACATCCTTTCTGATTTTTACTTATTTATATGAGAAGTAAGTTTTAATATCTGAGTCACAAACAAGAATATCAGCTTAGACTCTAACTTTCATTTTCTCAGATGAACTCTTGCAAAGAATGTTCAGTACAGCTTCCTCAAATCCTCTGATTGGGTACTTCCTGCCAAACTTCAACAGGTCAGAAAGCACAGGGAATTGGAAAACAATATGCAAAGTACATTTTAATGCTCAAATAATCATTGAGTAATTAAAGATTTAACTGAGGGGAAAATCCACAAATTTCAAAGCCCACTATAATTTAAGTAATTTTTGAAATTTTACTAGAGTGATGTATTGTAACTTTGTTTCACTGAAATATTTTTCACACACAACATTATTCTGGCCTCCACACAAAGACAGTGAATTACACTATTCCTTTTTCTCAAATGATGAGAAAGTATATTAATTAAAAGTGAATAATCCTTTCAATATTTATTCTCCAAAATTGAAATGAACTTTTAACTTGAATATTTTATTTTGAAACAATACATGAAAATGCATGGGTGAAAGTATCCCTAAAAAATGTTAGTGTGTACAAGATGTTCTTAATCACCATAAACTACATTTAAGCAGATTTGGAAAGCTTTATACCCTTTTTTTAATGTTTTTATTTGTTGATGAACCAACATAATTTGGCATAATTAACACTAAGATCTTCAAAACTCAATGACTGAAAAATAATTGATTCTCTCTTTTCTTTCTTGAGTACTCTGAAGCCCAACCTAAAGATTTAGAGCTGACTGGACAAATATAAAGGATGTCAAAAACACTGACCATTGACATGCCATTCAAGGCACATGGAAGAGGGTTCAGGCTTGAATGCCTTTAAACTGCTCATTGGTAAGATCAGCTATCAGTGAGACACAGTGTAAGTCAGCATTATTCACTGAGCCTGCTATGACCTTAAAATCATTGCTCCTGGGGCACGTTCATCCACCAATTAGTTTATATGCTCACTGGAAATCCACTGCTCAGTAAATGCATTGGTCTCTCATTCCACAGTGTTGATGAAGTGTGCGTGATGGCTTTCTCTTCACAACTTCACCTCTAAAGCTGACCCATCTCAAGCTAATGCATTCAGGTCACTTGAGCACCCCTTAGTTATGATGGATTTTGATACTTAAAAACCATTGGAGTTTAAACTTACTTGACAAACACTAATGTTCTAGTGATCATGAAAGGACAGATGTAAACAAAAATAAAAATCAAACTGAGTTTTCTAGTCCTCAAAAAGAGAAAAATTACAAATAGTAACCACATCCTAAGATTAAGAAGCATAAAACAAGAATCCCTTTTACTTCCAAAAGTGTAGCTTTATGTCAGATATTTATTAATACTCTTGAAAAAAGAAATTTCTTTGCTATTTTTAAGCAATTATTAATTAGCATGTTGGAAAAGGAAATTATTTTCTCCTGAGGACAGAGAAAATTCTAATGAATAAAAGGAAATTGAAAAGTAATTTTAAGATAATATATGACATGATGAAATTTGGATCTAGAAATGCATGGGGCGGTGGGAGTGGGAAGATCTCCAAGGTTTCTAATGATTAAGACATAAAAAACAAGGGTATAGTAGGAACTCAGTATTTCAGAAGGAAACCAGTGACAAGTTATACAAGTAAGAATATCCTAAGATAATTATAAACAAGATCAGGGATGGGGGCATAACAAGACAAAAATCATTACCTAAAATGATCTATATGGGTCTATTTTCAAAAAACTTGAGGACAGAATTTGCAAACAAAACTTCTGATTTTTCCCCTTAGGGTTATCACAAGGCTAGAAAATCTTCCCCCTTAACTAAGAAGTCAGCCTTTAATTTATTCTCAATCTACTTCTTGGAAAATTACCTTACTGAGGTTTTCTTTGGTGTGGTTTTGAACAAATTTATTAAGATATAATTTCCATGCCATAAAGTTCACCCATTTAAAGTGTACAGCTCAATGTTTTTATATACATTTACAGAGTTATGCAACCATTGTCACAATCAACTTTTAAACACTTTTATCATCCCAAAAGGAAACTCCACCCTACTCATCCTCCCTAGCTCCCTTTCTGAGATAACTACATTACTTCCTGTTCTTCCAGATTTGCCTGTTAAGGAAGTTCATAGGAATGAGATTTTTAAATATGTGGTCCTTTGTGACTGATTTCTTATGAGTAGCATAATGATTTGGGGGTTCATCTAGGTTGTAGCATGTACCAATAATTCCTTTTTATTACTGAAAAATATTTCATTGAATAAATATACCAATTTTGTGCATCCATTTACCAAGTTCTATAATAATATAAAATAATGCCTAAGAACCACAGTTCATAACATATGCTTACAGATAACTAGTAATAAAAAAATCTGCTTTCAGATGTCACTTATATGTCACATTAGTTACTTATATGTTCCTACTTAGCTGGACTTCATTTATAAAATTAATAACATATTGATAAGATATAAAATATAATTGCTAATATGAATAACATCAAGAGTTAATAGTTCTGTAGAATTAGGAAGATATTCACAGAGCAATACTTAAATAGTTAAATTAGATACATGTATGTCCCATGACCTCACAATCCTACACCTATTCTCACACAGAATCATTTATTGACATGGAAAACCAAAGGTAGTCTAAGGCAGTGAATAAAAGTTTATTATGAAATACTATATATTCACCAGCTGCAATAAACTGGATGAATTTTCAGCAACATGGTTATATTATAATAGTAAAACATTGAATGGAAAAAGTCAAGAAACTCAACACAATCTCTATTATAATGTTACTTATATAAATTGAAAATATATACCTCAAACAACAGCATACATTTTATAAGAGCAAATTAAAACAAAATGATTATAAAAAGAAAGTGACTATGCAGGGACCATTACTAACAGTGTGCAACAAACTGAAAAGTATGAGTTACTGAACATTCTGTAGATAAAGTCAAAGATTTTTAGGGGGAACAGAGGATGTCATTTTTCAAAAATATTTGCTGCCCCTAACTGGAGAAAAATTGTAATTTTCTGTCCTAATGAAACAGGCTTGGCCATGTAAATTACTCTAATCAAAAAATGTGAAAATAAATTGTCTGTAACCTAGCACAATGGTGTACTTGTGTCTCTTTTCTATCTACTACAACTGCTTCAGACCCCATATTGGGACCCCAGATTGAAGACAACATGAAACACAGCTACAACAAACCCAAGATAAACATATAACATGAAATTTTGATGTTGTAAGCCACTGAGATTGTGGGGTGGGTTATTTTGTTATGACAGCATAACCTATCCCATTATGACTAATATATTCACATAAGTGTACATGGTAATAACACCTCTGTCAAGTTTATTCAAACTAAACTTGGCACTAATGCTGTATATATTTGGATTCTGACTTACATTCCTTCAGATATATGCCCAGAAGTGGTATCACTGGATTATACAATAATCAGTTTTTGAGGAACCTCCATACTGCTTTCATAGTGGCTGTACTAATTTACATGCCCACCAACAGTGTATGAGGGTTCCTTTCCCCCCACATCTTCACCAACATTTGTTGATGTTTGTGTTCTTGATGACAGCCATTTTGAATGGAATGAGGTGAATCGTAAACCATGGCTTTGACTTGCATTTTCTTCATGTATGTATCGGCCATTTGTACTTTCTTTCTTTTTTTATTGTTTTATTATTCATAAGTGCATACAAGGCTTGGGTCATTTCTCACCCCTGCCCCCACCCCCTCCCTAACAACACACTCTGCCCCCTCCCTCTCCCCCCCCAATACCCAGCAGAAACTATTTTGCCCTTATCTCTAATTTTGTTGAAGAGAGAATATAAGCAATAATAGGAAGGAACAAGGATTTTTGCTGGTTGAGATAAAGATAGCTATACAGGGAGTTGACGCGAATTGATTTCCTGTGCGTGTGTGTTACCTTCTGGGTTAATTCTTCTTGATCTCACCTTTTCTCTAGTTCCTGGTCCCCTTTTCCTGTTGGCCTCAGTTGCTTTTAAGATATCTGCTCTAGTTTCTCTGCATTAAGGGCAACAAATGCTAGCTAATTTTTTAGGTGTCTTACCTATCCTCGCCCCTCCCTTGTGTGCTCTCGCTTTTATCATGTGCTCAAAGTCCAATCCCATTGTTGTGTTTGCCCTTGATCTAATGTCCACATATGAGGAAGAACATACGATTTTTGGTCTTTTGGGCCAGGCTAACTTCACTCAGAATGAAGTTCTCCAATTCCACCCATTTACCAGAGAATGATAACATTTCATTCTTCTTCACGGTTGCATAAAATTCCATTGTGTATAGATACTACATTTTCTTAATCCATTCGTCAGTGGTGGGGCATCTTGGCTGTTTCCATAACTTGGCTATTGTGAATAGTGCCGCAATAAACATGGGTGTGCAGGTGCCTCTGGAGTAACCTGTGTCACAGCCTTTTGGGTATATCCCCAAGAGTGGTATTGCTGGATCAAATGGTAGATCAATGTTCAGCTTTTTAAGTAGCCTCCAAATTTTTTTCCAGAGTGGTTGTACTACTTTACATTCCCACCAACAGTGTAAGAGGGTTCCTTTTTCCCCACATCCTCGCCAACACCTGTTGGTGGTGGTGTTGCTAATGATGGCTATTCTAACAGGGGTGAGGTGGAATCTTAGTGTGGTTTTAATTTGCATTTCCTTTATTGCTAGAGATGGTGAGCATTTTTTCATGTGCTTTTTGGCCATTTGAATTTCTTCTTTTGAGAAAGTTCTGTTTAGTTCACATGCCCATTTCTTTATTGGTTCATTAGTTTTGGGAGAATTTAGTTTTTTAAGTTCCCTATATATTCTGGTTATCAGTCTTTGTCTGATGTGTAGCTGACAAATATTTTCTCCCACTCTGTGGGTGTTCTCTTCAGTTTAGAGACCATTTCTTTTGATGAACAGAAGCTTTTTAGTTTTATGAGGTCCCATTTATCTATGCTATCTCGTAGTTATTGTGCTGCTGGGGTTTCATTGAGAAAGTTCTTACCTATACCTACTAACTCCAGAGTAGTTCCTACTCTTTCCTGTATCAACTTTAGAGTTTGTGGTCTGATATTAAGATCCTTGATCCATTTTGAGTTAATCTTGGTATAGGGTGATATACATGGATCTAGTTTCAGTTTTTTGCAGACTGCTAACCAGTTTTCCCAGCAGTTTTTGTTGAAGAGGCTGCTATTTCTCCATCATATACTTTTAGCACCTTTGTCAAAGACAAGTTGGTTATAGTTGTGTGGCTTCATATCTAGGTCCTCTATTCTGTTCCACTGGTCTTCATGTCTGTTTTTGTGCCAGTACCATGCTGTTTTTATCGTTCCTGCTTTGTAATATAGTTTGAAGTCGGGTATCGTGATACCTCCAGCATTGTTCTTTTGACTGAGTATTGCCTTGGCTATTCGTGGCCTCTTGTGTTTCCATATAAATTTAACAGTAGATTTTTCAATGTCTTTAATGAATGTCATTGGGATTTTGATGGGAATTGCATTAAACATGTAGATTACTTTTGGGAGTATAGACATTTTTACTATGTTGATTCTACCAATCCATGAGCATGGGAGATCTCTCCACTTTCTATAGTCTTCCTCAATCTCTTTCTTCAGAAGTGCATAGTTTTCCTTGTGGAGGTCTTTCACATCTTTTGTTAGGTTTACACCTAGCTATTTGATTTTTTTTGAGGCTATTGTAAATGGAATTGTTTTCATACATTCTTTTTCAGTTTGCTCATTATTAGTGTATAGAAATGCTAATGATTTTTCTATGTTGATTTTATATCCTGCTACCTTGCTGTAGTATTGATGATGTCTAATGCTTCTGAGTAGAGTTTTTTGGGTCTTTAAGGTAAGGGATCATGTTGTCTGCAAATAGGGATATTTTGACAGTTTCTTTACCTATTTGTATTCCTTTTATTCCTTCTTCTTGCCTAATTGCTCTGGCTAGGAATTCCAGTACTATGTTGAATAGGAGTGGAGATAGTGGGCATCTTTGTCTGGTTCCTGATTTTAGAGGGAATGGTTTCAGTTTTTCTCCGTTAAGTATAATGCTGGCTGTAGGTTTGTCATATATAGCTTTTATAATGTTGAGGTACTTTCCTTCTATTCCTAGTTTTCTTAGAGCTTTTATCATGAAATGGTGTTGGATCTTATCAAAGGCTTTTTCTGCATCTATTGAGATGATCAATAGTTTCTGCTTATCATGGAAGACTTTTATTGCTCCATCTATTTTGAATGATAGTTTTGCTGTGTAGAGTATCCTGGGGTTGTAGTTATTTTCATTCAGTGCCCGGAAGATCTCACCCCACGCTCTTCTTGCTTTTAATGTTTCTATTGAGAAGTCTGCTGTGATTTTGATGGGTTTACCTTTGTATGTTACTTGTTTTTTCTGTCTTACAGCCTTCAATATTCTTTCCCTAGTTTCTGAACTTGTTGTTTTAATGATGATAGGTTGTGGGGTAGTTCTATTTTGATCTGGTCTGTTTGGTGTCTTGGAGGCCTCTTGCATCTGTATGGGAATATCTTTCTTAGATTTGGGAAATTTTCCGTTATTATTTTGTTGAATATATTACACATTCCCTTCGCTTGCACCTCTTCTTCTTCGAAGTCCATCATTCTCAAGTTTGGTCTTTTGATGGAGTCGGTGAGTTCTTGCATTTTCTTTTCACAGGTCTTGAGTTGTTTAATTAATAGTTCTTTGGTTTTTCCTTTAATTACCATTTCATCTTCAAGTTCTGAGATTCTGTCTTCTGTTTGTTCTAGTCTGCTGATTGGCCTTCCATTTTGTTTTGCAGTTCTGTTTCATTCTTTTTTCTGAGGTTTTCCATATCCTGGCTGTTTTCCTCTTTAATGTTGTCTATTTTTGTCCTGAGTTCATTTATCTGTTTATTCATCGTGTTCTCTCTTTCAGTTTGGTGTTCATACAGTGCTTCTATGGTTTCCTTTATTTCTTCTTTTGTTTTTTCAAATTCTCTATTTTTGTTGTCTTGGAATTTCTTGAGTGTCTCCTGTACATTTTGGTTGACCCTATCCAGTATCATCTCTATAAAATTCTCATTGAGTACTTGTAGTATGTCTTCTTTTAAATTATTCTTGTGGGCTTCATTGGGTCCTTTGGCATAGTTTAATCTTCATTTTGTTGGAGTCTGAATCCGACTATCTCTTTTCTTCATTCCCCTCTGGTTCCTGTACTAATTTTTTTGCTGTGGGGAAACTGGTTTCCCTGTTTTTTCTGTCTTCCTGTCATTGTCCTTGGTGTTGTTACTGTCCCTGTACTGTGTGCAATTAAGTATTTTCTAGCTTGTAATAATAACAATGGTAATATTTAGAATGGAAGGGTGAGCTGAGATGGAAAGCAAGAAGTTAAAGAAAAGGGAAAAACAAACAGACAAGTAGGAGAAAACAAAACAAGGAATCAGGGGGAGCGCCGGGGTTGCGGCGGGAGGAGCGTGGCGGTGCCGGCGACGGCACGGCCTCGGCCTATGTGACTGGTGGCATCCGCGCGGCCTCTGTCAGGAGAGGACTCAAGATGACCAACAAAGAACCTCTTCCCAAAAAAGGTTTGTCTGAGTAAAACAGACTTCAAAGTGATGGCACGAGACGAGTTAATTCTAAGATGGAAACAATATGAAGCATATGTCCAGGCTTTGGAGGGAAAGTACACAGATCTTAACTCAAATGATGTAACTGGCTTAAGGGAGTCTGAAGAAAAACTAAAGCAACAGCAGCAAGAGTCTGCACACAGGGAGAATATCCTTGTAATGCGACTAGCAACCAAGGAACAAGAGATGCAAGAGTGTACGACTCAAATCCAGTACCTCAAGCAAGTCCAGCAGCCGAGTGTTGCCCAACTGAGATCAACAATGGTAGATCCAGCGATCAACTTGTTTTTCCTAAAAATGAAAGGTGAACTGGAACAGACTAAAGACAAACTGGAACAAGCCCAAAATGAACTGAGTGCCTGGAAGTTTACGCCTGGTGGGCCTGATGCCGTCGGACTATTCCGGAGAAGAGGCCACCTCCGAAAAATTCCCCTTCTAGAACATGTAGACACTTGAGAAATGTTTCTGTTTGAAGAAAATAGAGGGAGAAACAGAAGTCTTAAGTCTGTGGCACATTGTGTCTTCAGACAGTTTGGAGGATTGAAAACCTAGAGATTTTTAAATCATGAATTGAACATGTAAAATTCCAGTAAAATGTAAACATGGAATTGCATCACTCTTAACCTTGAGCATAGTGACTTAGAGACACTGTATACCAGTTTTGCCAATAAGACTGTGGACTTCATGATTGTTAATGAACTACTGGGTCAAAAGGTGAATTTGCCTTTAAAGAATTTACTTGATAAGAACCAACTTAATAGTCATCAGACAATCAAATAGTAGGTGTCAGTACAAGTAGTGCATCTATTTAACCAGTTAGCTTAGGGCTCTGTATTATTGGATGGAGCCTTAAATCAATGTGGTTTAAATCAATGGTTTGTTCTTTGAATGGTTTTGAAAACTGTAGATATTCTTATCTGAGGAATGTACAAACATAAAGGTGTGGTATCAAATTTCAGGTTTAAACTGTTGGAAGCATTATAAACATTCATTTCACAACTAGATTGTATAAGGATATTGGCTGTGATGAGACTCACCGCATTATTTTTTTCAGTAGTGAACTTTTATGAAACTCTCATCCCACCCAACAGGCACATGTTAAAGCAGCATTGTTGGTGTTAGTGGGGGAATGTGTTCCTTCATTGTATTTGAGCCCTTTGTATTACACTCTTGATATTAAATTAAATGTGCCTTCAAAAAAAAAAAAAAAAAAACAAGGAATCAAACAAGAAAATTTCAAAGGTGTAAACAGGGAGCATTAGTGTACTAATCGACAGTAAGCTGAACAGGCATTAGAGAGACAGAGAGAGGATTGAAAATAAAAAATAAAAAGAATAAAGATAAGAATAAAAATAAAAAATAAGTAAATGAAAGAAATATATGTATATATAAAAATAAAATAAAACAAAATGAAAAATAGAAAATTAAAAAAAAAAAAAAACCTCCAAGTTCAAATGCAATGAAGTTTCAGTCTTAATAATTTTGGTGTCTGTCTCAGTCTCCAATCCTGGAGATGGTGCCTCAGATGTTGTTCTGTAGTTGTCTCATCAAAGGGGATGCATAAAGTAGAACAAAATTGCACCAAAAAAAAAAAAACCCACAAAGTGTCCCAAGTTCAAACGCAATACAGTTTCAGTAAGTTTTCCAGCATGCAGGTGTAGTTCAGTTGTTTTCTCATCAAAGGTAGGGAGAGAGGAAAAAAAAGAAAAAAAAGAGTCTGGAGACAGTTCTGTGAATGGTTCTGTGGCTGTGGCTTGCCTGCCCGCTGCTGTCAGCCTGCTGTTGCTGGAGGCTTTATTTATGCAGATCTCAGGAGTGAGCTTAACACTCACCTGGCCCTGCAGGCTTTGTTTACTCAGAGTTCTCCTGTGCTCCAGCCGCTGCTACCAGCTTTCCCCTTTCCAAGTACACTGGGGGAGGTGACACTGCACCCGCTTTTTCAGGCCTGTGTGTTTGTGTACAGTTCACATGGGAGGTGGGTCTTCTCCCTTCTCCTGTGGAGTTTTCCTCCCTCCGCCACTCTCACAAGCTTTTCCCACTCCTGGTTGCTGGGCACATGCCCCCGCTCCCGCCGGAGCCCCTCCGGCCCACCTGGCTTGTTTATTTACAGTTCCGGGAAGGATTCCCTTCCCCCAATCTTCGGCACTCAGTGAGCCCTACCCTCTTTCCCACGTGTCTTTAGTGTTCTTATTGCTTATTACTTAGTTTCTCTTTTTTCCCCAGGTGGAGGTCAGTCTGTCCAGGGGGCTATGCTGCTCTGGCCCAGGGTTGTCTCTGGAAGTACCACGTACCGCTAAGCTCACCTTGTCTGCGCCTTCCCAAGCCATCTGGGCACGGGCCACTGGTGGCCCGGGGGCTCTCCTGGTTTCTCCGTTTAACGTGAAGTGGAGATTCTCTGTGCCGGCTGGAGGTGTGGAGGGGTCTGTACTTTCTTTCTTTGAAAAATTTCTGTTCAGTTCATTTGCCCATTTCTTCTTCATTGGGACCTTGATTCTTTGGGAGTAGTTTTTTGAGCTCCCTGTAAATTCTGTCAACCAAGACATTTTACTTTCTCCAACTATTCACAAAACAATCATGAAGACCAAGTTATTAATTATATTGCCATAATTCTCTTTCTTTGGGTAAACATCATCACACAAGCTGTTTCAGGGTTTCCTACAATCAGGCAAAGAACTGCATGCCCCCAGGAACAAGCTAAATGACTTATCATACCCTCTAGCCAGGAACACACACCATCCCCAATCCTAGCACATACTTTTATATAAAACTGGTCATGTACCAGGCTTAGTTAGCATCTTCTTGATACTTTTATTTATTTAGACACTGAAGTGTAAGGCAGAAACAATGAAGGAGGTGGAATTTGTGCATATTAAGCCCTTATTCATAGTTCAGCACATGAATTTTTCTTTAAAAGCTACATATGATAATGGACATTGTGTTGTCTTCTATTCTTTAGTCTCTTTATCATCCTGCAGGTCTCTCTAGCTTTGGGTCAGTCAAGTTTCAGTCTCCTCCTCACACAATGGCTCATCCCTCCCTGCCTCCAGTCATCACTGGTTTCTCCCATTTCTGTCATATGCAGCCTTTGGATAGTTTTATGTGTACTGACAACCATTTAGCATATAATTTTGGATTATCATGTACTATTTTTGTTTTGTTTGTTTTAGGTCAAATTGTGAGACTATACCAAGACTGTTGCCAAGACAGAGTGTGAGAATGTTTTCTTAGGCAGGTTAGAAAACTTTGACAAAAGGAAGCAAGTTATAGGAGTTATAGATAATCCAAACTATCCTAACATCTCAAAAAATGGAGGAAAATGTGGACTAAATGATAAGCAACCTCTTTAAGTTCACCAAAGCAGCCAGCCTATAACAGTGTTCTGTACATTTCAGCTTTACCTTCATAGGGAAAATATTATTATATGATTATTAGAGAGAATAAAAGATTATGTTATTAGATCTTTCTAGTCAATCCTTCAGATAACTGCAGCCACCTGACATTTTAATTACAACTTCATGACAGAACCAGAGCCCAAACCATACAGTTCAGTTCTTGAGCTTCTGGCCCCCCCAAATTGTGTGAAATGATAAATGTTTATTGTTGTTTTAAACCACCCAGTTTAGGAGCAATTTGTTATGCAGTGCTGTATAACTAATGAACTCCACTCAGCAACTTCTACTTATATCTTATTGACCAGAATGTGTCACAACCACCAACAGCTTCAAGAGAGTCTGGAGAGTATTTTCACCAGGCAAATTCTTGCCCTAAACAAACCTAAGTTCTGGTTCTTCAATTAAGGAAGAAGCAAGAGGAAATGGCCATCAGGTATGGAACTACTCTACGACTTCAATTCAGGCTTCTCCAGAAAGAAAATGATCTTCAGAAAGGAAGAGAAAGAAACAATATGAAGAAGATGCAGCCTATAATGAGTAAGAAAATAATATAAGACCTAGTAGTTGCTTTAAGAGGGTTTGAATCTGCAGGCAAGGCAATTTGCATTCCCCGTGCTAATTAAAGTTAACTTGTAATTTCTATCATTAATCACTGAAGAACCCTGACAAATAGGAGAGAAAAAGGAAACAGGAATATGGAAATGCTGTTTTGAATTTTTGGAAAAGGAAAATAAGTACATATAAAAAGTTTGATAATATTCATGATAAAAATTTTGTAAGAGATTATTAATTTGTTGGTTTATATACATATAAAAATAAGTGTTCAAGAGTACACAAAAAGCATGTATTAGGAAAAAGTATGGGAAGTGACGAGAGGCTCCTTGCCTTTAACCTTGGTCTTGACTTTTCAATATTTTTAGCAGTGACTTAAAGACATAAAAGGTATGCCTATCAAATGCTCATATGACACATCTGGGAATGATACATATAATAACAGAATAAAATTTTTAAATGATCTTGACAGCTTACAATACTGTCATTCACACATCCAATAATTCTAAGAAATTATTTTAAGGATTTAATTTCAGTTTCCACAAAATTCCTCAGGGCAGGACTGCATCTCATGTTATTTTAAAACCTCCTATGATATCCAACAAAGTATTGGGGATATAGTAGGTATTTCATCAATATTCAAAGAATTAAACTGAATTTTATTAAGTACAAGTGTAGAGAAGTTTAGAATAAATCACTCATCTATTCAACATAACATCTTACTTTCCATCAGGCCACAGCACTTATTTCCTTCAAGGACTCTAAAATGGATCTTAGAACAGTTGCTTAATCCCAGCTACTAGAGAGGCAGAAATCGGGATGATCCCAGTTCAAGGCAAGCCCAAGGAAAGTGTTTGCAAGACCCCATTTCAACAAACAAAAGCTGGGCGTGGTGGCACGTGCCTGTTAGCCCAGCTATGAGGGAAGCATAATTAGGAAAACTGCAGTCCAGGCCAGCCAGGAGTAAATGCAAGACCATATTCAAAAAAATAACTAAAAGCAAAAAAGGGCTTGGACTCAAGCAGTAGAGCACACCTGCCTAGCATACACAAGACTGTGAGTTCAAATCCCAGTACTGCCCCCCAAAATCCACAGACCTACAGGGCTGGGGGTGTGGTTCAAGTAATAGAGTGCCTGCCTAGTGAGCAAAAAGCCCTAAATTCAAATCCCAGTACTGCCAGAAAAAAGGTCCTACAAGTGGAATTTTTCTCAGCATACCCTTCCTGAGCAACCTTAAACCTTTTAAAGAAAGACTGCAATAAATAAGACTTTACAGGACACTTGAAAGTCTTTGCACTTTTTTTTTTTTTTTTACTTTTGTTTCATATTACACTCAGGTCTATGCCATTAGACTGTAAGCCCACTAGGCATCTTAAAAAGCATTTTAAATCTTGTGCCATACATATGAAATGAGAATGGATGCACACCCCTGTTGCAGAGCTACACAACATAACATTTTCTTGTTACAATTCAGTATCATTGCAGGAAGATAAGCACACCCCATAGTCTTAATTTAACAGACATGAAGAAGTCAAGCTCTATTGTTAAATGTCACAGCCAGCCAGCCCTGCATGATCAACCTTTATTCTTTTCTGGCTTCATTATGAGGATGATGCCTTTTAACTGTGGTGACTAAACCTGTTAAACTACAAAGCAAGAAATTTATAGAACCTTTATAAGAGTAATACTGAACAGCTTAAATGTAAAACCTACAATTAAATTCCAAAACTAAGCACTTCACCCCCAAGAAAATGCTAAGTAGTTCTTCAGCAACATTCCTGATTTACATACTCCAAAGATGACAGGATTTATATACATACATGCTGCAGTGATATTAATAGTAATTTTTCTCAAGTACTGTTCAATATGAAACATAGTAATATTAACCCATGCGTTACAAAACTAACAAATTTCCTCTTAGCATACCAGGGACAGGAGCTATGCTTAGCATACCAAGGAAAGGAGCTTTTTCATTTTCAAAAAGCCTTCTTTTGTCAGATGAAAAGCCCTGAGAGTAAAATATTTCAGTATAGTTCAGTGTTAACAATGGATATGCCATTAGATTACCATACAAGTGAATAAAGCTCCAAATGATATGAACATTTTTTTCACACTTTAGATTTTGATGTGAAATGAGTCTAATTATTTATTCATAGACTTTTCCTCTAAGGAGTTCAAAGCACTATATTTTAAATCTTCAAACACCTATTTCCTAAGCTCTAAAATCTACTAGGTAGGACAGAAGAACATGTGACAGGGAGGAAGATAAAGAAAAGCAGCACAAAAGAAAAGGTTGGTTGGAAAAACTCACGCACATTTTCAAATGAGGTGGTGCATTTTATTCATTCACTCAAACAATTTGGGAGCACCCTTGTAATTCTAAGTCTGTGTTAGATGTTAAGAATATAGAAATACCACCTGTTCCAGCAGCTCTTCAGACAGGAATGACAGATATGTTGAGTGATAATTACATGGGCCAAATGGTATAACACAAGGATAGCTAAGTGCTGTGTAGCACAAGGGAAGGAACCATTGGATTTCAGAAGGCTTTAACAAGAAGGTGAGATTTCAGCTAAATTTACAAATAGTAGAAGTCTGTTGGAGAATTAAGAAGAGAACCTTTGAGATAGAGGTAGCGTTATGTTGAAATCCAAGGAATTATCAATAGGTTTGACCTGTTCAAGTTGTGTGAGAAAAACAACACAGCTTAGGGGAAAGAGATGATATTTGGTACCTAGAAATCATAGAGTTCAAATCTGTTCTGTGAAGAGACTCCAAGGGTGTCATAGTCATGAAAATCTTAGCAATAATCAAAATGAGCAGATTTTATATATATATTAGGTATGGTAGTACACACCTGTAATTCTACTAACTCAGGAAGCAGAAGTAGAATCTGTGAGTTCAAGGCCAGTCCAGGAAACGTTGGTAAGACCCTGTCTCAAAAACAAGTGATATAGCATTTGTGTAAGGCCCAGGGTTCAATACCCAGTATCATAGAATATATATATATATACATACATATGTATAAAACTGTATGCATATAATTTGCAAGAAAATAGTTTTGTTTTATACAAACACATAACTCTATGAGAAATTATAAGCTGTTGGGCTTTTGACTTCCCCTCTGCTAGGGTTGCTGATGCTTTCATAAAGCAACTAGAAAGGCTAAATTCTTTTCCCTTTTCCCTTGTTCACCTCATCTCTGCAGTTCTTTTTTCTCTCAGATTGGAGTCTCTCGTGGGTAAAGATGAATATCTGACTAGACTCTACTTGATGCTCTTTATTCCGGCTGCTACCAGCACAGCCACTCAGCAGCAAGGTGTCTACTTGCTTCTCAAGGGTCTACTGAAAGGGCAGCCCAACATCTTACCTCTTAAGAACTATGCATGGTCAGCCTGTTTTGCATCAACCCTGTAAATAGTAGAATATAGTGGATGATGAAAGAAAAAAATAAGCATAGCTTAAATCTTAGAAGTACAGATAAAAGAAGATATTTTCATTGTCTTTACTATTATTTCAACTATAAAACCTCCTATGTCAAAATGCACAGAAAACTGTGGCTCACAATAGATATAAGCCTCCAAATCACCTTCTACAGTAAAACTAGTTGATGTAAGTAGAACACATATCTATAGAATGAAGGGAAGAAGAAAAAGTACTTTATAAATTTGAAAGATAGATATTCATCAAATTAAAAAGTATACAAAAGGCATTTTATTAGTCACTATGACATACATGAGATGGTATACTATGGAACATGCTAGAACACAGCACAGTATCAAGCACACCAAGACACATACAGATAACAGCTCTCAGGATTCTGTTTGCCAGCTTGATGACACATGGTGAGGATTAAGACCTTAGAGTCATCCTTCTGATCCTCTAACTCTCTTGTAATTTAGTCTGGATCTTATCACCCACCAGCACCAATTTAGGCAAATTATTAGTCATAATTTAAAGGTCAAAGAAATTTCTAATCCTGAAAACTCATCATGAGGGAAAGGATAACTATTTTCCAGATAGTCAAATTAAAAGACATGAACACTATCCAGATACCTCAAACTGAAAAAGAGACTTGAATATAAACACATAGTGAGTTACAAGAAAAGTGTTCTGACATTTAACAGGAAGCAAATAGGTAGGGAAATTGTCAAGGAAGTAGCATGTATCAAGGGAGAAAATATGACCAGCAAGTAAATCCTTGAGCCATTGGCCTGATAAGCACACAGTATGACACTAACATGCACCTTATGACATGCAGTTCAAATTAGTGGAAGTGGCAAAGCTACTGCAACACAGGTCATTTGGAGAAAAAGAGAGAATGCAAGTTGAAGAGATTAATGGAGAATTCTGACTACTCCAAGTAAAAGAAGAATTCTGTGGAAAAATAATGCTAAGATATTCAAACCAGCTAATAAGAAAAAACAAGTAAAGGAACAAAGGTTCTATAATTAGGGTCCGTATCCATAGCATAGAATTGTAAAGTGTGGGGAATTTCTGTGGAAAATGAATGTTTTCAGTCAAGTGTAGTGGTACACACCTGTAATCCCAGCTACTCAGGAAGCTGAGGCAGGAGGATCATTTGACTCCACAAGTTTGAGGCAAGACTGAACAACATAGAAAAACCCCTATTGTAAGAAAAAAGAAGAAGAAAGAAAAATGGATGTGCTGGAGGTAGGATTATTTTAATAGTCTTTCTGACAGAGAGCTCTTCCCCATCCAGTAGGGGAGCCATTAACCACATGTGGCTATTGTGCACTTGCAATGTGCCTGGTGAACTGAGGAACTGAATTTTTAATTTAATTTTAATTAATTTAAATTAAAAAGAGATGGGCTAGTGGTTACCATATTGGACAGTGTGGCTTATGACTTAAATGGGTTTGTCTATCTCTTATAGGTAGAATAGTGGGAAGAGCACATTCAATGAAGTCACATCTCAGTTTCAAATCCCAGCCTTGACACTTATAGCACCTACTAGCATGGTACCTGGGGCAATCTGAGGCACATCTGAGTAGAGTTTAGTGTTCCTGTGGTATGAAGGGCAAAGTTGGGGGTGGTGAGTAATCGAACTAAAGACAGGTAGGAAACGTCTCTTTAAGGAACTATATAGCATAGTATGAGCCTGATACTATGTCACAGGCTAGTATTTACCAAACGTAAGCAAAAAAATTTTTAAGAAAAAAATCTCAAAGACCATGCTAATGTTCACTTATATTTATAATATCATTTATATACAAATACAAGTATAATCTCCTTTTATTTATACCTTTTACACAACCTTGAAACCAAAACAAATTAACAAACTGAAGACAAAATCTTAAGACCAATTAAATTCAAACTAAAGCCATCAATTTAATGTGGTGAATGATATTTGACAGTAATCTGAGTACTAGATTTTACAGCAGGAAGACCTAAGCCTAGTGTTATATTTGAGAGGGAGTATAGTAGAATGGTTAGGACATGATCTTTGGGGCCAGGCTGGCTGAGTTCAAATCCCAGCTCCCCATTTACTAGCTGAGTGACTTAACCTAGTTTAAAAAAACCTGCCTCACCTGTCTGTGCCTCAGTTTCTTCATGGGGCAAAAAGTAACTTCCTAATAGAGTTACTGACCAAAAGAACTTGACACGAATAAATACATCTAAAGAGCTTAGAACAATATAACAGTAGCACTTAAGTTTTGGCCATCTCTATTTATACTTCAATAAAATCAATAGATGTGGCAGAAAAGAAAGAGTAAATGGGTTGGTAGATCTCTGAAGGAGATAACATAAAAAAGGAAGATCCAGAAGTCAAAGAAACCAGAAATTTGTTGAAAGTAGTCGTTCTCTAAATCCTATTTAGTCATACCTCATAACTGTACCAACTAACCATGGCATAGTAGACAAATCCTAAATATAATTTAAAGTAGGCCAGACCTTCAAAGTTGTATATGATGTTTGTATCATGCCATTGCCATGACCAGTACATTTCTAACCATCATGTCAAGTCCCAGAGAGACACAAAATACAAAAAAGATGAATGAGCCCTTTTAAAATTTCAGACGGGATCTGTCCTTTATTTTATTTAATTTTAATTTTTTTTTTTTTTTTTTTTTGGCCATACTGAGTTTGAACTCAGGGCCTTGAGTTTGCTAGGCAGGCACTCTTAACACTTGAGTGACTCTACCAGCCCTTTTTTGTGCTGGGTATTTTAGAGATAGGGTCTTAAGAACTATTTTCCCAGGCTGGCTTTGAATTGCAGTGCTCCTGATCTCTGCCTTCCAAGGAGGTTGAATTACAGATCTGAGCCATGGGCACCTGGCTTGCCCTTTAATTTTTAGAAATGCTGGTACGTAGAAACTTTGCAGGTAAAAATGCCCCAACAAATTTAAATATTATTTTCCCAGAATCAACACTATAAAACTTAATTGGATGAATGAACAATACCACAGAAAACTGGAGACAAATGACAGCTAATGATTTGGGTACAAAAGTACCACATCACAGCATACACAACCTTTCAGACATTCCATACATAAATACACTACTAACTTCTGGGCATCTTTTTCAATTTCCCTTTTTGGTTCCATGTCCCACTGCCATTAACCAGCTGCCAAGATGACAACTCCATTCCATTCTTCACACTGCCACCAGAGTGAAAGTATTTCTAAGGCACACAATGCCTTGAGCTCAAACTCCAGTGCTGCCAAAACACTTTTAAAAATTGAAATATATACCGAGCATAGATTTGATCATATTGCTTTCATTAGCTTCCTATTGCTTTCAGGATAGGTACAAAAGGCCTTTCACAATCTGAGTCTTCTGACCCCTGCAGCCTCAACCTGTTTTCTCCCTCAAAGATTCTAAGTCAAGACTACTAAACAGCAAGTTATAGCAACTTTCACTGAACTCTCTTTCCTGGCTCTGAGCCTTTGGCTGGTGCTCCTGCCTCTGATTGAGACATACCTTCCCCATCCTTAGTTTAACTTCTTCTCTAGGTAGCAGGTTAGACTTTCCTGTCTCTAAAAAGCCTTCTCTGACTTTCTCCAGGCCACACTCCATGAGCCTCCTGGATAGTTCCTACATACTTAAATTAACTCTTTTTTTTTGGCAATAGTAGGGTTTGATCTCAGGGCCCTGTACTTGTTAGGCAGGTGCTCTACCACTACACCCATGCTCCCAGCCCTTTCTATACCTATCTCTTTCATTACACCATAAGTTTCCAATAGACAGGGCTGTGTTCCATTTGCCACATACCCCAGGACCTAACACATTTTCCTGCACATAATATGCATCAGCAAATACTGGCTTAATTTATTTTTCACTTGGCTTAATCTTACTAAAATTTTCTAAAAAAATAGTTTTCATACGAACAAATGTTTCACATACAAATAAAGGAAGTCACATCACACCACATACAATTTTATCACTCAATTTGCTGTTTTAAACTTAGAAACTACTATATTTTATTTTACTTATTCTTAAAGTGGCTCACAGCTGGATGCTGATGGCTCATGTCTATAATCCTAGCTACTCAGGAGGCAGAGATCAGAAGGATCACAGCCAGCCCCAACCAAATAATTTGCAAGACCCTAGCTCCGAAAAAGCCCATCACAAAAAGGGCTGGTAGAGTGGCTCAGCCTGCCTAGCAAGCATAAGGCCCCGAGTTCAAACTCCAGTGCTGCCACAAAAAAAAAAAAAATAGAAATTAAAATGACTCACAGAATTTCCCCTTGTTTCAGGTTTTCTAGTCTCCTTTTGTAGAGAGAAGGTCTCTTTTCAGATATAGTCTACTCAAATGTTTTGCAGAAGGATAAAACATTTTTAAAGCAAAACAATTATTTTCCATTTAAGAGAAGGCATTTGGTGTTATATTGCCTATGTTCAAAGTCTGCCACTATAGCTGACTAGTTTTGCCACTATGATCAAGTGACTCAGCCTCTCTAAGCCTGTTTTGTCTCTAAGTGGTCGTGAAGACTAAATAAAACAAAGTATTTCACACAGAATCTGGCACATAATAAGTGCTCAATAAATGTCATTCAAAAGCTACCAGTATATCAGACTTCGGCTTTTTGCTGTAGTGACTGAACTAGATCACTCAATGGTCTCACTATGCAGACTATTGTTTGTTCCATAGGATACAACTTGAAAACAAAGAAACTTGAAAACAGGTATGAACAAAAACCTTATTCACTACCTGAATAATGACTCAAAATGCTTGCATCTGTAATCTCACACTACAAATGATAATATAAGTATTTTTTCATCGTTTGTAAAGTCATTGTGACTTTACAATGGGGCTAGTTTTGCCCTTGCAGCCATCTCAGGGCTGGGAGAAAAGCTTTGAGAAGGCTACTCTCCAAAGAGAAAGGACTGTAAGTCCACTGGGGTACCCTGTGCTTATTAGCAGGGCACTTGTCCCTCTAAGCATACATAATCCCTCTGCTTTGTGATCAGAGACACAAACATTTCCTGACCCTCTTACTCTGATCAAAACAATATTGAATTTTTCAAAGGGAATATTAACAATGGTTTGCAAAAAACAAGAGATATTAGAGAAGCATGGAAACAAGAAAGCTCAAAATTTTCTGCCTTTGGTTTAACTGCCAACATCTCCTACCATCTCCCAGCCCCCATCTGGAGAGCAACTGCCCATGCCCCTGCTTGAGGCCTCTGTAGGAAAGGGAATGGAACAGGAGCCTGATTACTTTGAGCCTGTTGAAAACACATTACTGATGAATTAAGGAGTTAGAGAACATGGCTACTCTCTAGGTAAACACTAACTTATCAAAAAAAAATCTCAGATATCTGGCACCTACTATTATAAAATTCTTGTTTTCTTCTTTTGTAGTAGGGATTGAACCTAGGGCTTCATGCCATGCTAAGTACACACTTTACCACTGACCTACAATCCAGCTCCAAAATGCCTTTTCCTCAAGAGTTAAAGAATCATTTTCTCAGCTATGCCTTAATATTCTTCACAGACACACACACACACACACACACACACACACACACCCCACACACACGTATACTATGGCTAAAAGGAATCAGTAGTAAAATTTGGGAATTTAGTTCATTGGCAAGCATGTACTTAGCATGTGTGATGTCCTAGGTTCAAACACTAGCATCACCAAAAAAAAAAAAAAAAAAAAAAAGGGACAAGATAGTAAGCACTCAACTATCAAGGAGGTTAAAACTTTTAAAAATAATATTAAACTCTCAGGTCTGAAATTTAAATGGCATGTTGTAAGTTCTGTGACTAAAAAAATCCACTGGTATAACCTTTCATTGTATCCATTATGAAATGAAATGTTTCAAAAAGTTGATTTTTCCAGATTATCTAAAACTTTATTTTGATTATTTATTTGGTAAATATCTAAGATTTTCTTTAAAAGAACATAATTTATACTCTTAGAAAACATAATATATTCATTATCTTGATATTTAAAAGTCATTATTATGGATATAAATTATTTTTATTGTTGACTATAATTACATAGTCCTGAAAAAATATATAAGGCTACTGACACTGTTCTAAATATTTACAAAGGTTGGCAAATTAAGAACTTTTGGTCAAATCTAACCCTCACCCTGTTTTGTTTGGCCCTCAGATTGAGAGTGGTTTTGGGTTTTGGGGTTTGTTAGTTTGTTTTTATAAATCCTCTAAAGGAATGTACCATTCCTGGAGGTGCTTCACTACCAGGTTGATGTGTGGAATGAATGGAGCAAACTTCTATTTCATCTCCCTGCTCCAAAAAATCCATTTAATATATTGTCTTTAGGGAGAGGACATATCAGGTATTAAACTGATAAGAACAGATACTACACTTGATCTTAGCCAAAAGGCTGAGAAGTGATGAGAGTGATTTTTATATTTTTAGAGATTTGTTTTATTAAAAAAAATTTAAACAGGAATATAAAATAAAAATTTCTGTGACCCATAAAATCTAAAATGTTTATTCTCTGACCCTTTACAGAAAGTTTGCCAACCCCTCTCTGAAATGATCCCAGTCTAGAAAACTTTATAAATTAGTGTGTTGGTTCTCTTTCTTTTTCTTCCCTGTCTGAGGAGGCAGAGACTTTGGAGCAAGAACTGAGTTTGAGTCCTAGATTAACCACATGCTATCTATATGCCCTTGGGTGCCTACTTACCCTCTGTAAGCCTCTGTTTAATTAGCTGTAAAGTAGGAATAAACAAACCAACCTCATAGGATTTCTAGGTGAATGACTGAGGCACTGTGATGGACATTCAGTAAATGAAAAACATTACTTATTAGATCATGCTTCATTAGACAAAGACTACCTCCAAAAAAAGGAGGATATACAACTTTTGAACTTTGAACTACAAAGGCAGAATTCAAATAATTTTGCTTTAAATTCCCTTACATAAAGGTCCATTTGTTATATGGGTGAAAACATCATGAACTTTCTTTAACCCTAATATTAAGCATTCTTAGTTTTTAAGTAGTAAATTTGTCTAAAAGCTAAAGACATACCAAATAATAGCCATGACAGTCAAGCAACTTCTGAATTCAGAAACATAGTGATTAAGTCACTACTGCAAAGCCAGAATCTATTTTTGATTCACTTGCATCACCTTTATTTCATTATACATTTTATAACATCAAAGTAAAACATGGCATAATTTCAGGCACTGAATCACCATCAAACTGAGTTGCAATTAAGGATAAGAACATCATTAAGTTTTAGGTAATGCTTGCAATTGTAAGCAAGCAGTGCCTTTCTATTCTTCTGGAAAATGTCATTTAGGAGGTTTTAACAATTCTCCTAAACCTAGACTGTAAGTGCCATGCTTGAATTTTTTTTGGATGCATGCCCAACAATAAATGATCCACAATGATCCAAGGACAGCACTCTCATCCAAGAACTTAATCAGATTAATGATGTATTTGTTTTATAAAAATGAAGTACATTAAGCCTGAGAATACCTAATTTACATACTAAATGGTTGCTAGGGACCAATAATACTAGTGGTTTTTATAAAACTGAGGTTACAAAATTGTCTATTGTCTTGAAATCTGTTAGTAAATAGCAGTGAAATGCAAAATAATAAACAAATGTTAATTACTAGTATTTATGTATGTAAATTCATTAGATGGTGTACAGTTGTTCAAAAGAAGGAAACGATGCTCATATTTCAAAGCATATGTGCTCCAGAGACAATAGGATGCGATGCTCATATTTCAAAGCATATGTGCTCCAGAGACAATAGGATGCCATCATGTGAAGTTAGAAATACTAGCAAACTTACTTACTATGTTTTCTTCTTGATTTGACCTCAAATCATGATTCACATTCCACTCTAATATTTTCATTTGGAGTCCTACTTTAATATATACAAATATAAACAGTAAATTATCAGTCTAGGTTTCTGCTATTTTTGTTGGAAACCTAGAAGCAACCTTCATCTAAAAAGAGAAAGGAAAGCCTTCACAAAATAGCTGAATTTCACCAAATCCTAAAATGAGGAAAATTAACAGCATCTCTGGATGTCCTTTTGAATTTATGCATATATAAGACCACTCCACTCATTCAACAAACTTGGGTTAACTGAACTTGGGAAAGCAACTATGAAAAAATAAAGTCACTACTACTCTGTTGGCTAAGAAAGCTAGCAACTAAGTAGGTAATTACAATACAAAAGATCAGTGTTAAAATTCATATAAACAAAGAGAACTGGAAACAAAGACAAGCCAGCCACCAACTCTGCTAGACACTAGGTAATAAGCCTCACAGAGGAAGCAATAGTTTATAATCCCTGTCACCCAGAAGATGGACTAACATATGTAAGGAGTAGTAAGAGTAGAGAGTGGAGTCAGAAAGGACATGAAATATGGAAGTCTGCAGATAACTATATTTCTCTGATTAAAAAAAAGATTCAAAGTTCATTTAAATCTAGTGAGATTTACAAAACTTGAGGTTACCTTGGATTAAATATTTTTATACAAAGCTTAATTTTAATAACTTGCATTCTTATTCAGTAATTACATTCTTTTAAAAAAGTTAAAAACAAAAAATGAAAACATGTTTTATTAAACAGAGAATTTTAAATTTGAAAAATAATTGAATTGCATTCAGGTTCAAATACAAACTTATATGTAGACCTTAGAAATGTAAGATAGAGCCAGGCACCAGTGGCTCTGCCACCTCTATAGGACTCCTATAATCCCAGCTACTCAGGAGGCAGAGATCAGGAGAATCGCAGTTGGAAGCCAGCCACCAGGGCTGGTGGAGTGGCTCAAGGTGCAGGCTCTGAGTTCAAACCCCAGCACTGCCCCCATCCACCCAAAAATTTAAAAAATATATACATATATAGCAGAATTTTTTATACCGCTAGACACACTTGGAATGAATCTAGAAATAAAAATAATAGGCCTTGATGGTTTTTGCTTTTAAAATGAGAAATGTGTATACATGAATCAAAACATGACATTGTATGTCATAAAATGTATAGATAACTTGTTAGTCAAAACTTAATTAAAAAGTTTTATAATGTTGAGAAATGTTAAGATAAAACATAATGGAAGACACATGGACTATAAGGAATTAAAACTATACACTGAAAAGTCTATGTAGTCAGATGCCGGTGGCTCACACCTGCAATCCTAACTATTAGAAGGATCATGGTTCAAAGCCAGCTAGGGCAAATAGTTCATGAGACCCTATCTAGGAAAATACCAAACACCAAAAAAGGGCTGGTGGACTGGCTCAAGTGATAGAACATATGCCTAGCAAGTATGAGGCCCTGAGTTCAAACCCCAATACAGGAAAAAAAAAAAAAAAAAAAAAAAAATATATATATATATATATATATATATAAACAAAAATCTTGGTAAAGACTTTGTTTAGAAACAACAGCTGAGAGGCAGGCCTTATTACCATACATAATTATATCACTATCAAAATATCAGACAGCATTCATAGAACATTCTGCTGGGTATATGGAATGCTTTTCCCACAGCTCACATTTTGTTCAATGTTTGAAATGTTGGCAGGCCAGCCTGAAACCATCATACTTACTGAGAGCCAGTGCCCAAGTTCCATATCCAAAAACTTTGTGCAAGTAAAAATGATGTTCCCTGTGGCAGCTTGTATAGCTGAGCATAAGACAAGTGGCCATGTCAGTGAAAGAGTCTTCTGCCTTACCCATTTACCCTAATTTTCCATGTATATGACCCCTTCCTGCTGCCTTGGATAATTCAAGCACTTGGTAAAGTAGTCACAGACATATGTTGTTCTCTTAACCTTTATATTTCTTACCTATGTTATAAGTTTGTTTCATATCTATTGCCATCTTAAATAAAAACAATATATTTAAATAGGTTTACAAAAAAATTGAGAATCAGTCTTAAGGACCTTATAGTATATTTCACAAGAACAAATTTTTCTTTAAAAAAAAATAATAAGTCCATGGAATAATAGAAAAAGTAGAGTAAATATATTTAACCCTCAGATCTAACAAAGTCCTTGCACTTAATGTTTTCTTTCTTTCCTTTTTTTTTTTTTTGGCAGTACTTGGGCCTCATGCTTGTGAGGCCAGCACTCTGCTACTTAAGCCATGCACCAGCCCTGTTTTTTGTTTGTTTGTTTGTGTTTTTTGCTTTTAGTTTATGTTTCAGGTAGGGTCTCTGTGTTTGTTTCTTCCATTCTCTTCCCTCTCACCTCCCAAGTAACTGGGAACACAGTTCCCTAACTTTTTTTGCCAGGACTGGCCTCAAACTACTATCCTCTGATCTCTGCCTCCCAAGTAGCTGGGATTACAGATTTACACCATCACACCCAGTGTGGCACTTAATGTTTTCTAATAAGGATTCTGGAAGAGATTTAAAAAAAATCAAACATGTCAAAAGTGGACTCAAGTAAAGCTAGGGAGTCGATGACTCAGAGCAACAGGGAAGGGTTAGCTGGTGAGAGATCAGATTGCCAATGGGACCATTATTTCAGAATGAAATCAAATCTTAAGTCAAAATGTCTTCAGATGTGTTAATATTAAAAGACAAAAATGTATTACTTTTAGAAGCAACAGATTCCTACAGAAGAGTAAACCTATTGCTAAACCATCTGTTATTTGCAATACACATAATAAATTCAACAGACGGGTATGCCCCTCTGTTTCCTATAAACAGATGGTTTTTTAAATTTACAAATCCTATCAATGGAGACCTCAGCCAACACACACACACAAACATGCCCTCTTAACCATGCAGCCCACAGTTGAATACTTGGTTTCTTTTCATTCAGCAAACACATAATAAAGATGGCACTGTGAACCCTAGACTACCTTCTGTTACCATGAAAGCAACATCTTTTCTTCTTGAAACACGTGTGGAAACAAAGGAGGACTATTCAGTTAAACTGGTTAAACATCTTTTGTACCTGGAGTGTGGATGATACATCTAGTTGGCAGGCAGAAGCAGAAGCAGAGGATAAATAGCTCACCTATTTCATTCATTTACAAAATGTACACACCCACAGCCCACAAAGCCTCCACCACACAAACGGGTGCATTCATCATGTAAAAGGGCATGACAGGTGCCATTAATGCAAGACATTTCATTCTAAGATATTTCCCTTAAGTTATGAGGAAACTAATACTTTTGAGTGAGATAGTGATACCTAAAACTTTTTAATTCTACTCAAAGCACTTATATAAACTCTTAAGCATGTTTTCAAAAGCTAATCAAATATTAATGTTTATGCCATGCCAAGTTTTTCATATGACATTCACATCTCAGAGAGACTTGTAGAATATTTTTTAGTAAGTAGTTTAGGGTCAGCAAATGGAAATTATTTTATATGAAAATAAAGGTGAAAAAGAAACCTGAGATCTTTTTTTTATATATATAGGCTAAATATAAAGTGTTATGAATTCCCTCGTGGTTTTCTTATAAGCAATATTCTGGCTATGAAACATCTTTTACTATACAAGTCAAACACTTCTCATATTGCTAATGTTGATGGAAAATTCATAAATTCAGTAAAACAATAAAAGCTCCACTGTATTACTTAATATTTTAATTAATCTTTCTCAGCTTCTATTATATCATCCATAAACATCCAGACCCTGGGCTTACCTAAATTACTTTATTAGAATCAACTAATATAGACACTCATATATAAGACATGCCCCCCAAAATAATAAATATCTCAAATGCACTATATTTAAATATTCTCAACTATTTTTAACTGAACAAAAATTAATGAAAGGTGTAAGCCAATAGTAGGCTCTAAAGTAACATAAATAACATAAGTACAAAGAAAATGAGCAAGGTGCCAGATTCTTCCTTACCAGCTGGACCACAGCATTAGCGATAGCTGCTATAAAAGGAAATACCCTTCCCAAATTTAATGATCACTGTGTTGTGTCTTAATGTAGCTGACATTTACCATTTGCCAAGTATTAAGAACTTTTCATAATTAAACTCATTTAATGCTAACAATAGCCACAGAAATTAACAGTAACATCTTACAATTAGATACTTCTTAGAAAACATATGATTTATGTTTTTAGTCTACCTGAAAAGGGCAACCCAAACATAGTCTCTATTAGCTACCAGAAAACTAGTTTAGGAAATCATCTATTATGAAGGGAGAGTTAACATGTTAAAATTTAAGATAAAATTGCTCCGTTAGTCTAAATGAAAACTTAGTCTGACCTCTGACTGAAGTATCAAAGTTTCAGAGAACCATAAAATAATACACATCAATTAATCATCATCATCTGCTGAGTCGAACATTGGAAAATAATGTCAAGAAGTTATCCTGTAATTACTTTGTGGCTCCTTGAAAACCCATTTGACATAATCACTCTTTGACAGCTGCAAGAGGGAAAATGTTCTATTTCTTCTCCCACCAGTACCCTCTTCTGAGAGCCAGGGGCATCACTTTTTAGCACTTCCTGATCTGCCAAATGTTTATGAGCGAAGTGTGTGGGGTGCCTTCGTAATCAGTGCTCCAGAGACCTGTCAGGGGTTGAGAGTTTCCAATCAAAGCTGTAGATTCAGAAGAATCACAGTCAGGGAACGGGCAATGGGCTTATTATTACCAGTGTGCAGGGTAGAAAATTACTCAAGTATAAGAGAAGAGTATCTGGTTTTATCTAAAAGACCACTGGGACGTTTCCTTCCCCTTCTATGACATTATGTTTCCATTTACAACAGACACCCTCAGTATTCACATTATAATATGTTCAACATTCTTATTTGCCTGTATGTGGGGTGAGGGTTATTTTAAACTGTGATTCCTTCATGTAAACCAGGCCTGATATTAAATCATCTTGAACCCAGCTGACAAACAAAGCCTGTAATTTCTATCCAAGGTTTTTGGGCTCAGGACCACAATTGGATTTTCTGCCTACACCAGAGCGGATATGGAGGCTAACTAAAGCTCACTTTGAAAGGGAAGCACAGCCTTTTAACAGCTCATTTCAAAGATATGAATATGGTACTCAATTTTTCCCTGCACACTTACAATTGGCCTCAGAGATCAGTTCCCCAATCCAAAGAGGAAAGCTTTCTAGTTTTCTATTATAATTGCCCTCTTGGTTTTCATCAGGGGCATCCACCAGAAGAAAGGCCTAACCTAGCACAACATGAAAGCCTAAAACCCCACTACCTCCAAAATAGAGTATGAAAGAATCCTAGAAAAAAATTTCAGTGAAATAATCCTATTGTGAGGCATTGAAGCTTTATATCGCACTGAGAATACCTGTGTTCTTAGCATGGATTTTTCATTTTTCCCACCAGAAGAGATATGAGTTAGGCCGTGACACAGCATGATTTAGAAAGTCTATTGCATTAATGAAAATGTCATTGATGCAGTCTCTTATACTTCTATAGTAAAAAAGAGACAAAGACAAGAAAAAGAGGAAAACAATGAAAGAAACACCCAGGCAACACTATAATATATAACAGTTTCTGGCAGGTTATTTTTTTCCCCCACTGATAAGGACAAAAAGAGAAAAAGACATTTATATACTTTGGTATTTAAAGTTGAACTGAGAAGTGCTAATGATATTTACTTAACTTTCTGAGCCCTTCTTCAGAAATTAATATAAACATAATTCATCCCATTTCTCAAATTAAGATGAAGATTGGAAGGGGGAATAACACTTTACCAGAAAAATAAAATTTTATGATATCTTCAGGTAGGAAAAAAACATACTTTATTAAAGCACAAGGGGGGAAAATCTTTTGTTAAAAAGGAATAGGTAATTGTGCTGACTTAATTTAAGTCAGTATCATTCTCATTTTTGTGCCCAACAATGCCAAATGCATATTTATGAATAAGAATTATGTATGATTAAAAATGAGTTTATAGATTATTTCATAACTGGTGCTTAAAAGTAACTTTTTAATAATAATGCTCTACACAATGACAATCTCACTTATGAAAAGCTTATTTACTTACAGTGCTGATAGGCCTTTCAATATGCTTGCAAATCTTCACCAATTAAGCATTACAACTTCATATTTTTTCCTAATCTCATGTAATTTACCCTGCTTAATTCCTTGCTTCTGGATATGCTTCATTGCCACCCAATGAGTTTATTTCACTGGTCATTCACTTTTAACAGTAAAGCCAAACTATTTGAAGGAAATAATCTCCCAGCAAATCCAGTATAGGAAAAAAAGACTCTTATTTATCCAGCATTTTGTGCTATGAATTGAAGCTTTATTGCAAAGAGTAAGCAATAAACAAAAACACCTCAGGGGCCTGGGAGGAGCAATGTAACCAATTACATTTAATTAAATCAAAGGATGGGAGCCCCAGGGTTGAGTGAGCTGAAGAACAAATTTGCATTAACACCTAGCAGCCAAACAAGTAGCTCTGGGTCTAGTCTGCAAGTACAATTGTTGCCATCTATTCTCTGCACTGAAGGGGGGCCATTAGCTAAATTCTTAGGCATTGTTTGTCCACTGATGAGAGGCTGCCTTCTCAACATTTCACTCCATCACACATGAAAATTGCCTACTAAAATAAACAGCTTCCTGTGAAAGCTCAGAAACAAACATTATTACCTGACTCCAGTTTGCAATTTGGTGAAAACTTCAGGGCTGCTCCAAGAGACAAAAAGAAAATAAATGGTGTGGTTCCAGGTCCTAACTACAGTTGATGGAGATCATATGTTTGCAGATTCTTTGGGAGCATCAGAGACTACCAGCAGGTTATTACTTGGACTCTACCACAAGTACCGCTATTACAAATGGGATACCTTGGCTTGGCCCTAACAACATGAGGATCTCAAACATTTACAGCAGAAAGCCTACTCTAGTAGTCAAGTAAATCACGATTTCCCCTATACTCCCACTTTATAGAGACTTTTCCCTGATGACTATTTTTATTTAAAGAATATTTGTCTTCCTACAGCTACACATACATACATTTCATGCATGAAATCTATACAAGCTCTATTTAACAAGATCATGATATGAGAAGCTACCTCATTATGTAAATTAATGCCTGGTTTAATTCTTTCATCCTATACATTCTTTTTTAATCTTTTTAAATTACCATCAACAACAAAGAAAACTTTGGAAGAGTAACCAAATAAGACATTTCTACCTCTACTATGATAAACAATAGTGAAGTAAGCACAATAAAAGAAAAACCAAGGAAGCAGCAAAGATACAGGGCAGGAAAAGGCTATTTTGAATTGAGAAACTAAAACTGTAGCTGCAATGTAATATCTATCTAGAAATTTTTAGTTTGAAATTTCTTAGACTCAAAGCATTCTTTTTGTTTTTCCCTTGGTGACACTGAAGTTTGAAATCAGGGTCTTGTGCATGTCAAAGCACTCTTACAGTTGCCAAATGGATAGAGAAAAGGAAGGAAAAGGCAAAATAACCTCTTGCTCTGACAGAACCTAGGTTCAGATAGGTCGCTCCAGCAGACCTCAGAAGCAGTTTCTCTCTTTCTCTTGTCCTCCTGTCTTCTGCCTTTCTTTTCCCTCCTCAAAGCAAGTCATAGAAACTAGAATTTCTTTTTTCCCCAAGGTGGGTCATAAAAACCAGAGCCACTTTTCCCCAAAGTAAGTTTAAAAGTATTGCTTTTCCCCACCTTTGTGTCTTAGAACTGACCATAAAGAAATTCTTGGACCACCTTCCCTGAGAGTAGATCATAAGATCCCCGTATCAGAAAGGTTCTGCTTCATACCTGGGAGGAAGAAGTGCTGCAAAGAAAAGCCAAGAAGAATCTGGCAGCTTTAGTGGGCTTCCCCACTCAGTTGATCAGCATTAGATCATACCCTTTTTGCCCAATCATATTTCTACACAGCTATCCATGCTTCATCAATCCTAAGCATAAAAATGGATAATGTATCTTGGGTCTTTGTGTTATCATTCTGAAAGCTCCGGTGCCATGTAAAACTATGATCAAATGCATTTGTTACACTTAGGTCATACTTTTCTCTTGTTAAGCTATCTTTTGTTATAGGAGTTTCAGCTTTGTAATGGGCAAGAAAGAGTTAAACCCCTTTCTTATCCTTTGTTTGTTACAAGACAGAATACACTGCCTTTGAACAAATGCCAACTGCCTATGCTTTGAGTACCAACATTTTTTTTTTTTGGAGGCAATGGAGTTTGAACTCAAGGCCTCACACTTGATAGGCAAGAGTTCTACCACTTGAGCCACTCTGCCAGTCCCTGCCTAAGCTTTGAGATCTCTGAAAACCTGCAACAGTTTTACAAAGTAATCATCACAAACTTGCAAGTGTATGTTGCAGTTGAAGTTGTATCTAGTGGAATTTGAGTTATTATGATTAATGTGATTCCATTCCTCTAAGTTGTAGTATGAAGCCAAGACAATGTAGATACATACTTATACACACCATATACACACACACATATAAGAACTCTGGAAAAATTTTTAGATTGTTTACTAAAAAAAATAGCTACATCTACAAACCCTGTGGCGTTTTTATCAAGTAGGTAGGATCATTAATGGTCAAGTTTGGACATAACAATCATTACAACATGAACATAACAGATTTTGTAACAGATATTTATAAGTATCTTGGGCTCCATGTTAATTCACATTTTGAAGCATAACAATATTTTGTAGGCAACATTTTATGCCAGAGTACTATTCATTTTTTCCTAGTTATATATGCTTCACAAACCAAAATCTTCCCAAGTATCTCAATTTGGTGATGATTGGTGGTAATCTTACTACCCTGAATCATAAATACTCTTCATTCTCACCAGACAAGTGCTCCCATGAATGTATGTGATTATATATGTATGAATACAAATTTTTAGCATTCTTCCCCACACCAACTATTTTCCCAGGTATCCTTAGTTGTTAGGTAACCATTCTCAATGGTAAAACTGCAAACTCAAATAACTTATTTTACTTACAGTCAAGCAACAACTCCACTGAGTATAATTTCCTTTTACAGAGTATGTGACGTTACCCTTGCCTTTACCGAATTCTATTATATACTAACACTAAAATTATTTTCCAAAAAGTTGAAACTATGTTGTAGATTTGGCATAATTTCCAATGATTCCTATAAAGCAAATTATTTGGTTAAATGATTCTTACAGTGTATGTGTGTGCATGTGTGTTTTAAGATGCAAAGTTATTAAGTTTTTTGCTTAATGATTCAATCCTAGATAAAACCAGACAGAGAATTTAATCAGTTTCCCTAAAATCCTCTCCATTTTACACATATAGCTTTTGATTTAACAATTCTTTTGCCCTTTGAAAAAAATGTACCATCATTTATTCATTGTATGTTACCAAAAAAAACAAAAAAACAAAAAAACTGAAGAGTTAATCTTATAAACCTAAAATTTTCTTGTAGATACATGAATGTAAAAATGAATCAGCCTTTTCGGTCATCAAAATAATTCATATCAAGTGTCATTTGTATTGCTCTATTAACTATCAAAGAGTCGTTAGGGGCCTCATCTTTATAGCTTTATGATACTTCTCAATTGCTGTTCTTTTCTTTCAGACATGATATTTTTCTTCTCACAATGTAAGTAAATCTCCACCAAAATGAGTGTTTAAATGATAATTAGTGGATACTAGATAAGCAGTGCCTTCATAGGTATATTTGAAATGTCTTTAGGCAAGATGAAGTTATATTCATTCAAAACTTGGTTGGTATCTACAGCTAGATAGCTTTCTTTTATTTTTAATTATTCTTTATTTTATAACTAATACAAATGAAGTCATTATAAAGATAGAAGTATTATTTTCTTTCAGATTGAGATTGAATTCCCTTTTATGACTAAAATCTACAAAAATGGCTGAAGCATTCTTCAAACAAATTACATTTTGATGTTCACTTTTAAAAAGAGTTTCTAGGGAGATAAAGGGAAGTGGTGGAAGGGGGGGATTTAATTATGATATAGTTGATACACTGTAAGAATCTTTGTAAATGCCATAATATACCCCTATTCCACACAACAATAAAGGGGGAAAATGAAATTTAAAAATTTCTATTTCTAGAGGGCAGCTAAAATTAAAAACAAAAACACTGTATTTGAGTTATGTTAGATAAAGCTCCAAAGAAGCAACTGGGTACATAAGGCAAGCTTTCCCTGATTATGCTATAGCACAGAAGATGTTAGATGATATACATACCATAGCTAATAGTTTTATATATTTTAACCATGTATAGTTGTTATATAAAGAATATGTAAATGTACACACATTATAATGAATAGCTTTCTAGAATTCATTTTGAAATACAAGCATATTTATATGATAATGCAGTATCATTTGGTAAAAAAAAAAGTTGTTGAAAATTATGTGTTATGTGTGAATTCTCACATAACACAACTAAACACTTTAAGTCAAGGACTTTAGTATACAATGTAGTCTTTAATGAGCAGTTTTCTAAAAAGAGGACAGAATAGTAGTAGGAGGATGCTCTAAATCAGAATCTCTAAAGTAGTCTGTGTAGTTTGAAAACAAACAATATTTTGTTCCTTTAACTCAGTGCTGTGCTTTTGAATAACAAAGTGCTCCAAAGTAGTATTTTTTTAATTAAAGGCTTTAATGTTCTATATCATGCATTTTTAAAACCAGTCCCCAAAAGTCTACTTCTGTCTCTCTTCTGCACTCAGCTTTCTAAATGGAACTGGCTGACTCACACACAAAAGTGCAGCATCAACAGAATTTGGAACACTGGAAGTACAAATATATTTCCTCTCCCTCTAGAGGTATAAAATGATAACAGAGAAGCTGGAAGGCACAAACCTACCACAGCAAAGAGAATCAAGGAGGTGACCACTATAGCAAAAGTCAGCCCTATGGAAGATGGAAAACAGATGGAAGAGTGACAATTGGTAAAGCAAGACCGAAGACCCCAAAAATGAAGACGAGAGACAAGGTGTCATCAGAATCCTAGAGAGTTTCTGAGTCCAGGGAAATAAAAAATAAGAACAACAACAAAAAAAAAAAACACAAAGAGCTAGGAGAAAATAGAAATAATCTGAGCTATAGATTGAAAAAAAAATTATAGCCTCAGATGGCATCAAGAAGATATTATACGACTGGATGCCATTACTCACACTTATATAATTCCAGCTACTCAGGAGACCCATTGTGGTGATGCACGCCTATCATCTCAACTACCTAGGTCTGAGGCTGACAAGAGCAAAAACACAAGCCCCCCAAAATAACTAAAGCAAAAAGAGGTGAGGAACATGACTCACGTAGTAGAGAACCTACCTCTCAAGTACAATATTCTGAGTTCAAACCCTGTACCACTCCCTTCAAAAAGAAGGTACTGCATACATAAAAAGAATGGAATGCTTAAATAAGAAAAGATACAGTATAAGAAAGAGCTCTTAGAAATTAATAATTTGCTAGAAAGAACAGAGGAGAAGTGCACAAATAGGTTTTTTAAGGTAGAGAAATAACTGCCTATGAGTATTAGGTAGCATTAGATGACATCATCATCAGGCAAAAGAGTATGTAATAGCTGGCACAAAAACAACAGAGTTTCATGTCTCATGCATGCAATAATTTAAAGCAAGTATTTCTGGTCAATGGATACTATATTTCAAGCAGTGATATATGGGCACAGGACCTTTTCATTTTAAAGGATGCCATCCCTAGAGAAATGGTATTTTCTGCATCTTCCTGGCAAAACAGAAAAAGAGAAGACCTACCTGGGCACTCCTTAAAAGCTTTAGTTCAGAAATGGCACACATCACTTCTACTGGTTGTAACTTAGTCACATGACTGCATTTAACTACAAGGGAAGTTGGAAAGTTTTAGTTTATCTGTGGTCTCAGGAAGAAGAAAGTAAGTATTCTGGCATATAATCTCTGACACAATATGCATAACTATCTCTAGGAGGATTTTTTTTTAAAAAACAACAAATATCAGGTTACCACAAGAGCTAGGGTATTTGGATCAGGGTTGAAACTTTTTACTCAATTCTTTAATATTGTTTAATTTCTTTCTTTTTTTGTGGCAGTACCCTGGGGGCTGAGGAGTTTGAATTGAGGGCCTTGCACTTGCTAAGCAGGTGCTCTACAACTTGAGCCACTCCACCAGCCCAATATATTGGTTTAATTTTTGCACAGTGTTTATATAGAAAGCAAAGAGAAAAATAGGAAACAAACAATCAGTTCAGATATTCAATACCGATTAATAAGAGTTCCAAAAGAGAGAATAATAGAGAAAAGTGAAAATGGGGAAATGATAAAAGGAATGACACAAAATAATTTCTTATAATGAAGAAAATGGCCAATCCATGCCCAGAATATTCAATGAATAAAGATATATATTTTGTTGAAAAATTTCAGAAGACTATTGACAAACAGAAATCCTAAAAGTTTTTTACAAATCACAAGACATTTCATTAGCTGACTGGATGCTAGAAAACAATATGCAGAGCTTCAAATTTTAAAGGTCAATTCATTTCTGGCTATAATTTATACTCAGTCAAGTAAACAATAAAGTATAAAGATAGATGACGTCTTCAGACACATGAGGATTCAAAACATTTCTCTCTTTATTGGGAAGTTACCTTAAGATGCTTTCCCATTTAAAAAAAAAGAAGTATAAGGAGAAAGACATAGATTTAAAAGATTCAAAAGAAAAAAACCAAAAGATTCATCCCAGAAAAAATAGAAAAAAAGAAGCCCTAGTTACTAGTAATGCTGTAAATTTAGAAAAAAAAAAAATCCAATTCAGACTAGAGCATGTAAACAACAAAAAAAATCATTTAAAAATCTATAGTGATGGAGGATGTGGGGAAAAAAAAAAACTATATATAGTATAGAAGTGATAGAAAAGTGTTACCAAAAAAGAAAATATAATTATAGATAGCAAATAATGCAAGGAGATAGGAAAGAAAAGTAGTGTGAAATTTAAATAGAGAACACTACTTGGCTCTACAGTGAATATATTTACAATATAATAAGGTACATACTAATTATTCAAAAAAATAATAATTTACATACATATATACAAACCTCAGAAATGTTGGAGCATGGTCAATATATTAAAATTGATGAATCAAGAAATAGTAACTAGGCATAGTTACCATTTTAAAGAAATATGGAAATAATGATTAAAAGAAAAGTTTAAAAGTGTTGGCCTCCAGAAAACACATGAAAAAATGCTCACCATCTCTAGCAATAAAGGAAATGCAAATTAAAACCACACTAAGATTCCACCTCACCCCTGTTAGAATAGCCATCATCAGCAACACCACGAACAACAGGTGTTGGCGAGGATGCGGGGAAAAAGGAACCCTCTTACACTGTTGGTGGGAATGTAGACTAGTACAACCACTCTGGAAAAAAATTTGGAGGCTACTTAAAAAGCTGGACATCGATCTACCATTTGATCCAGCAATACCACTCTTGGGGATATACCCAAAAGACTGTTACTCCAGAGGCACCTGCACATCCATGTTTATTGCGGCACTATTCACAATAGCCAAGTTATGGAAACAGCCAAGATGCCCCACCACTGACGAATGGATTAAGAAAATGTGGTATCTATACACAATGGAATTTTATGCAGCCATGAAGAAGAACGAAATGTTATCATTCGCTGGTAAATGGATGGAATTGGAGAACATCATTCTGAGTGAGGTTAGCCTGGCTCAAAAGACCAAAAATCGTATGTTCTCCCTCATATGTGGACATTAGATCAAGGGCAAACACAACAAGGGGATTGGACTATGAGCACAGGATAAAAGCGAGAGCACACAAGGGAGGGGTGAGGATAGGTAAGACACCTAAAAAACTAGCTAGCATTTGTTGCCCTTAATGCAGAGAAACTAAAGCAGATACCTTAAAGCAACTGAGGCCAATAGGAAAAGGGGACCAGGAACCAGAGAAAAGGTTAGATCAAAAAGAATTAACCTAGAAGGTAACACCCACGCACAGGAAATCAATGTGAGTCAATGCCCTGTATAGCTATCCTTATCTCAACCAGCAAAACCCCTTGTTCCTTCCTATTATTGCTTATACTCTCTCTACAACAAAATTAGAGATAAGGGCAAAATAGTTTCTGCGGGGTATTGAGGGGGGGAGCGGGAGGGTGTGGAGTGGGTGGTAAGGGAGGGGGTGGGGGCAGGGGGGAGAAATGAACCAAGCCTTGTATGCACATATGAATAATAAAAGAAAAATGAAAAAAATAAAAAATAAAAAAATAAAAGTGTTGGCCTCTAATAAGCAGACCAGAATAGCAAAGGAACTGTTGATTTTCACTATAAGCCCCTCAAAATATTTTCTTCCATTTTGTTGTTGTTTTCATGGTACTAGGGATTGAAAGCAGGGCCTCACACTTGCTCAGCAAGCACTCTACCACTTGAGCCATGCCAAGTCCAAAATATTTGATTTTAACTAAAGTATATGCTACCTTGATTTTTAAAACTAAGCTGTTACTATGTGCCAAACATAGTGTTAGGTGTAGGAAACACAAACATAAATTAAAATTTGTTTCCTATTCTCTGGGAAGTCATAGTCCATGGGGAAGACAGATATGTAAAACAAAATTACAATTCAGTGTGATAACTGTCTCATAGAATTGTTTACAAGATGGTGTCTCTAGAGCAAAGGATAACAAAGGAAAGAAAGGAACCTGATGTTTGAGATGCTATTTGAACTAAGAGTCTTGATGTCTGAACATATGCATATAATCATATGCACAAGTAATAATCATATTACTTGTCCTCTCTGTGTAGGTTTATACTGGGGATAATTCCATTAAAACCAGAATAACCAGAAGAAATGCTATTCCTCTTAAGGAATGTTTAAAAAGGAATCGTACTGTTATTATTACTTCAGATTGAGAACACAAAGGAGAAAGACAAGAGGGAAGAAAAGCTGAGATTAAAGATGCAATGGACCTTCGGCACACCACCGCACATTGATTCTGAAAAAGGAACTCACTTTATGGTGAAAAAATATAAACCCATGGGCTGATAACCCAGGGAATTCACTGTTCCTATGTAGTCTTTCATCAAAAAGCAGCACACCTCTTACAGAGGATGAAATGAAGACTCCATTACAGTTGTCAGTTGGGAGATAAAAACTTTATGAAAGTAAAATACTGTCCTACAAGATAAAATTTATGCTTCAAATCAACAAGCAATATTTGAGACTTGTTTCTTCCATAGCCAATATACACAACCCTGATAACCAAAGGATAAAAGTGAAGGTATCCTCCAACAATATATTTAATGAACCTCCCCACCCCCACCCACCCCCACACATACACACACTCAGATGAGTAGAAATGCACTTCATGAACCTTAGCACGCTCAGCCAACTGGGTATTCTAATCAGTGAACTCAAATATTGAAAGGTAAATCAAAGTTCAGATGCATGTGAAAAATTATTTGTAGCAACAACAGCAAGAACACCCAAAATCTAGTGGTGGTTGCAACAGTAAGTGTCCAAGAGCAGAATCCTAACTAGACTGATCCTGCAGGTTGATCTGGACAGAGGTTCCAGAGCCCAGTTGGCCATGATTCTTGATCATTTCCTAATGCCCTGTTTTCTAGCCTTCCTCACAGAATCTGGGACTTGCCCAATAGCCAGTAAATTTTATTTCTACTCAAATTAGCAACAGTTTAGATTATTTTGCCACAAAAACTTGACACAGAATAGAAATGATGAAAAGTCAGAGAATTAAAAGAGCTCCTAAACCTTTAAAATATCCATACCCATTGTTCGAAAAGCTGTGAGGCAGGTAGTTTAAGTTTTATCAGTTTTTGATTTAGGAAGAAAAAGAGAATGCTCTCAAAACAAATTTATTTTACCTTAGATAATTAAGCAGCCTATACACCTGTTATGAATACTAAATGAGCAAACATTAATTTTTCACCCATCTTTAGCATCCTTCATCTAAGTCTCAGTTATTCCTCACTTTGTATTGGTACTGTGATAGCGATGTCATCTTTTAATTTTTTAATTTTTTTCATTGACACATCACTAAGAAAATTTGAAGATATGTTTTATTTAGTAAAGGATAATGCATTAATTCATATTAATGTTAATACACTTCTAGAAAGGAATTCCTAGCTGAGAAAGCATCTTCACTTTATAACTGCAGTTTTCATATTTAAGTTTTTTGTTTATCTTGAAAGAAAAGTCCATGGATATTCTTATCAAATGCATACAATTTCTTCACATTGCCAAAACTTTCAAAGTTTCAAGAAAACTGATTAAAAGAACTATGTGAATAGGAAAATACCTAAACCACCCTGAGGAAACATTAGTTGTGAATATTAATGGCTTTTGTTCCATTTTCTATGATTTTACTTATTTGATATTCAATATTGCTCTGACATCAAATCTTCTTCTACAACCACAATATTAAGAATCACTTCTCAAGAAATACTTAATTCTATTCATTACTACCCTACAAATATTCAAGGAAATATACAGCACATGTATGCAATAGCTAACAATCAACATTCTTTGTGAATAAAGATTTAGCACTTTCTTTGTAATCCTCTTGACCACTGTGATGGATAATAGCAAAAAGCTCTGGCAGTGATTAACAAAGATAATGGGGTGACAGTTAATCCCTTAGACAACTAAAAAAAAACAAGAAGAAAGAAACTTTACTCCATGTGTTGTGGGGAGAGGGGGTTAAGCTCTACCAGCAGAACAGAAGCTATGAAATAAATGACACCTTATCCTGAATGTTAGGCCTAAGCACAATCCTATCAAACTAATGTTTTTAAAAAAGCAATTAAATTGTTTTAGCTCCAAATTTCCACACACCTTCAAAGACCTAGTAATAATCCAAGTAATGTCTCACATGTACCTCAGTGCTCTCTGTTTTTGCATATTCTTTCTCTCTACATACATATTCCCTCTCACAACTGAGGGGGGAAGTATTAGGTTCTAAGACTGAAGAAAGAAAAACATCATGAAACCAATAATAAATATTAATTAGAAAATAGTCTTAGACTTTACTATGTAATTTATGCAGAAATATGAAAATTACTCAAATGAACATGTTCGTATCACTTTTTTTAATCTCATATACTTGGATGTACTTCTTGGAAATTTTTTAAATAGAAGCTAGACATTTGATCTACATTCTCTATCATCAAATTCGTACTAGACTTGTAGGATTAATAAATCTTTATAATATAATAACCTAAAATAATTGTGTGATTTCTTCTCCTGAGTATTCCCCTAAACTTAGGTAAGTAGCAACATTGTATGAGTATTTTTCAAATAGCAAAAGAGCTCAAAATACTAAAAAAAGGAAATGGTGGCATTATACCAACTATTCTGTTCTGAGGATTGTGGCACTCCTCACACTTTGAAAAACAATTATTAGCAACTATGGAAAAAAAAAACAAGTTGAAGTTTATTTCCTGGACCTCCCTCATAAAATGCATGTAATTCTTTATAGATTAATAAGTTTGATAAGAAAAACAAAATAGAAACTGGTAGTTGTCCTCATTCACAAAAAGAATGAGATTTTCAACATCAGTACAATGCAGAAAAAAATGAGTTCTAATGAAATTGTCACATTAGATTAACATGACTTATCAAAGCAATGGTTTACTCATTTTGAAAAGAACTTTGCTGCTGGTGTAGTGGCTCAAGCAGTAACAGTGCCTACCTAGCAAGTGTGGGGCCCTGAATTCAAATCCCAGTGCCACAAAAAAAAAAGAAGAAAGAAAGAAAGAAATAAAAAAGATCCTTGCTAAAGAGATTTTTGTGGTAAATAATTATTTAGCACTTGCTACCGATTTACAAATAGCCATTTTGGGTTGGTCTGATTTTGTGATACACTTATTTTATACACTTATACATTCTTTCTTCTATGGCACATTTTGTTAATTTTATACATTTCAAAGAAAGAATTTAGGACTGGAGGTGTGGCTCAAACCTGGAAGTGCATGCTTTGCAAGTGCTCATTTGGCAAGCATGAAGCCCTTAGTGCAAACCCCATTTCCATCAAAAAAAAAAAAAGGTTCTTAAAGAAAGAATAAATCATACAAAAGCCAGCAAACTGTGTGTCATTTATATTATTTCAGTACACATACAGGTTCTTTAGAGCCTGACTCTTGGCTCCTTCCCCACTGAGGATCTCATGACCTATTAACAACTATTGCCACCACATTGTCTTGCTAGGGGAGGCTACTAACTTAATCATTTGGTCCAAATTTGGACAAGGGATTTTTTCACATGACATACAGCATTTAAGTTCTTTGATGTATTCGGTACTGTAGACACACTACTTAGGGCCAGTGTGCTTTCCAAAGACTTATGAAAATACTTGATATCTAAAACAAATATTATACCAACATATAAAACAGAATGATAGAATCACTATTAACAGAAGTTCAAACAAATGTCCACAAGACATGACAAGTGGTACACTTTAACATTTCATTATACTTAAACTGCATTTCATGTGGGTACACTTTAATGACTTAGTTTGACCCCAAAAATAAAACGAGCCTGTATCACCCACTCGAGAAAGGCTGGAACGTTTAAATCAGATTCTATACATACATACACACATACATACATAAAATGGAATTAACAAAAAGGAGTTTAGTTATTATAGTATAGAAAAAATCATTCAATTTATAAAACATAACTCATTTGTCTTCAATGTATTGCTCATATAGTGGACAACTCCATATTTGTGGATACCTTCCATCTTTAGAATGCCCTTTTTAAGTCTGGAAATTTTCCTACATCATGGACTCCTCTCCAGAATAAAAGTCAGAACTCATTGCCCCATCTTATTTGCATAAAGCATACCTGCACATAACTTCAATTTACTAGTGAGCAAAGTAAAAAGGCAGGTGTCCAGTGAGATACACTGTTTTACTGAGCAAGCCAATGAAGTTCATTCTTTTACAGGCAGCTGTGATAAGAGCATTTACCATTCAGCACAGACAGGTTCAGTGCCAAGTGGTGGCAGCAATGAGGTCTTCACTTCCCACTGGAAGTGATTTGGACACTGTACCTGATGCATCTGTTAGTGTTCTCCTATCTGTAAGTGTTAGGTAGCAGTTAGCCATGAGCAATGGGGATATACAAAGAAAACTGAAAATGAAGGATTCTTCAAGGTTTCTGAGAAAAGAAACACTTAACAACCCCATTAGGATAAAAATAGCCCACCAAGCATGTCACAAGACGTTTTTAAGTCATTCACCCTAAGGTAGGTGGACATCAGATCCTGAAATGCTAGATCTTTACTTACAAAACAGACAAGACCCTAAGGGTCAGGTGGATCCAATAATACTCTGTAACTCAAGAGGCCTACCCTAGCCTCATGACCTTAACCATAACCTCAGCCTGTGAGCTGTTTCTTCCTATGGAGGAATTTAATGGTCCAAGCCCCTTCTACCTCAATAAAAACTGGTGCTAGGGTAAAAATAATTGTCATTATTATTCTCTCTAGATATGACCCACTTTCAGTCCATTGAAAGTGTATTCCTTCCTTTATAAATTTTACTATCACTTTCAATATGTTTTTTGAGTCTTGCCTAAATTCTTCTCTCGCTGGACACAAGGACCGAGGTACATAGCTGTGCTGACTTTCTGGTAACATTTTTAGTTGACTTTCCAGTAGCACTAGGATTCCATGAATATCTCAGTACTTTAATACATTTCTTCTCAGTTAAATCAACTAGAGTGGATTCTGTTATTTGTAACTAAGAACTCTACTACAGCCTTGGCTCACATAAATGTGCAGGAAATGCACATTACTACCCAACTTTCAGCACACAGCTACGTATTTACTGTGGTGGATATAAGGAAATAGAAATACTGAGCACATATTCCAACTTTCTTCTAGACTGCCTCCTTATACTGCAGAAGCATGAAAACTAAAACTACTTTCCCTTATTGCACTGTAGCTAAAGTTCCAGATGTGAACTAAATTGCACCACTTAGATTCACTTACATGAGATTTGAAATGGGAACATAAGTCAATGCTGTTTCTACTGGAAAGTACAGTGATGTTGAGTGTTTATGCAAAAACATTCTAGTGTTCTATCATTCTCTCACCATAGCTCCATAGCTTCATGGTGAGAGAAGAAGGTACAATGGCAGCTTCCTGATCCCTAACTCTCAGGTATGTATTCTTGAAGTCAACAATTTCATTGGTGACCTGCTGGTTCCTTATGGTGAAGATGTAGAAAGTTGCTGCAAACCAATGAATGTAGAAAGCATCCTAAAGCTGGTAATGGGAAGGAAATAGTTCTTCTTTAGCCTCCAGAATAGATGATAGTCCATGTATATCTTGATTTTAGTTCCTTGTGATCTGTGTCAAACTTCTGACTTAGAGATATTAATGATAAATTTATGTTGTTTTAAGACACTAGTATGTGACAACCTTTTAGGAAAATATGTAAGTACAAAGCATATCTCTTGTAGCACTGTTAAAATATCAAAAAGTGAAGGAAAATTTAAATTTCCACCAATGAGGATAGAATCCAATAAACTAAGTATGGAACAGTTGACAATGTAGTACTAGGCAACCATTAAAAAGATGAACTTCAAGTCTGAGGGACTGGGATGGAGAAATGTTGAATATATTATGATAAACTAAAGAAAAAATGAGTATAAAATAAGTATATAATATTACCCAATATGTGTTTAAAATGTTCATATACGCATTAAAAAGACTATAAGGAAATCCACCAAACTTTAATAAAAACTATGTCTAGGAAACAGTTTCCAGAGGACTTTTGCTTTGTTGTGTTGCTAGATTTTCTTTTTCTTCCAATGAGAATATACTATCTAGAAAAGCAGTGGTAAAGTGGTAGAGCACCTACCTAGAAAAGCAGTGGTAATAACTTAGCTCTGATGGAAGTGATTCAACAATATTCACTTGCAATTCAGTAAGCCACTCAAACCATGTTAGTTAAGTGAAAGTTTTGTTTGGATGATTTCTTACTAAAGTAAAAAATGAAACAGTAATGTGTTTGTAGTAAGATGATAGCTACAGTAATTAAATAATCAGGTAAAATTAAACAGGAACACTTATAAACAATGAAGAACACCACTAAATTCACACTGTGTCTAATCAATATGCTTCATGGAAGGCTTCTGTGAATGGGCTATCAAGTCCAGTAGAGTTTAAGTACTGAAAGGACAATCCTTGCGGGGAGCCTGATTATGACAAGCCTATGAGCCTACCTTGTTTATGTTCAGAGAACTAGAAACGCAGGTTTTTCTTGTTACAATGTCACACCCCCTCCCCTAGAACTGCTACTCCACCTCCTTTACCACTGGATATAAAAGACTAGCTGAAGGAGGACAGGAGGTTTTGATGGGGGATTGTGATTGGCTAGTGCTGACGCTGCGGGCTGTGTGACTCTCAGCTGTGTGACTCTATCAGCTGTGTGTCTCCGCCACAGCAGCTTTCTGCACCGAGAACTTTATACATAGGCTTTAGAAAAGCTAAAGAGAACACTGGACAGTGCAAGTCTAAGTACTGAGTCTTTAAGAGTTACGCTAATGCAGTTTTTAGACGCAGCTGCTGTTGTCTGCAAGTCTGAGCACCCGGACTCTAAAACATGGGACAGAGCGAGTCTAAGGAAAAAGGTTTTAAAGAAAGACTTTAGAAGCAAGGTTTTAAAGAAAGACAGAGAAAAGCAGAGTAAAGAGAAGTAAAAAAGCAATAAGTCTGTTGTGCATCTCCATCCATGGGGCCAACATGCCTGGCCCCAACTTTCTGCATGTCTGTCTTCTATTCTTTGTCCTTTCTGCATCTCCCATCACCCTCAGTTAGGCCAGTTATGTTCAGTACACCAGGAGTGAGAAAAAGATCACTCCAAGTCCTCAAATCTTCATATTCACTCAAATTTTGGAGTTACATCTCAAAAAGCAAAGAATCTAAAGCACTGAGAGCTGTTATGTGAAACTATTATTCTTTTTACATAGACACATTTGCTCAGGTGTAAAGGCCCATTTAAGCTTTACTGTTGTAGGGTTAAAATTTGTAAAGAATGAGGAAAAAGAAGGAGCTAATAGATATCATTACCAGGTACTACATCAATGATTTTAAAAATTATGAATTTTTATTACACCTTGATATATAACCATTGGACTTTTCATTAATATTAAATACAAATATATGTACAATGCCAGTATTGAATACATTGGTATATTCTTGGAACTGACTTCTGGGGATCTGTAGCATGTTATTTTATACTTATATACTTTTATTAATTTTGAGGGGGGATCAAATCAACATTTCATGTGGTAATATAGTAGGTAGGAAAACAATCAAGAACATACATGGTTTTTTCTATGCTAAAGCAATCATTTACCTAATTGTAATGATTCTAAAATTAACCAACAGCCTTATTTAAATCTACTACGTGATACTGCATTTCATATACACAAGTTCAAAAAACAACATAGCAATTGAAAAGTATGTATCATAGAATGGTAGTAAATTTAGTGTTAAAAATTATCTACATTGCCAGGCACTGTGGCACACAACTATAATTCCAGCACTTGTAAATCAGAGGAAGGAAGATCACAAATTTGAGGCCAGCCTAGAATACATAGTGAATTCAACCTGGGCTACACAGTGAGACCTTGTCTCAAAAACAAACAAAAAAATTTAATCTATAAAATAAAAATTAGAAAAATTTGTTTGCTTTCATCAATATATTCAGATATCACAGATAGCATATACTCTTAATAAAGAGGGATTCTTAAAAATAATTTCCTTGTTTGTATTTAAATATATTTCCTTTTTACAATAAACTGAATTCTGGCAACAAATACCTGGAAATTGAAATGTAAAAAGTATTACTTTAAAAATAAAATAGATAGAGATAAATTTAACAAATTAAGTGAAATACATGTAAAATAAAAACTATAAAACATTACTGAGAGAAATTAAGGAATACTCACATAAAAGGCTTTCCATATCCATATAATATTTATGGACTGTGTGACTTAATATTGTTAAGATGACAACTGTCACCAAATTCATTTATAAACTCACTGCTATCCCAATCAAAACCCCTGTAGGTTTCTTAGTAGTAATTGATAGCTTATTTTAAAATTTAAATGGAATATAAGAATCCAGAATGTCAAACAATTTTGAGTAATTTTGAAAAACAAAAATAAAGTTGGAAGGCTCATATTTCCAAACTCAATATGAAACAGAATACAAACTCTAGAAATACACCTACGTATACATGGGTAATTGATTTTCTTTTTTTTTTTTCAATAGAAATCTGTGGCTTTTATTAACCTGACTTGATTTGAAATGAATTGGATAGTTAATAACTATTAAATCTGTGAAGATCATTTTAATTTTATTTTTGTAAGCATATGCCAGTACCAAATGCTTTTAATGCATTATTTCTATTTTTTTTTCTTCATTTTTCTTTTATTATTCACATGTGCATACAAGGCTTGGTTCATTTCTCCCCCCTGCCACCACCCCCTCCCTTATCACCCACTCTGCCCCCTCCCTATCCCCCCCCTCAATACCCAGCAGAAACTATTTTGCCCTTATTTCTAATTTTGTTGTAGAGAGAGTATAAGCAATAATAGGAAGGAACAAGTGTTTTTGCTGGTTGAGATAAGGATAGCTATACAGGGCATTGACTCACATTGATTTCCTGTGCGTGGGTGTTACCTTCTAGGTTAATTCTTTTTGATCTAACCTTTTCTCTAGTACCTATTCCCCTTTTCCTATTGGCCTCAGTTGCTTTAAGGTATCTGCTTTAGTTTCTCTGCGTTAAGGGCAACAAATGCTAGCTAGTTTTTTAGGTGTCTTACCTATCCTCACCCCTCCCTTGTGTGCTCTCGCTTTTATCATGTGCTCATAGTCCAATCCCCTTGTTGTGTCTGCCCTTGATCTAATGTCCACATATGAGGGAGAACATACGATTTTTGGTTTTTTGAGCCAGGCTAACCTCACTCAGAATGATGTTCTCCAATTCTATCCATTTACCAGCGAATGATAACATTTCGTTCTTCTTCATGGCTGCATAAAATTCCATTGTGTATAGATACCACATTTTCTTAATCCATTCGTCAGTGGTGGGGCATCTTGGCTGTTTCCATAACTTGGCTATTGTGAATAGTGCCGAAATAAACATGGATGTGCAGGTGCCTCTGGAGTAACAGTCTTTTGGGTATATCCCCAAGAGTGGTATTGCTGGATCAAATGGTAGATCGATGTCCAGCTTTTTAAGTAGCCTCCAAATTTTTTTCCAGAGTGGTTGTACTAGTCTACATTCCCACCAACAGTGTAAGAGGGTTCCTTTTTCCCCGCATCCTCGCCAACACCTGTTGTTCGTGGTGTTGCTGATGATGGCTATTCTAACAGGGGTGAGGTGGAATCTTAGCGTGGTTTTAATTTGCATTTCCTTTATTGCTAGAGATGGTGAGCATTTTTTCATGTGTTTTCTGGCCATTTGAATTTCTTCTTTTGAGAAAGTTCTGTTTAGTTCACATGCCCATTTCTTTATTGGTTCATTAGTTTTGGGAGAATTTAGTTTTTTAAGTTCCCTGTATATTCTGGTTATCAGTCCTTTGTCTGATGTATAGTTGGCAAATATTTTCTCCCACTCTGTGGGTGTTCTCTTCAGTTTAGAGACCATTTCTTTTGATGAACAGAAGCTTTTTAGTTTTATGAGGTCCCATTTATCTATGCTATCTCGTAGTTATTGTGCTGCTGGGGTTTCATTGAGAAAGTTCTTGCCTATACCTACTAACTCCAGAGTATTTCCTACTCTTTCTTGTATCAACTTAAGAGTTTGGGGTCTGATATTAAGATCCTTGATCCATTTTGAGTTAATCTTGGTATAGGGTGATATACATGGATCTAGTTTCAGTTTTTTGCAGACTGCTAACCAGTTTTCCCAGCAGTTTTTGTTGAAGAGGCTACTATTTCTCCATCGTATATTTTTAGCTCCTTTGTCAAAGATAAGTTGCTTACAGTTGTGTGGCTTCATATCTGGATCTTCTATTCTGTTCCACTGGTCTTCATGTCTGCTTTTGTGCCAGTACCATGTTGTTTTTATTGTTATTGCTTTGTAATATAGTTTGAAGTCGGGTATTGTGATACCTCATGCATTGTTCTTTTGACTGAGTATTGCCTTGGCTATTCGTGGCCTCTTGTGTTTCCATATAAATTTCACAGTAGATTTTTCAATCTCTTTAATGAATGTCATTGGAATTTTGATGGGAATTGCATTAAACATGTAGATTACTTTGGGGAGTATCAACATTTTTACTATGTTGATTCTACCAATCCATGAGCATGGGAGATCTCTCCACTTTCTATAGTCTTCCTCAATCTCTTTCTTCAGAAGTGTATAGTTTTCCTTGTAGAGGTCTTTCACATCTTTTGTTAGGTTTACACCTAGGTATTTGATTTTTTTTGAGGCTATTGTAAATGGAATTGTTTTCATACATTCTTTTTCAGTTTGCTCATTGTTAGTGTATAGAAATGCTAATGATTTTTCTATGTTGATTTTATATCCTGCTACCTTGCTATAGCTATTGATGATGTCTAGAAGCTTCTGAGTAGAGTTTTTTGGGTCTTTAAGGTATAGGATCATGTCGTCTGCAAATAGGGATATTTTGACAGTTTCTTTACCTATTTGTATTCCTTTTATTCCTTCTTCTTGCCTAATTGCTCTGGCTAGGAATTCCAGTACTATGTTGAATAGGAGTGGAGATAGTGGGCATCCTTGTCTGGTTCCTGATTTTAGAGGGAATGGTTTTAATTTTTCTCCGTTAAGTATAATGCTGGCTGTATGTTTGTCATATATAGCTTTTATGATGTTGAGGAACTTTCCTTCTATTCCTAGTTTTCTTAGAGCTTTTATCATGAAATGGTGTTGGATCTTATCAAAGGCTTTTTCTGCATCTATTGAGATGATCAAGTGGTTTTTGTCTTTGCTTCTGTTAATGTGGTTTATTACGTTTATTGATTTTCGTATGTTGAACCACCCCTGCATCCCTGGGATGAAGCCTACTTGGTCGTGGTGAATAATCTTTTTGATGTGTTGCTGAATTCGTTTTGCCATTATTTTGTTGAGGATTTTTGCATCAATGTTCATTAAGGAGATTGGCCTATAGTTCTCCTTTTTGGAGGTGTCTTTGCCTGGTTTTGGGATAAGTGTAATACTGGCTTCATAAAATGTGTTTGGCAGTTTTCCTTCCCTTTCTATTTCATGGAACAGTTTAAGGAGGGTTGGTATCAGTTCTTCTTTAAAGGTCTGATAGAATTCAGCAGAGAATCCATCAGGTCCTGGACTTTTCTTTTTGGGGAGACTCTTGATTGCTGCTTCAATTTCATTTTGTGTTATAGGTCTATTCAGGTGATTAATTTCCTCTTGGTTCAGTTTTGGATGATCATATGTATCTAGAAATCTGTCCATTTCTTTTAGATTTTCAAATTTATTTGAATATAGGTTCTCAAAGTAGTCTCTGATGATTTCCTGGACTTCCATGGTGTTTGTTGTTATCTCCCCTTTTGCATTCCTGATTCTACTAATTTGGGTTTTTTCTCTCCTCATTTTAGTCAGGTTTGCCAGGGGTCTATCGATCTTGTTTATTTTTTCAAAGAACCAACTTTTTGTTTCATTAATTCTTTGTATGGTTTTTTTGGTTTCTATTTCGTTGATTTCAGCTGTTATTTTTATTATTTCTCTCCTTCTATTTGTTTTGGGATTTGCTTGTTCTTGTTTTTCTAGGAGTTTGAGATGTATCATTAGGTCATTGATTTGGGATCTTTCAATCTTTTTAATATATGCCCTCATGGCTATAAACTTTCCTCTCAAGACTGCCTTAGCTGTGTCCCATAGGTTCCAGTAGGTTGTGTTTTCATTTTCATTGACCTCTAGGAACTTTTTAATTTCCTCTTTTATTGCATCGATGATCCATTCTTCATTAAGTAATGAGTTATTTAGTTTCCAGCTGTTTGCATGTTTTTTGTCTTTACTTTTGTTGTTGAGTTCTACTTTTACTGCATTGTGGTCAGATAGTATGCATGGTATAATTTCTATTTTCTTGTATTTGCTGAGGCTTGCTTTGCGCCCTAGGATATGATCTATTTTGGAGAAGGTTCCATGGGCTGCTGAGAAGAATGTATATTGTGTAGAGGTTGGATGAAATGTTCTGTAGACATCTACTAGGTCCACTTGATCTATTGCATATTTTAGATCTTGGATTTCTTTATTGATTTTTTGTTTGGATGACCTATCTATTGATGATAATGGAGTGTTAAAGTCTCCCACAACCACTGTGTTGGCGTTTATATATGCTTTTAGGTCTTTCAGGGTATGTTTGATGAAATTGGGTGCGTTGACATTGGGTGCGTACAGATTGATGATTATTATTTCCTTTTGGTCTATTTCCCCTTTTCTTAGTATGGAATGTCCTTCTTTATCTCGTTTGATCAATGTAGGTTTGAAGTCTACTTTGTCAGAGATAAGTATTGCTACTCCTGCTTGTTTTCGGGGGCCATTGGCTTGGTAAATCTTCTTCCAGCCTTTCATCCTAAGCATATGCTTATTTCTGTCGGTGAGATGAGTCTCCTGTAAGCAACAAATTGTTGGATCTTCTTTTTTAATCCATTTTGTCAAACGGTGTCTTTTGATGGGTGAATTAAGTCCATTAACATTGGTGTTAGTACTGATAGGTATGTGGTGATTCCTGCCATTTAGTTATCTTAGTTGTTTGAAGGTTTGATTGTGTGTACCTAACTTGATGTTACTCTCTACTGTCTTGCTTTTTCTTATCCTGTGGTTTGGTGCTGCCTGCCTTTTCATGGTTAAGTTGGGTGTCACTTTCTGTGTGCAGGATCCCTTGCAGAATCTTTTGTAATGGTGGCTTTGTGGTCACATATTGTTTTAGTTTCTGCTTATCATGGAAGACTTTTATTGCTCCATCTATTTTGAATGATAGCTTTGCTGGGTAGAGTATCCTGGGGTTGAAGTTATTTTCATTCAGTGCCCGGAAGATCTCACCCCACGCTCTTCTTGCTTTTAATGTTTCTGTTGAGAAGTCTGCTGTGATTTTGACGGGTTTACCTTTGTATGTTACTTGTTTTTTCTCTCTTACAGCCTTCAATATTCTTTCCTTAGTTTCTGAACTTGTTGTTTTAATGATGATATGTCGTGGAGTAGTTCTATTTTGATCTGGTCTGTTTGGTGTCCTGGAGGCCTCTTGCATTTGTATGGGAATATCTTTCTAGATTTGGGAAATTTTCTGTTATTATTTTGTTGAATATATTTCGCATTTCCTTCGCTTGCACCTCTTCTTCTTCGATGCCCATGATTCTCAAGTTTGGTCTTTTGATGGGGTCAGTGAGTTCTTGCATTTTCTTTTCACAGGTCTTGAGTTGTTTAATTAATAGTTCTTCGGTTTTTCCTTTAATTACCATTTCATCTTTGAGTTCTGAGATTCTGTCTTCTGTTTGTTCTATTCTGCTGGATTGGCCTTCCGTTTTGTTTTGCAGTTCTGTTTCGTTCTTTTTTTTGAGGTTTTCCATATCCTGGCAGTTTTCTTCTTTAATGTTGTCTATTTTTGTCCTGAGTTCATTTATCCATTTATTCATTGTGTTCTCTCTTTCACTTTGGTGTTATACAGTGCTTCTATGGTTTCCTTTACTTCTTCTTTTGCTTTTTCAAATTCTCTATTTTTATTGTCTTGGAATTTCTTGAGTGTCTCCTGTACATTTTGGTTGACCCTATCCAGTATCATCTCTATAAAATTCTCATTGAGTACTTGTAGTATGTCTTCTTTTAAATTATTCTTGTGGGCTTCATTGGGTCCTTTGGCATAGTTTATCTTCATTTTGTTGGAGTCTGGATCTGAGTTTCTGTTCTCTTCATTCCCCTCTGGTTCCTGTACTAATTTTTTGCTGTGGGGAAACTGGTTTCCCTGTTTTTTCTGTCTTCCCGTCATTGTCCTTGGTGTTGTTACTGTCCCTGTACTGTGTGCAATTAAGTATTTTCTAGCTTGTAATAATAACAATGGTAATATTGAGAATGGAAGAGTGAGCTGAGATGGAAAGCAAGAAGTTAAAGAAAAGGGGAAAACAAACATACAGACAAGAGGGAGAAAGCAGAACAAGGTATCAGACAAGAGAGTTTCAAAGGTATAAACAGGGAGTGTTAGTGTACTAATCGACAGTAAGCTGAACAGACATTAGAGAGACAGAGAGAGGATTGAAAATCAAAGATAAAAAAATAAAAAATAAGTAAATGAAAGTAATATCTATATATTAAAATGAATTAAAATAAAATGGAAAATAGAAAATTAACAAAAAAAAAAAACCAAAAAACTTCCAAGTTTATATGCAATGCAATTTAAGTCTTAATAATTTCGGTGTCCGTCTCAATCTCCAGTCCTGGAGTTGGTGCCTCAGATGTTGTTCTGTAGTTGTCTCATCAAAGGGGATGCATAAAGTAGAAAAAAACTACACACTCACACACACACACACACACACACACACACACACACACACAAAAGCCCCACCAAGTGTCCCCAGTTCAAATGCAATACAGTTTCAGTAAGTTTTTCGGCTTGCAGGTGTAATTCGGTTGTTCTCTCATCAAAGGTAGAGAGAAAAAGAAAAAAAAGCATCTGGAGACAGTTCTGAGAGTGGTATCTGCAACTGTGGCTTGCCTGCCTGCTGCTCTCAGCCTGTACCTGGCGGCGTTATTTATGCAGATCTCTGGGGTGAGCTAGCACTCACCTGGTCCCACAGGCTTTGTTTGCTCAGAGTTCTCCTGTGCGGGGGCCTCTGCTACAGGCTTTCCCCTTTCCAAGCACTGGGAAAGGTGACACTGCCCCCGCATTGTCAGGCCTGCGTGTTTATTTACAGTTCATGTGGGAGGTGGGTCTTCCCCCCTCTCCTCTGAAGTTTTCCTCCCACTGCCACTTCCAGAAGCTTTCCTGCTCCTGCTTACTGGGCGGTGCTGCTGCTCCTGCCGGTGGCCATGTTTGTTTACAGCTCACGTGGGAAGTGGGTCTTCCTCCTCTCACAAGCTTCCCTGCTCCTGGTTGCTGGGCGCCTGCCCCGCTCCCGCCAGAGGCTCTCCGGCCAGCCTGGCTTCTTTATTTACAGTCCCGGGAAGGATTCCCTTCCCCCAATCTTCAGTGCTCAGGGCGCCCCACCCTCTTTCCAGCGTGTCTTAACTGTTCTTATTGCTTATTACTCAGTTTCTCTTTTTTCTTTTCCCGGGTGGAGGTCAGTCTGTCCAGGGGGCTATGCTGCTCTGGCCCAGGCTTGTCTGTGGGGCTACCGTGGTACCGCGAAGCTCACCTGGTCCACGTCTTCCCAAGCTGTATGGGCACCGGCCACTGGCGGCCCCGGGGGCCCTCCTTGTTTCTCCGTTTAACGTGAAGTGGAGATTCTCTGCACCGGCTGGAAATGTGGAGGGGTCAAAGTTATGCCTTTTCGCGGTGATTATGCCTGCAAAGTGTGTCTCCAGCGTCTCTCCAAGATTTCACTATAGGAGGGTCGCTTTCTGCTTCCTACCTCTAGCGGCCATCTTGGAATTCCTCTGGGTAATTGATTTTCAAAAAATATGTAACAATAAGTTAATAAAGAACAGTCTTTTCAATGAGAACACTAAGTATCCACATACCAAAAAAATAAAGTGATACACTATACCTCATGCCACATCTAAATATTAACTCAGAATGGACCGTAGGCCAAAACTGTAAGAGCCAAAACAATAAAACTTTTTAAAAATGGTAGAAAAATTTAATGAATTAGAGTAGGCAAAAATTTCTTACATAAAGACATATATGCATTAATCATAGAAAAACATGTAAATAAATTGGGCTTTATCAAAATTAAAAACATCTGCTCTTTGAAAGATACCATTAAAATTTTTTTTTAAATGCTAGCCACCAGCTGGAAGGAAATATTCTCAACACATACTTGTCAAAGGATTTACACTTGGAATATATAATGAACTCTTACAACTCATTAATAAGAAGATGAAACAATTTTAAAATGTGGTATGGCTCAAGTAGTAGAGCACCTCCCCAGCAAGCATAAGGCCCTGAGTTCAAAATCTCAGTACTATCAAAAACAAATAACATGGACAAAATATTTGACACATACTTCACAAATAAAGATACTGTATGAATGACCAATTAGTACGTAAAAAGATGTCCAACATCAAAGTCATAGGCATCAAACCACAATGATACACACTAACAACTGGCAGAATGGTTAAAAAGATAATAATAACAAGCACTAGAAGTTGTAAAGCAACAGAACCCTTAGACCATTGCTGGTAGCAATGTTAGGTAATATCCTACTTTGGAAATGTTTGCTAATATCTTACAAAGATGACTGTATGCTTATATTATCAAGCAATTCCACTCCTAGGTATTTACTCAAAAGAAATGAAACTACATGGCTACACAAAAAATTATACATGAATGTTCATGGCAGTTTTATTCAAAATACTCCCAAACTGGTAACAACCCAAATGTCCATCAACAGATGAAAGATAAACAAATTAGGGGTAAATTCATACAATGTATTGCAACTGAGTAATAAAAAAATTAACAGATACAGACATGGATGAATCTCAAGAACATTACACTAAGTGAAAGGTGCTAGAGGAAAAGAAGAGTGCAAATAAAAGTATATTCATATGAACCACTGGAAGAGTCCAATCTACTCTACAGTGACAGAAAGTAGTTCAGTGGTTGCCTGGGAGAAGTGGGAATTGACTGGGAAAAGGATACAAGGGAACTTTTTGGGGGTGAGGGAAATGTTCTATAGGTTACTTGAGATAATGATTATAAGAGTACATGAAATTTCCAAAGCTCATTAAAAATGTATATCAAAGTCAGTGCATTTATGTGTTATTTCTCAATAAAATTGATCTTAACAATTTTTAAAATTCAAGCTACTTTTTTTATATTACTTTTGAAATTTTTCAATGACAATTTGATTGTTCTGTGAAGATACTAAATTCTTTAAACTTCTGGGTACTCAAAACATATCACTAACTTTTAATTATGTAGATATATACCTATTTCTTTCTTCTTTAAGTAATAAATGCAGTAAGCTCAACTATACTTCATAAATTGATATTATTTGGTAAAGCATTTAGTTAACTGAAACAATTATGCAATGTCTTGAAGGGATTTTGAATAATATTAGCTCACATTTAGATTGACATGAGAAGAATCAAAACTATAACCATTTACTGAACTATTATGTGCAGCTTAGCCAACATTAGTAGCAATTTCCCTTTAAAAACAATATTTGAATTTAAAACATAACACAGTATTATGAATCACAGCATGATTCAATGTGTAGGGGTTAGAAATGAAGTACTGAATATATGTATAAGGAGATGCAAAATACTTTGAAAAGGAATACTATGATTTCTAGCACACTTCCCACCCAGGGATTTCAATTTACATTCTATGGCAGCCACTTGAAGAAATGTGGAATCATTGTTTTCATAAAATTGAAGACTTTAAACTATAATTCCTTCTCTAAACTGTGATTTCATTATAGATTTCATACACATGCATATATATATACACACACAATTTGCTTTCTGCTTACATTAGAAATTCACAAAAATAGTGCAAAGTGGCCAATTTATAAGGCAAAGAAATAGACTCATTAATTTATCCATACAATTCTCTTAATTTGCATCACTATCACTATAGTCTGAAGATAGGAAAAATAACTAATTGATATAGGACTGGTAAAATTTACTATTTTTTATTAGTTTTTTAATATACTATCATTAAAAATTCAATGGCTAGTCTGTCATGTAAAACCAACAGAAAATTACTCTCTGTAGAATTAAACCTGAGGCTATAAAGAAGCAAAATTCAAAACAAGTCTTTCTTAAAGTACTTTTACTAAATGCCTTCTTGCTGTTTGATGAAATCTAGCATGTAATTTGTGGATAGCAGGCCTAACACCAAATGATCTTGATGATCTAACACACATTTAAAATAAAATAATAACCAGGATTTTGTTTCACTCAAACTTACCTCTTCTAGCCATATTAACCCAAATGCTAAATAACTCAAGTTTGGTTTCAGAGATTCAGATAGATAGATAGATAGATAACCACTAACAATGATACCCAACACAAAGGAGTTTGGTAGTCAGCCTCCAAGATAGTCCTCAAATGATCCTTCTTGCATTCTGGTATTCACCTCCTTGAATAGTTCCACCCAATAGTTCTACCCACCACTCCCTTGAAGGTATGAGTTGGTCTTGGTGACCAATAGTGCATGGCTGAAGTGACAGTACATAACTTCTGAAATTAAGTTATGAAAATCTGTGGCACTCTCCAGGCTGAAGTGGTTCATTCATAATTCTAGTTCTGCTTTAGAACTAGAATCTGTTTCTCTCCCCTTTCCCTCTCCCCTTCTCCCTCTCTTTCCTCCCCAACACTCCTCACCTTGAATGCTACTGGAAGCAAGCTGAGATACTGTGAACAGCCCTATACAAAGGCCCACATGTGAGGAATTGCAGCATTTGGTCAAGACTTAACAAGTTACCTGCCAATAACCATGTGAGTGATCTTAGAAGCAGATTTTCCAGTCTCAGGCAAGCACTGACATGACTGTAAACCCAGCTGACAGCTTGACAATAACCTGGTAAGATGCCCTGGGCCACACCACAGACACCAGCCCACCAGATTTCTGACCCTCAGAAACTTTGTGAGATGATAAATGTTTGTTGCTTTAAGCTGCTAAATTTGGGATAATGTTATGTAGCAATGGAAAATAAATAGAGATATTTTCTTTCCTTTGGAACAACCAGAAAACAGTCATGATGTTACTGTATGAGAATTCACCTCTGGCTACTCTGAAACAGATCTGCCAGAGATATGTGGATGGGGGAATCTGAGTGGGAGAGGGTGTCATTCAAGTTCTCTTCCCAACATAGAGTCACAAGGTCTACCAACTGACTTACTAATACATTGTCATCCTAAGCCTGGCTACTAAATACCTGCTTTAAAACTAAAAATAGTCCAGTGGTAGAGCTCATGTTTAGCACATGTGAGGCCCTAGGTTCAATTCTAAGCATCACCTCCCCTCAAAAAAGACCTCTAAAATATTATTATGAATTTTGTATTGGGTTGCCACATAGGGATAACCAGACACTGGAATATATATAATGAAGTCTAAAATTTATTAATTATGTAACTATTAGTAAATTTTAATATTAAATCAGGTCATTTGGAACACCACAGTGGTTCTACATTTCTTCCAACTATAACTCCTTTTAAACCATCATATTCATTTTATCCAGTATTTATTTTTTAAATTTTTAGCCTTTATTCAAAATCGTGAGGCATAAGGATGTTAAAAATCTCTAAGGTAATATGAATAAAATAAAAATTTAAATTAAAAAAAAATCTCTAAGGTAACTTAGATTATACAACCTAAATGCATTCACTTTATAGATCAGGAAGATAAAATCTAAAGAGATGAAATGATGTGCTCATGGTCAATCATTCAAACTATGTGACTGAGTAGCCAGACACCAGTGGCACATGCCTATAATCTTAGCTACAAGGGAGGCAGAGATCAGGGGACTGCGGTTCAAAACTATTTGTCAGCCTGGACAAATAGTTTTTAAGACCCTATCTCAAAATACTCAACACAAAAAATGGGCTGACAAAGTGGTTCAAGTGATAGAGCATCTGCCTAGCAAGAAGTTCTGAGTTCAAACTCTAGTGCCACCCAAAAAACAAAAAAGTCAAGCAATTGAATGTGTATTTCCTTGGATTCTAAGTCTTCAGAAACTTCGAAAACCAAACATGATTTATAACTGAATCATATCTCTTTTACATTTGTATCCCCTAATACTTGGCACACAGTAACCACTTAAAGGAATGAATGGATGAACTCTCGGTCAGAATATTAATGGTGAATAAACTTACCATAACCAATTGGCCCAAGAGTATTATGTACAAAGTACTATCTACAAAGACTGCAAATAGTATTTTCTTAGAGAAATGTTTAATAAAACGAAACAACCAATTCCCTACTGTAGAAGTTCTAACTAGTAGGAACTAATTAATGACAGTGAAAGCCATCCCTGAGGACTCAAGGTCGCATATTCAAAAACTGAGATTTCTTTAAATCTTAGACTAAAGGTTTTTACTACTTTACAATTTTCATTTCCTTTTTAAATTAGTATTAAACATTTCATTAAAAAAGTAATTGCTTATTTTGGGGGGGTGAGCTAAAATGCACTAATCCTTAAATACAACTGTTGCTTTTTAGTTTAGTTTTTTTTTTTTTCTTTCAGTACTGGAGTTTGAACTCAGGGCCTCATGCTTGCTAGGCAGGTACTCTATCACTTAAGCCACTTGATCAGCCCTTTTTTGTGCTGGGTATTTTAAGATAGGGTCTTACTTTTTTTTGCCCCAGCTGATTTCTAGGCTGGCCTCGAACCTTGATCCTCCTGATCTCTGTCTCCCAAGTAGCTAGGGTTACAGGTGTGAGCCACCAGCTCCTGGTTGTTTTTAACCTCTTGAAACTCTCCTTAATCTTGGGTTTACTGCTACCTCATTAGTATCAGGTAATTAGTAGCAGATAATTAATTACTCCTTGCCTCAGCAATCCTTCACTTATTAATGAACTTACTTTTCCAAATTACACTAGTGTGTTGGCATATTAAAGAATATGTAACTGAAATATTGTTTTGAACAAATTAGAATATGTTTCATTAGGTGAAATGACAGTCATTTAAGTCTACCTTGGAACTTCAGGATTGATTTTAGCTCTTTGATCTTCCATGATTTACACTGACATAAAAGTATCTGTATATATCACGTAGAAAGGCAATCTCCCAAGTTCCAAACACAGATATAACCAATGAAAGCTCAAGAGAAGGCATCTTCAAATGACCGTAAGATGAAAAAGTATATTTTCCATCTGATCAAGTTGTTGAGGTTTTATGTTTTTAATTGTTACTAATAGTGCTCCCTTGACTTGCTAACTTTATCTCAAAGATGCAGTACACCTATAAAATTTTACATCTTCTTGGTCAGTAAATGGCAATAATTTTGCAGCTTATCTACCTTAAAAAAAAAGTCTCAATTCAATCTTGACAGAGCCTGTAATCCAAGCTACTCAGGAGACAGAAATCGGAAAGATGACAGTTCGAGCCCAGCCAGGGCAAAAAGTTCAGGAGATCCCATCTCAACCAATGGCTGGACACCGTGGTGTGCACTTGTCATTCCAGCTATGAGGAGAAACACAAACAGGAGAATCACCATCCAGGCTGGTATAGGTATAAAGTGAGACCCTATCTCAAAAATAACCAACACACACACAAAAGGGGCTGAGGATCTGGTGGAGAGGCTCAAGTGGAAAAGCACCTGCCTAGCAAGCACAAGATCTAAGTTCAAACCTCAGTATTGCCAAAAAGTCTCAATTCATAGGGCTGAGCATGGAGATACACCACTGTAATCCCAGCTACTTGGAACACAGAGACAGTTGGATCAAAGCCAGCCCAGGCAAAAGTTAGCAAGACCCTATCTCACAAACAGGCCAGGGATGGGTGGTGCCTGCCTGTGGTCCCAGTTACTCAGGAGGTAGAGGCAGGAGGATCTCTGTTTGAAGCCAGCCTAAGCAAAGTTAGCACAAGATCCTAACTGAAAAACTAAAAGCAAAAGAACTAGGAGTGTGACACAAGTGGTAGAACACTTGCCTAGCAAGTGTGGGGCCCTGAGTTCCATCTTCTATACCAAAAAGTTCTCAGTTCATAGTGAACTAGGAATTACTAAAATGTCAAAAATAATTAAGGTGGCAAAGAACTGATTTGCAGAAAAAATACATTTATATATTTATGTTTAGGACAGATCCTGATATACACACCCAAAGAATTATCCTGTCCAAAATATCATTACTGCTGAGCTTATAGAATTATCTAGTGTCTTTTTTTTTTCTTGCAGTACTGGAGTTTGAACTCAGGGCCTACACCTCGAGCCACTCAGCCAGCCCTTTTTTGTAATGGGTTTTTTTGAAATAGGGTCTTGAGAACTATTTGCCTGGACTGGCTTCAAACCACAGTTTTCCTGATCTCTACCTCCTGAGTAGCTAGAATTATAGATGTGAGCCACTGGTGCCCAGCTAGTGCCTGTTCTTGATTAAATGACATTCTAATACAGGTAAATTTTCTGTTTTCCTCCATTTACATATGTATTAATATGGATTCATAGAATCCTAATTACCCAAAGGGCTACAATTTGTTTCTATCATTATTTATTTTGATGCTTAATTTTATCAATAGTAACTCCTTCCTATATTTTTGGGCATGTGTCAGTCATTCTAGGTACCTCCTGACTTTATGGCAAAAACACCCAGCCCTAGAGTCAGCCATTTCCTCAAAGAGTTCTGGTTCATTTTAAAGGAAAATGTTATTTAGAAAACAAGATGTGAGTGGTAGTGTGGTCACTGCTAACAAAGACAGAGCTAAGAATACTTACTCCTACCTCATTTATCTATAACTATCTGTCTAAGCAATGAGATCATACTGATACCTCCATTTCCCACCCAATATCAAAGAGTTTATTTTAGCCTTCCCTCTTTCCATTTTTTGTAACTCTCTTTGTTGACACTGAAAAAACTTGACTCCCATTATCCTCAATGTATTCACTTCCTTACATTTTGATATGTAACCTAATTCCCAGCTGCAAAGTAGAACACTCAACCTGAGATGTATCTACCTCCCACTTCTTAGCTTCTGTCCATATCCAACCCTAGCCCTTGGTTCCAACAAAGGGGAAGGAAGGAAAGCCAGTAAGAATGTTTCACCCTGACTAGTTGTATAGTTCAGTAGTAGAAAACTTGCCTAGCATATGCCAGGCCCTGGGGTTCAGTTGAACCCACAAAAAAAAGAAAAGTTTTACCCAGGACCATGCTACTTATACCCTCACCTTTAGTGCCAGTTGAACACTTGGCCTCAAAGCAGAGAAAGGAGGAAAATGCGCCAGATTCTATTTTGTACCCTATACAAGTACAAGTGTTCCCTGTATCTCATACATAGAAAGAGCTCTAGGTTTCTCAAAATGAAAACCTTTAAACTGGCCTTTGTAAAAACTAATTTATATATAAATTTATATACAAAAACATCAAATATAATTATAACATAATAAAATAGAATTCAGCTCCTTAAAAATGTCTGCTGCGAAACACACTGAAAACTAAACTGAAAAACATGGTCAGGGCTGGTGGAGTGGCTCAAGCAGTAAGATTGCCTGCCTAGCAAGCATAAGGCCTTGAGTTCAAACCCCAGTGCTGCCAAAAAAAAAACCAAACAAAATAAAAACATGGTCAAAATTAGGGTGCTGTTTCTAAAGACTATATGAGAAACCTCTGGAAAAATGTATTCCATCGATTTAAAGAGATCATAGTAACATAAAGTCAGTACGTTCCAGTAAAGTATATAGATACTATAAAGAATAACATGGTATACATAGATATACAATATAATTTAACATTAAAAAGCATGTACAATTAACCTCCCTGAGAAATTTATTAAAGCAAGAAGCAAAAAAAGTAAACACAAAAAATGTACTAAGTAGACACACACAGACATTGTGTCACATTAAAAAAAAACTCAACAATGACAAGTCAAAATGTGTATAGGTTGAGACTATAAGTATTTGAAGTGTTATACCTCTTATAGTAATCAAACTAATTATAACTCCAAACTCACAATTTATTAGTGCATAGATTAAACAATAGACGCTAAAAGGTTTTCCTTTCAAAATTGTAATTAAAAAAAAAGACAGCTAAATTTAATCCATAAAAGGCAAAGATGACAAAGTGCTTAGCTAGGAACTTGCAGTACAATGCTCTAATTAAAAACAGGTAATATAAGTTGAGACATACTAAAACACAAAGTGAATGCCCAACTGTCAAGTGAAACATGAATTCTATTACCTATTTAGTATCCTTTCAATATATTCTTTTTGCCTAAGTAAACCAGTCTCAGTTCCTGTTGATCACAACCAAGGAACCTTAGCTAAGATAACTAGGTACTAATTTTAGATTAAATGTTAACTGTTGAAAATGGAACATTTTATTTATGAAATACATTGATTCAATTACCATAACAAAAACCCCTTAAATTTAGGTTTAGTTAGATGTTCAGATGCTATTTAATTAATATATAGAAAGCCTAGCTGGGTACTGGTGACTCACACCTGTAATCTTAGCTTACTCAGGAGGAAAGATCAGAAGGATCGCAGTTCCATGACAGTCGAGGCAAATAATTCACAAGACCTTACCTCAAAAAAACCCAACACAAAACAAGGCTGCTGGCTCAAGCAGAGAATGCCAAAGTGGGAGTTCAAACCCCAGTGCCGTCAAAAAAAAAAAAAAAGAAGAAAGTTATACTCTTCCTTCTAATTGTTATCAAGTAATTTCTGTTGGAAGTTTGGGAATAACCATAGTTTAATGTTTATATATACACAAGGCACATGAATTATTGGTTCACTTAATTTTTTCTCCAGACAAATTATGATCTCATACATCATTTGGTTCCCTAATAATTCTGTAATATTTTTAATGAGTTTTTATTATCATGGATGAACTGACACTCACTTTTTAAATATTTTATTTTTATATTTACTTTCTAAAATCTTTATTACATTTTCCCCAAAAGTACTTAAAAGAAATCAAACAATACAAAGATTAATAAATAAGAAGTTAATTTTTCCTCTATCCCATCCATTCAGGTCCCACTTTCCTGAAATAACTAATATTGGTAATTTGATACATATGCTTGCAGTTTTTTCCATAATCAGTTTATTTTTGTAAAAATGAAATTACATTATACAACTCACCTAACAATACATCTTCAATATTTTTCCAGAATGTAACATATAACTCAATTCATTCTTTTAAATTTCTACTTAATGATCCATTGTATGGACACAAAATAATTTATCCAACAATTCCATAGTAATGTGAGTAGAGCTGTTGGGCTATTTCCAGATTATTTTCCTTTCCAATTCAAATAATGCTGCAATTAACATCTTTGTACATGTGTTTTTACGTACTGGAATACAGATATCAAGAAACAGAATTGCTGGGTCAAGAGAAATTAAAAAATGATACTTAGATCTTTTTAAACCCTGTATTTGGAAGATTATTAGCATACACAAAAATAACAATGATGGAAAATAATGAACTATTTACCCATCATTTAATAAACATCAAACATCAATACCTTTTTCCCATTATGAAATTTAAACAAATTCCATTTTAGTTCTATCTCTATGAAATGGCCCTAAAAGTTATTTTTTGGAACAGTAGATATATAGCAACCACCTGGATTTATATACTCTTTTATATTCTATATAACTTTAAAAAAAACCCATCATCCATAATATTCACTTTCTTCCACTAAGCTCTTGCAATGGAGAAAGAGAATCAAAACAAAGCATCTAAGACAGTAGAAAAAGGGACCAGGAAAGATCATCCTAAAAGCATAAAGACCTCGAGAAGGAACAATATCAGGTAGGCTTTGAGGTATATTAAGGGACAGAGGCAACAAAGAGAAAGAAAAGAGTAACATTAAGTAGATTTTTAAAAGCTAGCATTAGCAGGTAGGAAAAGTACTTAAGGGATTGTTAGTGGTCTGAGTGGGAAATTTTAAGCAAAGAAAGAAATTCATGAGGATCAGAGTATACCATTTGAATGTATTTTGGAGGCAGTTGCTTAAAATATATTGCACTGATGGAGAAAGTACTTGAATAGCCACTTAATGCTCTCCCAGCAAAAGATAACTGGAGAGAAAAATATCACCAATGTATAAAAAAATGACATTGATTTCTCTTTAAATGAGTACCCCTCCTACTAAAGAAGAGTAATATAGAATATGTGTACATGTACACATATATGCAAAAGTGATACTAGTATGTATATTCTCCTGTAAGGAAAAGAAAAAGTCATGGAATGAAATTTCAAATGCACTAAAGACATGAGCTATTTAATGGAACTCTAAAGTAAACTATTTTTTACAGTGAATATGTTACAAAATAGACATGTTAAAGAATCATATCCTAATATACTTATCATGATTTCCTCTTTAAAATATTAAGTTCATTAACCCACAAAATATTGAGTATTCACTGTCTGCCAGGCACTTCTGTATATACACAAACAAAACTCTAACCACTGTAGGAGCTTACAGTCTAGTGAATGATTTAGACAAAAATTATAATATAAATTGATATATTTTAATGAACTTTAAAAATTTTTAAAGTCTATAGGTAAACATAGGAATAACTAGTGAATTGTAGCTTAGCAGAGTCAGGAAAGGCTTTACAGAGGAGGTAACATTTGAATTGAATCTTGAAGGCTAAAGAATTCAGAAATGAGAGGACAAATAATTTCCAAAACATAGCTTTGGTGGTTTATATCATTTAAATTGGAAGTATTTTTCCTAGTGTAGATTTGACAAGAACAATATATGCCTACCTAAAAATTTTTAGGTTGTTACAGCATTTATGTGAGATTGATATATGTGTATATGTTCATATGTGTGTGTTCATAAGTGTGTGTAAAAATGTTAGTGAATCCACATATTAACTCCCTAGAAAACAGAAGAGCTCAAGAGAAACATGTAAACATATGGATATCCAGGGTTCCTGAAGAAACATCCCAGCCAGATCACCCTACACAGAAACTGATTGTCAACAAGTTGAACTATCACTGTAGTTTCTACTTTCATATACTCAAATCTTGAGTATCACCAGATGAAAGCTTCTATTATAAAGGACAGAAGCCAAATAAACAGAAAAAGTAACATGAAGACAGAAAAGAAATACTTTCAGTAATATCTTCAAAAAAGTAAGAGAAGCAATCAAGAAATGTGAAAAAATGTTATAGGAGATAAAAACCAAGAAAAGGGAAAAAAAAGAAACAGTTCTAGATACTAAATGGCATAAAAATAGAAATGAAAAATTCAACACAAAAGTTGACAGATAAAATTGTGGACATATCCCTGAGAGTAAAGAAGAATTTTAAAAAGCTGTGAAATAGGAGATAATTGCAAACCTTGTTCAGAGTGCTCAACATTTGAAAAATGAATATTTCAGAAAGAGAGAAAAGAGAGGAGAGGAAATCAGTAAAGAAATAATTCAAGAAAAATTGCCAGAAATGAAAAATAAGACTTTCTAAACTAAAAGTACCCACCAAATGTCCACTACAATGTTTGAAAATAGAGCCACATGGTGGTATATATCATAAAATTTTAGCGCTGGAAATAAGATCCTATCACATTCCAGAGAGAATTAATGGGCTTCAGAACAAACAGATAAAGAATTAGAATAGCATTAGACTTACCAAATTCAACACTAGGAAGTACAATGAATACAATGCTATAAATTTTAAAAGAGAAAATTATTTAAATTCTGTCATTTTATATCCAAACAAGGCATCACAAAGCTTCAAAAATTACTCCTTACTTTTCAAGGGGCTACTGGGGGCCACATATGGTGGTACCCACATGTTAATTCCAGCATTCAGGAGTATGAGGCAGGAGGATCATGAGTTCAAGGCCAGCTTAGGCTACATAATGAGACTCTGTTTCAAAGATGGGGGGAAAGAGTAGGAAGGAAAGAGGCGCAAGAGAGGGAGAAGCTACTGGACTTTATAGCCCACAAAATGACAAAGTAAACAAAAAAGAAGTCATGGAATTTAGGAATGAGCTCCACTACAGAAGAGATGTAATGAATCCTCAAGCTATAGTGAAGGGAGATTTCATGACAAAAGGTTTGTATCAGACTGGAGATCAGACTGGAGCAGGTCAGGGGCTTCATAAAGACTTCAAGAACATGAAACTGATGATCTACATATAAATATTTTAACTGAAAATACATTAAGCCTTAAAAATATACAAAAAAATCATGTCCTAAGACAACATGTTAATGCTATTAAATTTCTACAAATGTCGACAGCCATTTTTTCTCAGTAATCTAAAACTTTGAAAGTTGTTAGCAGAGTGAATTCTTCATTGGCAAAGCAAGGAAGTTACTTTAAAGTACTTTTTAAAATGTTTGTTGATGAGATTTATGACATAGTTCACAGAAATCATCCAAGTACCTGGATACATCAGACACTGGAGATATTTATCCAGATTTTAATACATAGTAGTTTCTCCAACATGTGTAGAAAGAATGTTTTATTCTTGTGCAGCAGTTCAAAGTTGAGAAATCAACTAGGAATTGAAAATGTAGGATAGCACATAATAGGTACTTAATAAACACTTGTTGAAATTGCTCTTTCTTTTCTAATCTATAAATAAATAAGAAGAGGTAAATGGATATACCCAAAAGACTGTGACACAGGTTACTCCAGAGGCACCCGCACACCCATGTTTATTGCGGCACTATTCACAATAGCCAAGTTATGGAAACAGCCAAGATGCCCCACCACTGACGAATGGATTAAGAAAATGTGGTATCTATACACAATGGAATTTTATGCAGCCATGAAGAAGAACGAAATGTTATCATTTGCTGGTAAATGGATGGAATTGGAGAACATCATTCTGAGTGAGGTTAGCCTGGCCCAAAAGACCAAAAATCGTATGTTGTCCCTCATATGTGGACATTAGATCAAGGGCAAACACAACAAGGGGATTGGACTTTGAGCACATGATAAAAGCGAGAGCACACAAGGGAGGGGTGAGGATAGGTAAGACACCTAAAAAACTACCTAGCATTTGTTGCCCTTGACGCAGAGAAACTAAAGCAGATACCTTAAAAGCAACTGAGGCCAGTAGGAAAAGAGGACCAGGAACTAGAGAAAAGGTTAGCTCAAAAAGAATTAACCTAGAAGGTAACACACACTCACAGGAAATCAATTCGAGTCAACTCCCTGTATAGCTATCCTTATCTCAACCAGCAAAAACCCTTGTTCCTTCCTATTATTGCTTATACTCTCTCTACAACAAAATTAGAAATAAGGGCAAAATAGTTTCTGCTGGGTATTGAGGGGGTTGGGGGGAGAGGGAGGGGGTGGAGTGGGTGGTAAGGGAGGGGGTGGGGGCAGGGGGAAGAAATGACCCAAGCCTTGTATGCACATATGAATAATAAAAGAAAATAAATAAATAAATAAAAAGGAAAAAATAAATAAATAAATAAATAGTGAACCTCAAAAAAAAAAAAAGAAAGAAGAGGTAAATGAAGATCAAGTTAACTATATATTTGGTGTATTATATATATGATACTTATATATATATTGTATATAACCACACATATGTATACATGCACATGCACACACTCACAAATGTTTAAATTTCTTCTATGGGTCTATATTAGTTTCAATTTTATTTTTAAAATATAATTCACAATTTTAACTCAAATATGTAAGTTTAAAAATGTATATTTTCTTGCCAGGTATAGATGTACATGCCAATAATTCCAGCACTCAGGAGGCTGAGACAGGAGAATCATGAGTTTGAGGCCAGACTGGGCTACATAGTTAAGTTTGAAGCTTGCCTGACAGCAAGCCCATGTGTCAAAAAAATCTTTTTTCTTAAAGATATTGGCTGTTTAAAAATATTAAAAATTGTATTAGCTTAGATTTTTCAAATAGAATAATATAAATATTTATCAATATCTCTTGTCATTTGTAGATAATATGGGTAAAAAATTTTTCTCAAAAGCTAACTAGTAACCTGTCAAGTTAAAAAAGACTTATATCCAAAAGAATTTATAAGTATTTTATCAGCTTTAATAAACAAAATGACTAATGAGAGTTGTCTACGCTTAGATACATAATAATCTGAAAAATATACAAAGATAAGCATGTCTTAAAAGCTTCCAAATCTGCAGTACCTATCAGGGGTTGCAAATTCAAATATCTATGGGAAGAGTGATGAAAAGAAAGTCAAAGTAAAATAAAGAATCTGCTCATTCCAGACAACGATAACCACGCAAGCTCAGACTCAGCCCACTAGATAATTTTCTTTCACTAAGGAAATTGGAAATCTAGGTTTTTATATGAATTTTCCTCATTTTAAAATCTCAGCATGGAGGTGTGGCTCCAGCAGTACAGCACCTGCTTTGCAAGCGCAAAGCCCTGAATTCAAAAAAAACCTCTTTGCTGAAAAACCTCCATTATATACTACATTTTCTTAATCCATTCACCAGACGTGGAGGCACACACCTTCCTGTATATATATGAGGGACGTAGGTAGGAGGATCATGGGCAAAGAGCACAAGACCCTATATGAAAAATAACTTAAGCAAAAAAAGTAAGGGTGTGGGGCATGGCATGGCTAAAGTGGTTGAGAGTCTTGCTAGCAAGTGTGAGGCCCTAAGTTCAAACCCCAGTACCAGCCAAAAGAAAAGAATTATTTTCTGGGGCTTTTTTATGCCACTGTTTTGTATTTAAGAGTTGCAGAACCAGAAGCATTGTGAGATGGCAGTGGATGGGAGAGGAGGAAAAAGGAGATGATAAGAATAATTGCTAAAGATTATGTGTTACCCTTCTTTTCATTTAATCAAGAGGTAAAATACTCATTTGAAAATACTTTTGTTGAGGATGCCCACTATCTCCACTCCTATTCAACATAGTACTGGAATTCCTAGCCAGAGCAATTAGGCAAGAAGAAGGAATAAAAGGAATACAAATAGGTAAAGAAACTGTCAAAATATCCCCATTTGCAGACGACATGATCCTATACCTTAAAGACCCAAAAAACTCTACTCAGAAGCTTCTAGACATCATCAATAGCTATAGCAAGGTAGCAGGATATAAAATCAACATAGAAAAATCATTAGCATTTCTATACACTAATAATGAACAAACTGAAAAAGAATATATGAAAACAATTCCATTTACAATAGCCTCAAACAAAATCAAATACCTAGGTGTAAAACTAACAAAAGATGTGAAAGACCTCTACAAGGAAAACTATATACTTCTGAAGAAAGAGATTGAGGAAGACTACAGAAAGTGGAGAGATCTCCCATGCTCATGGATTGGTAGAATCAACATAGTAAAAATGTAGATACTCCCAAAAGTAATACATGTTTAATGCAATTCCCATCAAAATTCCAATGACATTCATTAAAGAGATTGAAAAATCTACTGTGAAATTTATATGGAAACACAAGAGGCCACGAATAGCCAAGGCAATACTCAGTCAAAAGAACAATGCAGGAGGTATCACAATACCTGACTTCAAACTATATTACAAAGCAATAACAATAAAAACAGCATGGTACTGGCACAAAAACAGACATGAAGACCAGTGGAACAGAATAGAAGATCCAGATATGAAGCCACACAACTATAAGCAACTTATCTTTGACAAAGGAGCTAAAAATATACGATGGAGAAATAGCAGCCTCTTCAACAAAAACTGCTGGGAAAACTGGTTAGCAGTCTGCAAAAAACTGAAACTAGATCCATGTATATCACCCTATACCAAGATTAACTCAAAATGGATCAAGGATCTTAATATCAGACCCCAAACTCTTAAGCTGATACAAGAAAGAGTAGGAAATACTCTGGAGTTAGTAGGTATAGGCAAGAACTTTCTCAATGAAACCCCAGCAGCACAATAACTACAAGATAGCATAGATAAATGGGACCTCATAAAACTAAAAAGCTTCTGTTCATCAAAAGAAATGGTCTCTAAACTGAAGAGAACACCCACAGAGTGGGAGAAAATATTTGCCAACTATACATCAGACAAAGGACTGATAACCAGAATATACAGGGAACTTAAAAAACTAAATTCTCCCAAAACTAATGAACCAATAAAGAAATGGGCATGTGAACTAAACAGAACTTTCTCAAAAGAAGAAATTCAAATGGCCAGAAAACACATGAAAAAATGCTCACCATCTCTAGCAATAAAGGAAATGCAAATTAAAACCACGCTAAGATTCCACCTCACCCCTGTTAGAATAGCCATCATTAGCAACACCACCAACAACAGGTGTTGGCGAGGATGCGGGGAAAAAGGAACCCTCTTACACTGTTGGTGGGAATGTAAACTAGTACAACCACTCTGGAAAAAAATTTGGAGGCTACTTAAAAAGCTGGACATCGATCTACCATTTGATCCAGCAATACCACTCTTGGGGATATACCCAAAAGACTGTTACTCCAGAGGCACCTGCACATCCATGTTTATTGCGGCACTATTCACAATAGCCAAGTTATGGAAACAGCCAAGATGCCCCAGCACTGATGAATGGATTAAGAAAATGTGGTATCTATACACAATGGAATTTTATGCAGCCATGAAGAAGAACGAAATGTTATCATTCGCTGGTAAATGGATGGAATTGGAGAACATCATTCTGAGTGAGGTTAGCCTGGCTCAAAAAACCAAAAATCGTATGTTGTCCCTCATATGTGGACATTAGATCAAGGGCAAACACAACAAGGGGATTGGACTTTGAGCACATGATAAAAGCGAGAGCACACAAGGGAGGGGTGAGGATAAGTAAGACACCTAAAAAACTAGCTAGCATTTGTTGCCCTTGACACAGAGAAACTAAAGCAGATACCTTAAAGCAACTGAGGCCAATAGGAAAAGGGGAACAGGTACTAGAGAAAAGGTTAGATCAAAAAGAATTAACCTAGAAGGTAACACCCACGCACAGGAAATCAATGTGAGTCAATGCCCTGTATAGCTATCCTTATCTCAACCAGCAAAAACTCTTGTTCCTTCCTATTATTGCTTATACTCTCTCTACAACAAAATTAGAAATAAGGGCAAAATACTTTCTGCTGGGTATTGGGGGGGAGAGGGAGGGGGCGGAGTGGGTGGTAAGGGAGGGGGTGGGGGCAGTGGGGAGAAATGAACCAATCCTTGTATGCACATATGAATAATAAAAGAAAACTGAAAAAAAAAAAAAGAAAATACTTTTGTTGAATGGACTTTTATACCCTCTAAGACTGAACTACAGGTTTTGGAAATATTACAGAAGTATAAGACACACTCCCTGAAATCAGAGAGGTTATATGTCATTGTGAGAAAAAAAGATAAAGAGTTAACGCATATAGTACATAACTGAGTGCTAAACTGCACAACATAAACTGCAAACCTGTATGGCTTAAAAGAGAAAGATCAAAATGGGTGACATAAATCAATCTCCTCTCCTACCCCCATTTCTTATTATCCTAATTTCTCTTCTAAAGGAATTCAGAGGATAAGCACAAGCAGAGAACTTGTAGGGTTTTCATAGATACTTGCCAGTGTAAATAATGGCAGTCTGAATAATCCCCACTAAATTCAGATATTCAAAAAACAAAGTCCAAGATTAATCAAAATGCTACTGGTCTTTCTTTGCTTATGCAATTTAAAAAGATACTATATACATTTTTAAGTGGCAAGTCTAAGTTCTACAACACCCTTCAGTCAGAAATTAAGTGAAGTCAATTATCAGGGTTTTGTGGGAAATGGCAATGACATAGATCTGGTTTTCAACAACCTGGAAGGGCAAAGGCTTCAATAATTTATCACCTGCAGCCAAGATTCCACCTAGTCTAACACACTAGAACAGAGGGTGAGCAATGTGGAACATCTACAGTATACATAATTCTTTCACATTTTCAGACTTACACACATAGATAGGATGATTTGAAACTATTCCTCCTTCCTTCCTATCTCCCCAGTACACAACAGAAATATTCAGATTCAGGGCTGGGAGTAGAAAGTGAGGGGTAAGAGAGAAGAATATAAAAGACAAGGCACCTGTAGTACAAACCCCAAATTCATTCAATCATCAAATAATTTGTTCATATCAAGCATTCATAATAATAGTGCAATACATGTGGGCCATACAAACATCCAAATATCCACATCAATGCTCTGTGGAAAGGTTGTCCATGACCAAAACAACTTTCCTAAAGACAAGAATGTCTTTCATTGAGCTCTTTGTATGACATATTTATGTAAGCAATTTAAAAATATCACTATGGTCATAAGCTTAAGCAGTACCTTAGAGAAAAGGCTATGTAAAACACAAATCATAACTACTATTGTATTATTGTCATAAAAAGCAGCATATCTCAAGGAAAAAAACTGAAATAAAACAAAACCTATACTGGGATTAAGACTATCAAAAGAAAATGATTCTTTTTCCACTATCCTCACTCCCCAAATCCTGGGTCCATTAGAATGTCAACTACTTTCAGAAACCCCTAGAGAACCCATTTTCCAATGACCTTTAATCAGTCTCCTCTGAGACAAAACCTGCTGCCCACAATACTTTTCCATTTGCCAAAGTTCTTGTCTAGCCCTCCAAGTTACCATTTTTGGCTTTCAATTCTCACCCTGAGCTTTAAAAATTCATTCCTACTCATTGTGGGAAAAATGTAACCTTCAAGAAATACAGTAGACTAGTGCTAAATTCTTATGTGATCACTTATTAAACCTTTAAGCAACGTACCTTGTTCTGGAGCTCTCTTTCCTCACCCCTTGCAAAGTTAATATTATCCACTGGGATGATATTTACAAAGTTCCTAACAAATACTATAAGGGATGCAGGTAGTTATTTAAAAGAAGATAGAGAAATGAGTATTCAGTATTTGCTCAGGAGGGGAAAAAAAAGACTTGCTTAGCCTATCTTTTGCTAAAATTAGTGGAGCACCTAAATTATTAGGAACATTGCTTTAGATACTTAAAGGAAAGAGAAACTAGCAGGTTTATGACAGACACATGAGCTACCTTTCAATACCACTGCACTGATTAAAGCATATGAATATAGAAAGGACTGTAAGGTTAATTTCAGTTTTTTTTTCACAATACCATCACCTTCCATTATCAAAGAAAACCATTCCAACTCCCTGATCTCTTATTTCAAATAAAAATGTTAAAAAAGGATTAAAAAGCATGTTCCTTCCCTGATGAATAGTAGTAATAAATGCTAAGGGCTCTGTGTATGGCTTAGGGGTATGCTTACCTGACACTGAGCCAAAGAAAAAGCTGCCCTACCAACTATGAAGGAAGGAAGTCAGATAGTAAAATTCAGCTGGGAAAACTACTATCAACCTCATCTAACCTAATCTTTTCTAACACGGACTAGGATCAAAGATTACCTATAGGATGTGATTCTAAACAGCAGCCAGGAGCCAAACCTGGTGCCAGTGCTGCATACCATCAGCTCCCCACTGGCTTTAAGGTACCCTCTCTAAATTTAAGGCTGCTGACTACTCAGACATCCTAGCCAGAGAATGCATTGACAACCTTACAAATTTCTTTTCTTCTCTTTTTTCTATTCTTTTCTCTTGTTTTCTGCAGTTGAGACAGGGTTTCACAATGTACCCTGGGCTGGCCTCAAACTCAAAATTCTCCTGTCCCCACCTCCTTAGTGTGTAGGCAATATCCACCACACCCAGCCTATAAGTTTCTTTTCTAACAGAACTTAACACCCAAAGCTCAACATTCTGTTATTAACTAACTTTAATTTCTTTGTACTCTCCGGATCTAATATAAGGCTAAAATGATTTGATCTCCAGTTTCTTAGAAGTGTATCAACATTTAATATACTGTATGTAAGCTCCTCAGAGAAAAGCACTTTAAAAATTCTATTTTTGGCTGGTTCAATGAATTGCTTCTTTATTTCATAGTGCTATCCTAAGCCATTTGAGATCTCATCACAGTTTTCAGTCAAAAATATTCAATTTGGAAGTTAAAGAATATTTTTTCAAAATAGAAGTAGCATTGTTTTTACAGTTATAAAAGTAACACATGCAAACTTCAGGTGGCAAAGTGAAGGTAAAATAACACTAGACCTGACAGATCAAATCCTTAATTTAAATGTCTATTCAGTAGCTCCTAGAACAGTGACTTGAATGATCATTGGAATGTAGTAGAGAATAGGTAAATATTTGTGAAATGAATGAGTGATTAGAAATGAAATTTTATAATGTCAAGTTCTTACAGGAGGTAAAAGACAAAAAAATTCTTGAAAAAATAATACATGCTATAAAAGTTCAAACAATACTGAAAAGTTTAAAGAAGAAAATGCAGACTGCTCATAATCCCAACAAAACACTAAGCATTGTGATACAATTGTATGCATAATCATAGCTATTCACATACTTAATAGCTATACATATTTTACGGAAATCACATTTATTATACAGATTTTTTTTTTTTTTGGTAGGATGGGGATTGAACTCAGGGCCTCACTCTTGTACTGATTTTTTAACCAAATATATGTTATTGATCTTCAATAGCTATATAGTATTCTATTGCATGGATACTCGACAGTTAATGGACAGTTTAAATATACACATTCATATGCTGCAGAGGATTCCTTTACATATAGCTTTATATAATGGCTTCCTTAATTTTTTTAATAAAAAAATACAGACACTTAAAGTTATGAAAGATATTGCCAGGCAGCCTTTGAAAGAAAAGAATCAATTTGCCCTCCCTTCCAATAGTATACAAGACTGCCCATTTCCCAACAAGTCATTAAATATCACTTTTCTTCTCTAACCGTTACCAATCTGATAAGCAAAACTTAAATCTCACCATTTTAATTACAGTCCTTGATTTTGTAAAATAAACATTTAATATATTTATAGAGCTCTGATATTTCTTTTATGAAATGCCTATTCCTAATTTTTGGCTGTTTATCTTTTTCTTACAGATTTGCAGATTGCCTGTCAGTTGTTACTGATTTGTGAAAGCTCTTTATACGACGAAGAGAAAACATCTTTGTCTGGATATATGTCATAAATAAAAATTAACAGTTTGCCATTTGTACTTCAACTTTCTTTTGGAGGGACTAGGGTTTGAACTCAGGGCTTCACACTTGCAAAGCAGGCACTCTATCACTTGAGCCATGCCTCCAGCCAATTTCAACTTTTTGGGGGGCTGCTTTTTGAATAAAGTATCTTTAAATCTTTAGTCAATCTATTAATATTTAAATTCATGGAGTTTGGGTTATATTTACAAGGGCTTCTTTATTTCAATATAACAAAAGTATTCATCTATAATACCTAGGAGTATTGTGACTTTTAATTACTTTATTTTAAATTAATTTTGATATGTAATATAAAAGGAGAGAGTGAATTCTATAATTTTTATTCCTAGTTAATGCTCCCAAATTTATTGATTGAAAAACTCTATCCTATCCTGTCCCTGAAATTCCATCTTGATCATGTGATAAATCACAACTATTCAGGTCTTCGTGAACACTCTATTTTAAAATGTTTATTTATAGTATTTCTGCACTAATGCCATACTGCTTTAGTTGTGTATCTTTACATTGTGTTTTCACATAACAAAAGAATGTAAAATATTAAGACAGGATGGTACACACCAAAAACACTATCTAATGTTATTTTCCAATATGAAAGATATTAAAAAGTTCAAAAATGAGGCAGATAGTAAAAATAAAAATACAAATATTTACAGTTAATAGTACTTACACATTATCTCATCTTATGTTCAGAACACTATAGTTGTATCTTATTCAGTTTTACAGAAGGAGTTAAGATTTGTTTAAAGACTTGCTAATAATTACACAACTAATAACTAGCAGAGTTAAAACTGAATTTCATACCCCATGCTCTGTGACAACACTTACTTAAAAATAGAGCAAGGAGTCCAGTGCCGGTGGCTTACTCCTATAATCCTAGCTACTCAGGAGGCAGAGATCAGGAGAATTGAGGTTCACAGCCAGCCTGGGCTAATAGTATCTCAAAAAACCCCTTCATACAAAAGGGCTGGTGGAATAGCTCAAGGTGAAGGCCCTAAGTTCAAGCCCCAGTACCACAAAAAAAAGAAAAGAGCAATGACCCAATGACCCATAAATGCCTAAATTTTCAACTTTTAATCAAACTACTTTACAAAATTATATCTGATATATGCATAGGCACATAAACCATATATGTGTATGTAAGTTACAAAGCACATATATATGTATGTATCATGTACTATATATTTTCTAGATATATGATTTATATAACTATATATAGGTATATATAACATACACACAATGCTCCCAAACAGCACTCTCTTATTACCCAAGTTATTTGAGCAACATGTCAAAGGAAATACAGAGGCAGCCAGCCCCTCGCTTGAGATGAAGGATGTCATCCTGTGCTTTTTCCTAGGTAACTTGATGGCATCTCTTTCTAAACATAATGAGTCAATAGTAGATATAGCTTCACTGCGGAGAGCTTTGATATCTTAGAAGGAAGTAGGTTCTTTAAAATGTGGAAACCAAAGAATGAAATACTACCCCTAATTAAAGATAAGCAAAATGGGAGGCTGACTTTCAAAATAGTTTGTTTCCCCCAAATGCAAATATACAAAAATAAGGTTGGGGTCATATACTATAAAGGAGTAAATCATTATATAGAAATACTTCATTCTGCATGAAATTCATTGTAATTTCTTCCTCTAACATTGAAAATCTCAGTCAGTAAAAGGACATCTCTAAACAAAAAAACATTTTGAAAGTCAAATGTTTAAAAACACTTCTATGTGATAAAAGTAAACAACAAGAATATTTTATTTTCCAACATATCAGGAAATTTTAAAAGTACAGATTTTATTTATTTTCCAAGATTAAGGAGATTTTTCCATATCATTTTGGTTAGGGCATGACAAATTCTGGAAGTAAGACTGATTCTCTTATCTTTGAAAATGTATAAGCAATACAATCATTACCTAATTTTTAAATTTGAGATTAATGATGTTCTACTAAGCCATGAATTACTGTGCTTATTAGATATACGTAGCAGGTGGGTTTGTTTTGTATGTGTGTGTGTGGTACTGGGGCTTGAACTCAGGACCTTCACCTTGAGCCACTCCAATAGCACTTTTTGTGATGGGTATTTTCAAGATATGGTCTTGTGAACTATTTCCCTGGGCTGGCTTCAAACCTCTGTGGTGAACACCTGTAAAATTGCTGTTGTATTGATGGATTGTATTGTGTTAAAGTATGAAAAGTTGTTGAAACAAGAATTATTAGCTAGTGTGTGCTAGGACTTAGAAACCAGCCAGAGAATGATGTTTGATATGCTAATAAGCCAAACCTAAGGTGACAGCCGATAGGCAAATAAGCTAAACCTAAGGTGGCAGTGCCATAACAGCGGTGGTGAGGTCACCACCGGGAACATAAACTCAGGCCGGAACCCAAAAACCTCGCTGGCCTCTTTGCCGGCCAGAGACCCCTGCTGTCAGAGTCCAAGGCCCTGACGTAGAGGCAGCTGCCACTTATGAGTGTGCCCCTGCTCCCCATGATAACTGGGTGTCCCCAGACAACCACGAAACTGGACCTGCACTGTGAGGATCCCCTGAGGTGCAGCTTCGTCTCCCTTGGTGAGCGAGACTTGGGGGAAGGTCTGAGTAACCCCTGGCTGGCTAGGGTAGCAGAGACAGGCCTTAGGCTCTATAGGAAAGTGCCTTGTGAATGTGTTTGAATAAAAACCTCTCTGAAATAAGAGTCTCCTTAGTACTGTTTATCTGTACTCGAATGAATCATAAGAGCTCGTGACAACCACGATCTGCCTGATCTCTGCCTCCTGAGTAGCCAGGATTACAGGCAGGAGCCACTTGCACCCAGCCATATCAGGGTTTTTTTGACTAAAATATTTTCAATTTTTTTTATTATTAAGTATATTAACCTACAAACATTTTTTTCTGAAATAAATGGATAGTTCTATTTAATGCTTCTCTTACACTATTAGAAACTTTTTTCTTCATTTTAACTATATTTCAGTGTATTATCATAATAGTGATTTAGTAGGAATTTATATTCTTCTTAGGGAGGACTGGGGTTTGAACTCAGGGCCTTGTGCTTGCAAAGTGGGTGCTCTACCACTTCAGCCACACCTCCAGTTCATTCTGCTCTGCTTATTTTGGAGATGGTGATCTCACAAACAATTTGTCCAGACCTGTCTTGAACCCAATCCTCCTTATTTCAGCCTTCTAAGTAGCTAGGATTACAGGCATGAGCCACTGGCACCCAGCAAGAATTGATATTCTTGTCAATATTCACTCTCTATCAGGATTAAAAAAAACAAAAACAGTATTCCTTTCAGTTGAAACTAAAAATATAACAATTAAACTGACATTTAAAACAAACAAAACAAAGGCAATTAAACTAAAAAATTAGGAAGGAAAAATCTATTTTTATATTAATTGGGGAATAAATTAAATGTATTAGAAATAAATCAAATAAAAATGTGTAAACACATTTTTATATGTTTTTATGGTGAAAGCTTACCATTACTATTCAAGTTATTTGTTCCTATTGTACTGTGCTGTTAAACAGAATTATGATTATGGTGCCCTCTGCTGGGTTTTCAAGTCACACCACAAACTCAGCCCAATTCCATTATTATTCATCCATCAAGTGAAAAATCACTCTTTTAATCATGATCAATTATTGCCCAAATTATATAAAAGTTATAATTAATATTTAACTTCATTGAAACAAGACTTTATCAATTTATCATTAAGGGACATATTTGTACAGATTTTTCTTTTAAAATAAAAGTAAACATAAAGATTACACGAAACAAGTTTTAATAAGTCTTACTTTTGTTACCATTTCTATCGCTTGGCAACATATTCATTTTTTAAGACCCCATTTATGACAACACAATGTGAAAAACTACTATTTTGGTAATTTTACCTATTTTTCCTGGCTTGTTCAATCCAAATAGTTTATTTTGAAACATATTATATTTGAAACATTGAGAATAACTCAATGCTGTCTTTTTAAATTTAAATTTATTTTTAATGGATGCATAAAAACTTAAAAATTATACAAATTATACACATTTATGAATAGCATATTTTTACTAGAAAAAAACTAAAAGAACTTTGAGGTACCAATCACCAGTAATAATAAGTAGCTTCCAATGAGAAGGGGGAAAGCAGAAGGAAAGGGTGAAGTAGGGCAAAGTACTATGCATTCATGTATGAAAATGGAACAATGAGACCTGTTGAAACTGTTCTAAGAAGTGGGGAGGGAAGATAAAAGAGAAAGGTGGAGGGGGTGAATCTAACTAAGATACATTATAAATGTAAACATAAATGTCACAGTGTACAAAATGCTTTTGTAAATGTCACAGTGTACCCTGATACAACTATAATACCCTGATAAATAAATAAATTGAAAAAAATAAGTAACTTCCATTTAGCAAGTGTCAACTCTGAAAAAAAGCAGTGTGCTATGCTGTTTCTATTTGCATCATATCCAATCTTTTAAAAATGAAGAAAATTGAGGCTCAAAGAGATTATAGAAATTGTTCAAGATGAAACTTCAGAGGCAAGATTCAAATGTTGGTGGTCTCATTCCAAAGTTTCAAGCTTTCCTACCAAACAACAGACAATACACAATGTCTCCATTTGTTAATGCAACAAGAAGTTGGGGATATGTGGGGAGAAGAAAATGGGAAAAACTGTTAGAGAAGAATACAACGGTTATTTATGTGTAAAATAATAGCTTAGACCTTTAAGAAATTATTTTTATTTTATATAATGCTGCTAGCTAATGGCCCTATTTCATACTGAGTCACAGAAAATAATAGTTGATTTTTTAAATTACTGAATCAAAATTCTACGTTTCTCAATCCAGGATCATATTCTGAAAATTATGTATGCATAGGGCCCTCCTCAACCATCATTAGCATCCCTTGCCCAGCCCTTGTGTAGCCCCCAATAAAAATATGAGATAAGCCTAAGTGGAAAAAAGTTCAGTAAGTGCCAATATCAAGAAACTAAAAGGTGCACTTGATGGTGTTCTTGAAAAAGAAACCTACCTTATTTTAAGTAATTCGGGATAATTTTAGGGCATTTATAGATACCTTAGCAACAAAATAACAACTTTTCTACACAATCAAAAGCTTCCATAATATAAACATAAGAACAAAATTATTGCCTGAGTATTACTTGATTATTGTATGCAGAGCTATGCATTTGATAAGGCAGTACCACTAGCAAAGTATATAACTTAAGTGTAGACAATAAATAGCTACAGATCTGAAATTTCTTTGGAGAAAAAAGTTATTTGAGTACTAATTTTACATTTGAAATCGTCATATTTCACTAATAATTCATTATCTTAAGATAGCCTATGTAACAAACATGAAGGAGCACACGGCTCTTGTCATGATATGTCAGCAACATAAACACATTCTTAGCAGATTTCTTTCATTATATCACATTGTTTTAGAGTTTTTAAGTGATCTCAGTGCAGACATCTGTCACCACTTAATCAAAGACTTAGATGTAAAGCCAACACACTCTGTAATATTGTAATATTACATAAAACAAAAACATTCTGGCATTAAAGTATATTAGTATCATAGAAAACATGTTCTGAGTTTAAGCTATAGTGAAAGAGCAGAGAAACGGAGAATAGAACAGAAACCACCCAAAACACAGAAAAGAAAGAAACAGAGTCTCTACTGGATTAACTAAGAAAGTCACAATGCAAACCAGAAACAAAAGGGACAGTGCTGGAGAGTCCAGTGTTCCTTCTGACTTTGTCACACACACAAACACACACACCTGCAAAGTGCAAAAACTGCCATATCCCATTTTGTATACAGCTCATCTGAGGCTTGTTTTGCAGCTAAAGGCAGTAACAGTTTCCATTTTATGTATATATAACTGGTACAGACATATATACACATATAGATACACATATATATGTCTGTATATATGTATACATATGTATGTGTATCTATATGTGTACGTATATATATGTATAACTATAGATAGGCAGATACACATATATGTATACACACATATATGCAGATATATGTGTGTATACATACATTACATATACACACAATTGATAAAAACTATAAATTCACTTTTCAAAACATTAAATATATTTCTATAGAGTTAGCACATAACTTACAAACATTTCCTGTGTTGTCAAAACTGGTAAGAACATCTTCAACATTCAAGGATCCTCTATTATGCCTATAAAGAAATAAAGCATTTTCTTTAATGATTCTGAGATAATAATATTTCTAATTTTTAAAAAAGCTGAGACTACAGTCTATGATACACTCAATACTTTCAAACCCTTCCATGTTATGCTTTTAAAATATTTTCTGCCCACTAGAGGGAGAAGAAAAAAAAAAACACCAGAAGATCATCTTCAGAGTATTTAATGCAATAACATTTTTGATTAATCAACATCTTACACAGTATTAATAATTTTTAAATCACTGTTGTTTTAGGTACATAGAGTATGTTCTTAACCTTAAAGATCAAACAGAAAAACCCTCCACATTATATAAGAAAATTTTAGAGTCAAAAGAAAAATAATTGCTTTTCAGAAACACACTCAATAATATATAATTTCCTAAAACAGTGCAACAAATTTCAGAACTTCAGTCATGAGGAACTAAACCACCTTTAGGTGTGCACATTCCATCTATGGGTAGTTCTGAATGTTACTTAGCAAAATTTTGTAGCATTTGTTCTATCTCCTTTAGTTCCAAACCCTCTATACTTGACAGCCTTTTAAATATTTGATTTTTGATATTTTAGTAATACTCACAAAAGACATTATTATTCTTAAATTAGAAATGAACCCAACCCCAATGTTCATCATGTTTGAGTTACTTTCCATTGGTAATTTAAAAAAAAAATTTGTGCTGCAATCTTGTGTTCTACCTCATACAATTTACAACTGAACTTTAGGATACTTTAACCATGTATAATAACCATTAATAGTTCATTAAAATCTTATTTTATCAATACTACTTTGTCATTAAAAGTTATTATAAATAATGTGTTATGGACTGAATTGTCTCCTCCCCATTCATATGTTGAAGTCCTAACCCCCAGTACTTCAGAATGTGACTCTATTTGGAGACAATGTCTTGAAGAGGTAAATAAGTAAAAATGGGGTCATTAGGGTGATCCTTAATCCACTATGACTGGTATCATTATAAAAAGAGATTAGGGCACACAGAGAGACAATGGGACATGAAAGCAGAGGGACAACCATATTTGAAGAGGTAGCAACAAGGTGGCAATCTGCAATCCAACTGGCCTCAGAAGAAACCCAATCAGATAATACCCTGATCTCAAACAAGTCTCCAGAATGGTAAAAAAATTTCTGTGTCTGAGCCACCCAGTCTGTGGTATCATGTTTTGGCAACCCTAATAAATACAGTAAGAGAATACTTATAAATTATATTACTCTTTTCAGAAAAAAAATGAATTTTTTATTTCTATCATAGTGACCCATTTCTTTGACAGAATGACTAGGTGATACTGCAAACAGTTATTTGTAATCATAACTGATCAAATAAGCACTAGGCCCAAAATTAACATAATCCAAAGAAACAAAGTCACCAACCACAAACCAAACCTTCCTCATCATAACACAAAGATTCTGTATCATCTCTGTATATACAAAATTCTACAAATAGCTGATATTATTTATGCTAACATTGTGAAAAGCTATAGTAAACACTGGGATAAAAAGAAAAGCAACAAAGTTCAATCTAAAAATGCAAGATCAAGCTATTAAAATGATCAGCAATATAACAAAGAACTCGAAAAACTTTTTCCTAAATATAAAAGCAATAAATGGTTCATTCAAGAAAAAACCAATCATAATCCCAACATGCAGAGATAACCACAGTTAATATTTTAGTACATGCCCTTCAAATCTTATTCTGTGCTCATATATACCTTTCATAAAGAACTGAGAGCACATTGTTCATACTGTTTTGCAATTTATATTTTTCATAATGTATTCACATCAAGTAATCTCTATAACATGATTTTAATGGCTGCTAAGCAGTTGAATGACTGTCTACACTACAATTTATGTAACCAAAACTTTATGTGGGATTTTAACAATGTACCCAGTCTTATACATATTGCTGCAGTGAAAATGCTTGTGGAAACATCATTAATCCCATTTCTGATTATTTCCTTAAAATAAATTCCTAAAATACGGTCTAGTTTCAATAATAATAGTCATATTCTCTCTCTCTCTCTCTCTCTCTCTCTCTCTCTCACTCCCTCCCTCCCCCCTCTCAGTCTCTTTCTCCCCACCCCCTTTTCTTTTTCCTCCCTTCTTCCCTCTCCTCCCCCACAAAACTTAGGAGGAAGCATTTGAAATTAAATCTGAGACAAGATTACAAAAAATGTGCACATATTTTGCATAATGTTAAAGATTTTTTACAACCAGAAACTAGGATAATAGCAGTGAAATGCATATTTAAGAAGTTAAAAATACTACTCAACCTAATAAGTGGGACTTTCAAGTTATTACTGAAGCAGAACTTGTCATTCTTAAAAGCATTATTTCTTGAAGAAAAGAAACAAAAAAGTGTACCCTATGATATTTTTAAAGAAAGTAAAGGGTGGGGGAACTAAGCCTAATCTTATACTTATAAATTCTATACTTATAAAACTGAAAAACAATTACCTATGAAATTATTAGGGTTTAGAAACCCTAAAAGATAGCATCTTATGAAAGAATGTCAACAACCACTGTCTCCAAAAGTATTAGTGCTAATTATAGGAAAACTGCCATGAATCAGTTTAGTAAAGATTCAATGTGATTACTTCAAGTTTCCTTTTGTTTGCTCAAAGTTAAGGACTGTTCTTTGTCCACTGAGTCAAATACTTTATTCAAGTGTCAACTCTATTAGACGCTGTACACCCTAATCTTTTAACTATTTACCTAGGTCCTGTCTAGACTTGGTGGTTAAATAGGAATGCTTATAAGGAAAGAACTTCTGCAAACTTAATCCTTACAACTTCAGACTTAGCATATACTAGTCATTAATGTTATATGACAAGGACAATTTTTGTCAACATATCTAGAATATAAGAAGTTCATTCCACCTTTCTCTCAAACTCCAAAGATTAAAAAACTGTTTTTCAAGCATTTAATTATCAATAGCCAGATTATTTTTCCCTGGGGCCAATGAATTTTTTTCATAGATACCTAAAGCTATTCTAGAACTGAGGACCTTTGAGTTTCTTCCAAAGAATGGACTCCAGAGCAAGAACAAAGTGACAAGTCATTGGAATGGGTAATTTTTTTTTATGGAGAGAAAACAGCTGCTAAAAGAAAAATTTGAAGCCTAAATGTACCTACAGGTTGAAAGTAAGCCAGAGATAAATGTGGTACCAAATTCCAGACAACAAAAGAAAAAACTGGTAAGTTAGACTTTATCAAAATTAAAAAATTTTTATTCACCAAAGAATATTGTGAAGACAGTAAAAAAGAAACCCACAGAATGGGGAAAAGATTTGTATATCACATGTCAGATAAGGGTCTAGTGTCCAGAATATGTTTTTTAAAAAATGTCAAAATAGCTAGTAGAGAGGATTTGAATGTTCCCAACACAAAAACTGATAAATGTTTGAGGTGATGGATATGCCAATTACCCATATCTGATCATTATGCTTTAGACATAAATATTGAAGTATCACACTATACTCCATAAATATGTACAATTATTATGTAGCAAGATTTTATTTTTGGCAGTACTAAGGTTTGAACTCAGGGGTTCATGCTTGCTAGGAAGACACTCTACCATTTAGACCATATCTCTTTTTTGCTCAGGTTACTGTGGAAATAGGGTCTTGATTTTTGCCCAGACTGACCTGGACCTTGATCCATCTATTTTAAAGTTTCTACCACAGCTGGAACAAGCCATCACACCCACCATTTTTCCGTTGTGATGGTATCTCACAAACATTTTTGCCTGGGCTGGCCTAGAACTGCAATCCTCCCAGTCTCAACCTCCCATGTACCTTGGAATGACAGGCACAAGCTACCATACCCAGCTCTTGGTTGAGATAGGGTCTTGATAACTTTTTGCCAGGCCTAGCCTCAAACTGCAATCCTCCTGATTTCAGCCTCCCAAGTAGGTAGGATTATAAGGCATAAGCTATCACCTGGCTTACTATGTAGTAAGTTTTAGGATGGGCAAAAGATTTGAATGCAAAGAAGATATATAAAGACCACATATAAAGATGCTTAACATCATTAGCCATGAGAGGAACACAATTCAAAACCACAGTGAGATATCATCTCACATCCTCCAAAATGGCTATATTTTTTAAATGGAAAAAAACAACAAATGCTGGCAAGCACTGAGAAAAACTAGAACCCTCATACATTCCTGGTAGAAATGTTAAAAGGCACAGCCAGAAAGGAAACAATCTGACTATTTCTCAATAAGTTAAACACAAAGTAACTACACTGCCCAGCAATTCCACTCCTGGGTACAATATCAAGAGAACTAAAAGCAACTGTTCACACTAAATGTGTACACAAATGCTCATAGTATAATTATTCTTAAGAGCCAAAAGGATAAACAACCTTAATGTCTATCAACTTGTAAACATATACAAAACATGGTATTATCCATACTATGGAATATTATTCAGGAATGATTTATTGATGTGTGATACTACATGAATGAACCTTAAAATTTAAAAATATGGGCTGGGCATAGTGGTTCACCTGTAATCCCAGGTACTCAGGAGGTGGAGATCAGGAGCATACGATCAAGGCCAGCTCAAGCAAAAAGTCAGCAAGACCCCTATCTCAACCAACAAGCCAAATGTGTTGGCATCACCTGTGGTTCCAGATAGGCAGGAGGCACAGGTAGGAGAAGCATAGTCCAAGGGTGTCCCCAAGCAAAAACACAAGACCCTATCTGAAAGATAACTAAAACAAAAAGGGGCTGGAGGGTGTAACTCACATGGTAGTGCCTGCATAGCAAGCGTAAGACCTTGAGTCCAAACCTCAGTACCACAAAAAAAAAAAATTAAAAACATTATGCTAAGTGAAAAAAAAACAGACATAAAAGCCCACATATTATATTATTCCATCTACATGAGATGTCCAGAACAGACAAATCCATAGAAATAGAAAGCAGATTAGTGGTTGCCAGGACTGAACAGGGAAAAAAACAGGGAGTTATTGGTAATGTGCATGGTCTTTCTTTTCTGGGTGATGGAAAACTTCCGGGATGCGATCATGGTGATGGCTACATAACATTGGGAATACACAAAACCACCAAACTGTGCACTTCAAAATGCTTTTTTAAACTATAGATTTTATAACATGACTATCTTGACTAACTAGAAAATTAGTACAAAAAAGAAAAAAAAACCAAACAAACAAAAAGTAAGCCAAAGAGTGGAATAGGTCCTAAAAGGCATAGAACAACAAAGAGGAAAGGTTTTCAGAAAGAAAAGGGTCCAAAAATTGATTCTAAATGCAACTTGCTTTGACTCTTTTTAAAAAAATAAATAGCCAACGACTTTTTCTGTCTTACAGACATTATATGAAATTAGCAATGATTTCTACATGTAATATAGGAAAATTTGAAAAATGTTTGAGGAAACATGTCAATTTTCTAAAACTTTGAGCATATTTATATATGTAAAAACTACATAAGCAATCATGACCAGAGCTAACAACAAACTAGAAAACAAAGTTATAATCACCTGTATTTATGACCTATGTATCTATAAAAATATAATCCAATGCAACCCAAAGTATGCACACACTGGATCATATTTTAAAGATCCCATAAAGTTTCTTCTAAACAAGAGAACAAAAGCTGTTTTATTTATTTTTTTATTTTTCGGTGGGACTGGGGTTTGAACTCAGGTCTTTGAGCTTAAGTGCTATACTGCTTGAGCCACACCTCCAGTCCATTTTGCTCTGATTATTTTGGAGATGGGGGTCTCACTCACTATTTGCCCTGGCTAACCTCAAACTGCGATTCTCCCAATCTCAACCTCCCAAGTAGCTAGAATTATAGGCATGAGCCACTGGTGCCCAGCAAAAGCTGTTTTAATACTCACTTCTTATTAATGCCACTGCTAATATTAAAACTATGCTTTTAAATATAAATTCAGTAATCATATTTGCTCAGTTGCCAGCCTTACAAAGCTTTAAATAGGCACCTACACTATACAGACATATAAGGATAGGATAGTCTGCCATACATCTAATTTCCATCACTAGTTTTTTCTTACATGTTAAATTCAGTGGGGCGATGATTTGATTTGTCTTCTTTCTCTAGAGAAGCAATATATGATTTCTTTGCAGTGCATTTATTGTACTAAAAAGAAGCAACAAAGTCAAAACCACATTCTTGACTTCTTGCCCATTCTATGCTCGTAGGACAAATCAAAAGTGGAGTACCAGCCTTCTAATTTAGCAATTACCATAGCAACAGTAGTCTTACTCAAAGAAAGGACAGTTCAGGCCTCTCAGCTTTTGCTATACCTAAGACATGTATACATTTGTAAATGAATAACTCAGGTGCTTCTATGGTTCTGAATATAATGAAAGCATTTTAAAGCTTCCAGGATATATAAATTTCTGCCACAGAAAAATTAAGTTAAAATATGGAGTGTGAGGATAAAACTAGTATTCTACACAGAAAGCTCTATACAGTAATAAATATCAGCTTAGAGGGCAGGGAGAGATAATTTTTAATAAAAGATTTTTGGTAGAAATACTTCCCGGTCCATCTCAGTTTTCTATATATGCATCTAATAGCAACAATCTCTTTTGTAAAGTTCTAAGAAATAAAGCATCAGAAAAACAAGATTTTGTCAAGGAATAAAGTAGGAATCATACCTTGGATTTCAGTTTCCTAAGTCTCAAACTTTTGAACAAAGAATCAACCATTCTCAGATATACATAAATGATTAAAAAAGAAAAATCGTGGGGATTTCATAATCTAACTTTTGTTCTAACTGTCCAGACTTGCTTCTGATGAAAAGTCACTAGGGAAGTTCTTAATTTCTTCATTTTTAAGTATCATTATATAAGGCTAACAAAAAATAATGGTCAAAGTTTTAATTTAGGCTACTGCTTAAATCCCTTTTAATAATACAAACAAGATACTGCTATTTACTTTGAATTCACAAACATCTGGTTTACTCTCTCGGGGTATTTGAGTCTATAAAACTTTAAAGGACTAGAATAAATATGTAGGAAAGGTTTAAGATGGGAAAAACTAATAGTACTGATAACAAGTATTAATCTCCCTATGTATTATCTCTGTTGAGTTGTGGTAGGTAATCTTAGGTCATAGTAACTAAGTGAAAATGGGAATTACATATGGTCTGTGAGGAATCCATAACAACCAAATGCTCAGCCCTTTATTAGGACATTCTCCCTAGAGATTGTTATGGTGATGGCCATCTTCTGCTAAGGCAGAAGTCACCACAGGGGAGTCACTATTCTATTTTTGCAACTGCTTATGAGTCTGTAATTATTTGAAAATAAAAGTTTTTAAAAAGAGAGGGTTTGGGGTAAACACATGGCTCACACCTGCCTAGCAAGCACAAGACCCTGAATTCAAACCCCAATACTACCAAAAGAAAATACAGACTGTGGAACCAAACCACCTGGGTTTGAATACAGGCATAATTATTATGTGACCATCCATGTGACCTCAACCAAGTTACTTAACTTCTCTGTGCTTTACTTTCCTCATTTGTGAAACAAGGATGACAGTAGTATTTACCTAATAAAGTTGTTGTGTGGATTAAAAGATACAAACACATGAAAATCACTTGCAACAGTGCAGTCTTCAGCCATTATTAATACCATTATAGAATGTTTTTTATTTATTCTAAGCTCATTTTCTGCTCTAGAATTACATGCATTTAAGGATGGTTATTTTTGTCCTACTAATGTGGAGGGATACTAAGTACAGTATAAAAAAGAGAAAAATCTTGGCAGACCTTGAAGACAAAATTTTAGCTCAGTTACTTATCTTTTGTCCAGAACCTGGGATTCAGTGTCACATTTATACAGACATACGCATATTTATCCTTTCAAAAATGAATATATTACAAAGACCTGTGCTGTTGGAAAAGGAGTATCAGTTAACTATATAGCCTGAATTCCAGGGCATGATGTACCAGGATCACCTCTACCAGGTAAAGGCCCTATTTGGAAAGATCTCAAGAACAGAAAATTTCACATTCTCCTTGGACAATCTTATCAGGGCCTTGAAGATGTCAGGAAATTATTCTTCCTCCAGTTTACACTTACTATCTCTTGTCACCAGTGGATATAGAAGATAAATTTTAAACTTTATACCTGAAGACTCCTACTGGATCATTCTTTTTACTTTCCTTACACATACTATCTTTCCACAAGTGGAAAAGTTATTGAAAGTGTTACATAAAATGAAACACATTGAAGCACTTAGCTCTGTACTTGGTACATAGTAACTATTTAATGTACTTTTCTTTTCTGCCTAACCAGGGACTAAATTGATTACTTCCACCAGAATACAAAGCAACTGAAGTGTTCTAGTTAAAATTTCATAATGAACAGAAAAAGTAAGCTCACAAATCCCTAAAATTTACTTGGTGTTTTCAACAAAACAAATAGAGAACCAGACTCCAGTTGTTCTTTCTTGTCCATCCCACTCAGTTGTCCCAAATACAAACTTTTAGCTACAATGGTACTCTTTTAAAGTTAGATATTTTAAATTGAAATAGTTTAACAAACATATACTATAGACTTAATTTGTGAACAATTTCTTAATGTTTTCCTTAGCCTCACCTAAGCCTTGTTCAGTAATACTTCCTCTTAAGATGATATTTGCTCTTCTTACAGTTATTATAAATGTGTTCTTCCCTCCCTTTCAAAATGTGAACTCTTGTCAGAAAAGGCAGATTTTATAAAAATAAAACAACTACATCATTATTGCAACATGCTAGAATATAACTGTGAGAGAAAATTATTTTAGTAAAGGTGGTATCTTGTTACTTCAGTTTGCAAGTCTCATGTCTCTTTTCTAGCAAATTTTAAAAACCAGAACAGTCTGTATGCCGCTCACAGTATCAGTGTTTTCTGCTGAGTTTTCTCCTCCTATTCTTCAGATTCTATTCCAAAAGTGACAAAGCATGAATGGGAAAAATACCAAACCTTGATTTTTCAGACAACTACTACTTGAAAAGTACTTTGGAAAAATTCTGTCTTCACTTTCAACCTTCTTTGCTTCAAAAAGAACTTGGCTTTTGTCATAATCAAACACCATGACAGACCAGTTAAATAAACCCTTTGATTTGCAACCCACTTTATCCTCAAATGCCACCATATTCCTAAGGATTTTTTTAGTCTGTCAATAGCAAGACCCAGTTAAAGCAGGATTTCTAACACAAAGTTGCAAAATCTAAGTTCTTAAAAAGACTGCCTTCAATTCAAAAGAAGGAATAGTGAGATTCTTCATAGATTGCTTTTCTTCTACAAGAGAAGAACAGTTTTAAAAATTTTTAACTAGAATAATGGTTACCTTAAGGAGATACTGTATTCAGGATAGAAGACACTTGTATATTGGACCCATGTACCAGCCTCCTTTTCAATTTCCCTTTTTTTGGCTTCTGTTACTGAAAACAGATTAAATGATTCAAATCTTCTTACAGATACATGTCGCAGACAATCATCCAGGTGTTTCTGCTTCAGAACCTTTGAAACAAAATCAAATATTGTGGTCATATTACATAAACATATCATAAGTGTTCAAAATTTAAGTGGTAAGGGAACTTTTACTTCCAATAATAGTAGATTAGATAAATCAAACCAATTTCCTACTGGCACAATGAGAAAAGATGAAATAAAATATTAAGAAAATATCTGAAGACATTGGAGAACAAAGAAGATAATGAAGATTTACCAGTCTAATATCTTGTAAAGCAGATGAACCTAAAGGGGTAAGCATAGCTCTCGTAACCACTTTTCTCCTGGGAACATTTGTCAATTCCTAAAGAAAGAACTGAGAAGATAAACTGTACTTTTCTCAGCCCATGATGGCAAAACTAGATGGTAAAAGTTGAATTTCAAATTTACCTAGGCAGAGGAAATATGCTATTCTGAACCTAGTGTGTGTGTGTGTGTGTGTGTGTGTGTGTGTGTGCATCTGTATATGTATGTGTCTCTGTGTGTGTATCAATAAATTTTGTTGATGCCATTTTAAAAATCAGTATTTTTTAAGTGCAAAAGAAAGAAGATATAGCTATAAGATTGATAAGGTTAAGCACAAATCTTATCCTTATCAATTTTAATAGCTCAGATCTTAATGAAAGAATAATTAAACTAATAATTTATTTTATTTTTTTAAACTATACATTTATTTCCTACATCTGATTACCACTGAAAAGATCTAGAATCAATGATCAAACTTGTAGCAATGAACATACCTATGGCCCAAATTGTTGTCACTGAATACTATTTTCTATTAAAACAAAGTAAGACCCCTTGGAAAAATGGCAAGAATTGCATAAGATGAGCCTGGAACTCCTGCACATAAGAAAATAAGAAATATATTTTTAAAATTCTATTTTATGGCAAAAGGGCTTGGGAGCCAACTGGAATAGGGTCCATTGGCCAAAGGTAGAACAAAGTATTAGTGGAGGTGATAAATGCAATAGAGTCAAAATACATTACTACTTCATAATGGCATTTTGAAAATGCTCATTGATGACCATTCAAGGATACTAGAGAACCAGCTAATTACTCTGAAAATTAGTAAATAAGAATAATCAAGTCTTCATCTGCCTTTCCTACACTCTAACTGAGGGTATCTAAATAGAAAATGAGGGAAGTTTCTGTTTATAGCTACATCCTAAGGAAAACATGAAGAATGACAGAATTAAAATACCATAATTTTTCAATTACCTCATCAGCTCATGAATCTAGAAATAACTGGACATTACTGCATAACTGGACATAAAATATAATAGAAATTTTAAACTATTTTGAACTGAGTAATAAACATACAAATATATAGCAGGGAGAACCCACAACACTAAAGCTGTTTCTTTGAAAAGACTGATAAAACTGTCAAATTCTTGAGAAGAATTTCAATGAGCAAAATAGAAGTTATATCAATGGGATATAGGGATATCAATATACATTCTATAGTAGTCATTAAGAAATAATAGTAAAAGGATATTATGACAACTACTTTGAAAATTTAGATGGACTAAACAAATTTCAAGAAAAATGTAATTACCCAATTGACACAAGAAATATTAAAAATCTGAATAGCCCTAAAATATTTTAAAAATTGGTATCAAAAAGAAAAACCTTACCACAAAAAAAAAACTCCAGCTCCAGATTACTCAAAAGAAATTTACACCAAATGTGTGTAAAAATTAATGCAAATTTTACTACACTGTTCAACAACTCTATGAGGTAGATAATCATTATGAGAGAAGAAACTAAGGGACGAGAAAGTTATATAATTTGCCCAAAATCAGGTAGCTTATAGGAGGCAAAGCCAGAGTTAAAAACCAGGTAGTCTCACCATAGACCCTGAACTCTTTTAACACCTCTGCTTATACAGAATATGACAGACCAGCATTAAATATCCATTCACCCTTCCTTCTAAGATACTTTCCTATATTATAAGCTGGAAAACTAGAATTATATTTCACAGAATCCCTAGTAGCCAGAGTTTCAGATGTGATTTTGGTTTAGATACACTAACATGAGATTTAAAAAGAAAGATGGTACTGGTAAGCATAGTTGTAAAGACATTTGATTCCCCCAAAGCATCTTTAGCAGAGGTTCCAGTGATGCCTCTCATTCATTGACAGGTGAGAAGCTTAATAAGTGGCATCTGGCAGGCAAGCTGTATGCAGTCTATAGTTTGGTGGCAGCTTCCTGATCACCAGAGATCAGCTGAAGTAGGTGAACCTGGAGCCAGCTTCAGGTTCTTCATTGTGTCATTTCTCATGGCAGGCCAGCTTTGTGTTTTTCTGGTACTCATTCTTAGACCGTTCCTCCAGAACCTCCAATAATTTTATAAGCATTTAATTCACTCTACCAAACCCATTTCTGTTTAAAGTAGCAACAGTGGTTTCCGTCATCTGAAAAAGAACACTTATTCCAATCATATCAAATTCTTATGAGTACAAGGAAAACCTAAGATCAGAACCAAGGAAGAAAACACATCAGAATGAATATCTCTTTAAGAGAAAAAGTATCTGCTTAAAATTTATAAACTATGTAGAAGATTTAAAAGATTGATTTTTTGAATGGAGAGTCAGAAATGGTAACCTCTTTTTCAAAGTTTCATGAGTAAAAAAATAAAATATTTTAAAAGCCTTTCCCCAAAACAGTCTTATTATCTGCCAGCTATTTTATTTATGAGGAAGAAAAACAAACTACTTAGTAGAGCTTACTCTAGGATCTATTCTAAAGTCCAAGAACAAACATCTTTTCATAGTTATTAAATTATTCTGATGTCAAGGTAATGACACCATAAATCACCACACATAAAATTCCAGAAAGGGCTTTTACTACTTAATAAATCCCATGGTCTACAATATGACAAGGTGACACTCAATGGAAGTAGCAGGCAATATAGTTAGAACAAATAAAAGGTTTCTGTTGCTTCTTTTTAGCTCAAAGTTTCAGTTATTTTAATGCTAGGAATAATATTTGTAGCTTTATAAGCCAAGAGGACCTCCTATCAACTTAATAACCTTATCATCTACCATTTCCAGAATATCTCCTTCCAACCCCTTGATATATAATAATATTCAAATGGAATTATCTGGGTTAAGGGAAATTGTTCGAAATCAAGGTATTTTTATCATTCTTCTAAATCAATGAGCTATTTAATCAGATGTTAATGTTATAGCAAATAAGTTAATGTCAAAATGTTAAATTTCAGAAAGAGAAGAAAAAGGCATTAATTAAAGAAAAAAACCTAAGGTCCCATCAAGTAAACAATATATGCAAATGAAAATCAAAGGTACATTTATAAATCTAAAATGTCTGCTTACTCCACAATTACTAAATTGAACAAAACTATGTAAGAGTTGTAATAAGCAACATTCTACTAAAAACAGTATCACTCAGGAAATAAGGCACTGCAAGAGTACCTGACGCTTGGTAGTTCATAATACTCTGAGCCCAGTCTCTTCCTGTAAGACAGGAATAGTGATATATCTTTCTTCCTAACAGAGTACTTGACGCACAATAGTTGGAGACCTAAAGGCTTTTCTAAAACTTATATGAGACAACATCTGCCGTGTGGAAAGTGTATGCTAAGAGTTGGTACTCAAAAACAGTTAACTCACTTCTGACTAAACAAAGCAAACAGAATGGGCACAGCTATCTCCCATCCTTCCCAAACCCCAATACCAGTTAAGGAGCAAAAACTCAAAAGGACAATGAGACTAGAAGGGCAAATGATGAGTAGCAACTAATTTGGCAATTAGGAAAAAACTGAAATCTAAATGCCAGCAGTGGGGAAACCAAGAAAAAAAGCAAAGTCCTATCACAGACTTGGGAGAGACTAAATTATTATAGGCACTAATTACTTAGGATAGTCAGAATACAGCAGATGAGACAGAGGAGTGCTATAGAATGGATGATGAATGATCATCTTGGTCTCCAAGGTGATACTACTGGGAGGTTGTGGAAACTTTAGGTGATGGAGCTGGGCAGGCGGGGGGTGTCCTTGGATGATTGGGGATATATCTACAAAGGGAACCATGGGATCCCAGCTCTTCCTCTTTTGCTTCCTATCATAAAGTAGTTTAATCTATTTACTACATACTCCCCACTTTTGCTCGTCATCACCTGCACCAGAGGCCTAAAAGCAATGGATCCACTCAATCATGGACTAAAATCTCTAAAACCAAGATACACCTTTTCTCTTTATAAATTAATAATCTCAGGTATTTTGTTAGTAATGGAAAGCTGACTAACACAACGAATAAGGCTAAACACTCAAATATTATCTGAAAACCTTTCAAAAGAGTAGCTATATTCTCTGATTCCATCAGCAATGCCAGATAATTCCTCTTTCCCACAGTATAAGTCTGAAGGATGAATTCTGCAGAAGATGAATCCCAGGCACTCTGAACTTAAACATCAAGCACAGCTTAGAATGGCATAAGATGTGATTCACTCTACTCAATATCCCTTTCTGTTACTTAGCTTCTAGATCACAAGCAATAAGTCCAGAAAGGCGATTGTAGTACTCCTGAGGATATTGAAACAAGAGACCTGTATATACTGACATTTGGGATTCCCTAACAAAATGGTCAATGCCTGCAGAAGTTACCCTATAGTTCAGAGGCCTTTAATTTAGTCAGGATTGTTTAAAATCAGAACAGTGCTCTGAGCTCAAAAACACACCTGGCATTCCAGCTACAGAGATGTACAAATAGCATTCTGGTCCATGCTGGTACTGGGCATAAAGTAAGACCCTATTCTGGCGAGCACACGCCAGAATTTCCTTGACACCTGCACGTAAGTGAAGTCATCAGACACTCTAAAGTACCAGAAGTCACCGTCATCACCAGGACAACGCGCTCTGACACCTGGGAGAGCGAGTGTCACTTCACATACACGACATATGGGTGTGTGTGTGTGTGTGTGTGTGTGGAGAGAGAGAGAGAGAGAGAGAGAGAGAGAGAGAGAGAGAGAGAGTTCTTCCTCTCTTCTTACTCCCTTCTCTCCCGGCTGTACGGAGGAAACCGGGGTGACACGTGCAATGTCACTGTCCCCATACAGCCAGCCACACTGATCTCCAAAACACTTGGTGCCCGACGAGCAGACTAGGAACAGATGACCAGAGTCAGGCTGGGAGTTAAGACGGAAGAAGAAATCTGTGGAATAAGGGAAAGCAGAAGCAGGAAAGCGGGGCAGCACACGGTGGGGAGCGACTGGCGAGCAAGGGGACCGTCCCCCGCAAACGTCCAGGAGGGGTCTTCCACTTCCATCGAGTGTCCCGCGAGCTCAGCCATGGCTGTCCCGCCCCCCCACCCTGTCCCACCTCTTTGGTGGGACGCTTGGCAAGTGGCTCCGAGCAAACTGAGAGGGACTTCCCCAAAACTGCTAAGTAGAGCGAGCTGCCGCCGGCCAGTCGCTCACGGGATACCTGCGAGGGGAGTGGCCAGAGGGAAAGGCGAGGCGAGCCGGCTCTCCATTACCTGCCGCAGGAGCTTCCAGCGGGCGGCTCCTAGGGACGCCGAGACCACGGGCCCCCGGGCGGCGCCTCCAATCGTCGGACACACGCCTGCGACTCGCTCAGTGTCGCCTGCTCCGGCGTCTGCGACGTGCGACTCCATCTCACCACTAGAGCTGCCTTAACGCGGATTTGCTGTTCACACAGCTTTCCCCAGTCAGGACCTGCCAACTTATTTCCTGCCCGGACCTGTGACGCCCGGCCTCTCGCCAGCAGCTCTCGCGCGCGTGCCCTCCCCGAATTCCGCATTTCCGGGATTCGTGTCTCCTTGGCAACCCGGGAAGCGCTGTCACGTCATTGCACCAGTTTGTTGGTAGCCATCTTGAATGAGGGCAGGCCAGAAAATGAGGGTGGGCTGCGGTAGAGCTACTGGGACAATTTCCCACGTGGTTTTCTTCTTTCCTGCTTCAACTAGAGCTCAGAAGACTTCCAAAGAACCAAAAAGCTTGTATCTTTTAAGACTGAAGAATCCAGGAGTAGAAAAGCCCATCCCTGACCACAATAAAGATGGCGAAATGTGCTTAGCGTTCTTGCTGGATTGGGGTTACGTAGATCGGCGTGCTGCAAACCAGCTCTGGGCGCTCTGGGTAGGTTGCTGGGTGCAAAGCGCAGACCTCGGGTGGGACGTGGTTGTGGTGACTCCTGTTCCTTCCACAGAGCTTCGGGTTCTCCGGCCTGTCTTTGTGACCAGAACCGGACTCTCATTTTGCGTACGTATGGAGGGTGTACTGGGGTTCCCTTTCCTAATCCCTCTCCTCCCCGCACCCAGCCACCCCTCAGTGCCCTGGTCCCTCCTTTTGACCCGGGTCTCTTCACTGCGTGGTAACTGGTACCACTCCCTCACGCCCTGAGAGATGTTTTTTGTAGATATTTGCCGCGTCCCTAGAGTGTATGTTGCACAGGAAAACGAATAGTTCTCCTGGGAACATCCATTTATCATCCCACCCCCCCTCCCTAGCCTGGCGAACTGTCTTCTTCCTGCGGATGAAAGATAGATAGTTGGAGGCAGTGAGGAGAGATATGGTGATGTAGGTAGGGGGCTTTTCCTTTTTTTTGTTAGTGTCAGTTGCTGATCCTCATCTCCATTTGCCCATTATTTTGCTGCGACATACAAGATTAAGGGGGGAGGGGCGCCATAGTGATCAGATCCCTGGTAAATCTGACGCAGTATGCTAGGATAACGAGGGACATCTTAGAGAATTCCATGGTTACATTCAAGAGTGTACAACATACCTAAATTATTCCTGTGCTAATAATATTTACCTGTTGTTGAGTGTTTCCTACATGCCAGATACTGTATTAAGATCTTAACACAAATTGGACTTATTATTTAACAACAACCCCCAAAGGTAAGTGGTGTCATTATTTTAGTTTTGCCGATGAAGAACCTGAGATCCAGAGATGCAGGTAGTTAAGGGCAGGGTTCAAAAACTGAGCCCAGGTCTCTCATTTAATTACTTAACTAGCTGTCCAGGTTAAAAAGAACCTACCTCCCTGCAGAAACCTGAGATAGCCTCACGTTTTATTTGTGCATCTTGCAGTATTTGCTTTCAATTAAAGGGCTAATTACCCTTTTACGATTAAAGTCAACAGTTTGTGTACAAAATTTGGAATCAAATCAGATCAAATTTTTTGTTACACTACTTACTGCCCAAGTGACTTGGGGCATTTGTTTAAACCTCCCAAAGCCTCATTTCGCTCATGTGGAAAATGAGCATCAGTATAGCTGCCTTATCAAGTACCTATGAAGTTTAAATTAGAGTAGATAAAAAGCATCTGGCACATAGCCAACACTCAACAATTAGTCTCCCTTCCCCCATGTTTATTAAGTAATTTGGCTTTTCCAGTTTGTCCTCCACATACATACTGAAGATATGTTCGCAGTTATTAAGATCAAACCCATTTTCCGTTTTAAAGCCCTCATAGTTCTTAAGATTCCTCATTAAGTCTGCACTTAATTTGCAAATTTTTATTTTGTTTCTTGTTTTCTGTTTTAGTTTGACCATATGTGTACCAGAGTCAGTGCTGCATAGCTTGAGCCAAATAAAATTGACTTTACAAATGAGACTATTAAATCACATCTGCCAAGAAGTTATGATTTGAATGAAACTTTAAATTATGCAAGTTTTTAAGTTTATTTAATCTAAGTTATTAGCCATCTGCATTTATTTATAGCCTAAGGGGTTTATAGCCCTGGGATAAGATCTGGCAATCTTAGAAGCTCTGAAAACCCACTACTGTATAATCATACATATGAATCATTCATGTGCTGGCAGTCCCTACGGGAGCATATACCAGGGACTTTGATATCATGCAGCAGAAGACCAAATTATTTCTCCAAGCTTTGAAGTATAGTATTCCTCATCTTGGGAAATGCATGCAGAAACAGCATTTGAATCACTGTAACTTCGCTGATCATTATTATAATAGAATAAAATTGAAAAAATATCACCTAACCAAGTGTCTGCAGAGTAAACCCAAGATATCAGAGTTAGCAAGAAACATCCCAAGTCGGAGCTTCTCATGTAAGGTATGGACTATTTAAGTTACCCTATTTGTAGGTTATTAAGGTTAATTTTAGTTAAAAAAATACAGAATGGATAAGATATCAGAGTTACTAGTTTTCTAAGTAATTCTAACTTGATTTTAAAGTTTTTCAAGCTCAATTATCTATAGTCAAATATAAGTATAAAAGAATGCATACATGTCTCTTTAGAGAACTAAAATGTAATATATGAAAATGTAAAAATGATTCACCTCAGGATTTCCTTAGTGTGCTTGCCTTGTGTTTCAAAATATAATTCAGCTTCCTAGAATACAAAATTATAGTTCTGAATAAATCCTAATAATAATGCTGATTGTTTTATGAATCCCAAGTTAGCAAACTTAAGTAAAGACTATATGATTGTGTGTTATTCCCCTGTTTAAAAAAAAAAAAAAAAGAAAAACTGTTTTGCATGTTTTATCATTTGGGTCCTTCACGAAGACACTCAGACTATTGTACTTCTGCCAAACCCCAAGCTGTGGAATTGAACTCAACCTTGAGGACCTGATTGCCTTTATAGAGAGAGTGACCACATGTTCCATTTTGCCTGGGACAGTCCCAAGTCCCAACAACACCACCTGTTGTAATTATTAATAGTCCTCTTTCCTCTCAAAAGTGTCCCAGTTAAGTTGTTAAAGTATATGGTCATCCTGCTTATTTGAAATTAAGGCGTTTATACTGCTGCCTCTTTGACAGATAATCCTGTCTTTGGCTATGTTCCTTAAGTTCCTTAAACTACATGTGGGGTATATTGATAAAATTTTTACGTTTTTTTTACGTTTGCCTACTGGACTAAATCTTGGCTCTTTAGATTGTTTTATTCTGTATTGTGTTTAGAACATTTTGTATGTAATTTATAAAGAGTAGGTGAGACTTGCTTCAGAGTTGCAGCTGTGAGATTAGCTCACACCCCAGACAGGAGGCTGACTATTTTTCCCTCCATTTGTCCCTATAGCAACTTTTCAGTTCTCTCTCTAGATTCCCACTCCTAGAAACTATAGCCTGACTCAGCAACTCCAAGAACAGAGGCTCTTTTATTAATTTTTTTTTTACCTGATAAATCAGTCCTGCTCCACACATTGTATATCAACCATTCTCTCTATGATAAATGATTGATCAAATGCTGTGGTCTTAAGCTGGGCACTGATGGCTATGCCTATAAATCGTAGCTACTTGGAAGGCTGATCTGGGGAGGATTGTGGTTCGAGGCCATCCTGGGCAAAAAGGTTCACAAGTCCCCATCTCAATAGCTAAGCATGGTAGTGTCTGTCTGTCATCCAAGCTACACAGCAGGAAGCATAAAATAGGAGGATCATGGTCCATACCATCTTGGGCAAAAAGTGAGACTCTATTTCCAAAATAACCAGAAGAGAAAGGGCTAGATGGAGGCGTGTCTGAAACTGTAGAGTGCCTTTCCAACAAGTGCAAAGCCTTGAATTCAAGACCCAGTACCTTAAAAGAAAAAACGAAAACTTTATTCTTATGATCACTGAGACCTGGAGAAGCTTTGTAAAGATACTCCTGCTGCTGTAAAGATAGTCAAGACAAGAATACATTTCCTTCTTTCAGCAAGCATCCACCAAGTTCCAACTGTCCATTCTTACTGGTTACATTAAAGTAGAAAAAAATTCAGTATATCTCTTTAAAGACCTATCACCTTTATAACTAAAGAACAAGAGAAAACAGGCTGTGTTATAGAAATGGTGGAAAGCAAAAGAACTAGCCTTGACTGGTTAACTGTACTAATCAGGAATTTTCATTTTCTTGGTGTTCCTAAAAGTCCTCTAAGAGCTAAAATTTCATGATTTTCTACTTCTCTCTGTCTTATTACCTTAGCAACAAATTAGTACCTATAACTTTGGGATTATTTAGCAGTACCACCTTTTGCAGCCGAGGTATATATCAGAAATCCTGGGGAGTTTTTTTAGAAATACAGATCCTGAATCTCACCCACATCTGCTGACCCATATCACTACAGTTGAGGCTTAAGGATCTAGTTGATTGGTTGGTTGATTGTTTTTGAGGCAGTCGTGTCATGTTGTCCAGCCTGGTCTCAAAAACCTGGCCTCAACCCATCCTTCGGCCTCAGCTTCCTGAATAGCTGGGAACTACAGCTACTCGATTAAACAAGTCCGTTTCTTAAAGTTCTTCAAATAATTCTGAAAAATTCCTAGCCAGCCATTGACAGCACACTTATATTTAGAAACTGGAGATACTTGGCGATCAAGTGTTTTGATCTAAACTTAATTCATTCTATTGTGAAGTTCTTTTTGGCAAGTAGCTTAGCTTTCCATTTGCATTAACCAGATGGCAAACTTATTCCATTACACTCACATGCCCACTAATTGATAATCAAAGGCTAGCATCAAACCAGATACCACATTTGTCTTCCCTATCATCTTCCACTGTTCTGCCTATAAGTAATTTCTGAAATCTTTGATCATGATAATATGAACAAGATTTTTTTTTAGTAAGTAAAGAGATGACTTAAATTCTTTGGTTAAATATGTGTTATTTGTCTTTACCATACAGATTAACTGTTCTGCAATGGTCTCTTCCCTCCCCCCGCCCTCAGCCTCCACCTAGGAAATTGAACCCAAAGTCTCATGAATGTTAGGCTAGTGCTCTACCACAGAACTACACCCCAGCCCTGGCCTCTTAAATATGTAGGTTGACAGATATTTTCTTCACTGACAGTATGATTTGTGATTTGTAAGAATCACTGGTTATACTTAGCATGTTCAAAACATCAGGAAAGGAATAGAAAAGAAAAACTTTGAAGAAAAACTCAGAAATGCTAGAAAGAACAAATGTAGTCTCAATAGTTTTGGGTTTTTTTTTTTTTAACTCACAGAGTGGGACTGTATTATAGATACAACTTCATTATTGGTTATTTTTTCCACTTCTCATTTTCTTTTTAACCTCCTTGAGTCTGGCTTCCACTCCTTTACCAGTGGTCTAGGAGGAAAAAAAAAAAATAGCGTGATGATGGTAGAGATTAAAGAAATGTAGACAGATTCAACACATATGGAAGTTAGTGCAGTGTTTTTGAAAGTATGTCATATATGATGGTACACGTGGTTTGGTATGCATGACTTCTGTCAGAGTCACCAAAGATGTGACATATTTCAATCCAGTGGATTCTCTTATAGGCTCTCAATATACCTTGGTCCTGGCCTTTTTCTTTCTTTAATTTCTTCCTGAGTGAGCTTATCAATTCCCATGCATCTAAGTAACATAGCAATTATTGTCCTATCTCAGACTCCTTTCTGAGCCTCTTTCTTGGTGTCTACCTAATAATCTCCAGTGAACATCTCACTAACTTCTCAAACTATCCACAGTTGAACTTCAACTCCCCCAACCCTGATTTAACTTTTTTTCTTTTTACTGGGACTAGGGTTTGAACTCAGAGCTTCATGCTTTCAAAGCATAGGTGCCCTTGTATGCACATATGAATAATAAAACAATAAACAAAATAAAAAAATAAAAAATAAGCATAAGTGCTCTACCACTTGAGTAACATCTCCAGGCCATTTTGCTGTGGCTATTGGGAGATGGGGTCTCAAGAACTATTTTCCCAGGCCACCTCAAATATCAGTTCTCCTAATCTCAGTCTCCTAAGTAGGTAGGATTACAAGCCCGAGCCACCAGCACCCGGCTTCACCTCTTCTTTATCTCACTGCTGTATACACAGTTGTTCGAGCTAGAACACTGAAAGGCATTTTTTGCTTTTCCATTCTTTTACCTTACCATCACATCCATTAACAGCATATCCAAAAATAACTTTGTTATTTTTGCCATAGTTCTATACCAGCTAGTCTTATTATTTGTTTACTTTAATATAATCAGTTTGTCCCATCCCAAGGAATAACATTCAGTAAATGTTTTGATGTTCTAGTTATATAACTTTTCTAATAAAATGTTCATGTACCCCAAATTATGTATTCCATCATATATGACATATTTTGAGAAACACTGCATTAACCTCTAAAATGTGTATTGAATTTGCTCACATTTCTGTCTTCACCATCATCACTCTAGTTATCTTTTACCTGGACTACTGATAAAAACTAAACAGTCTCCTTGCCCTCTTTTTCCCTCCCAACCTATTTTCTGTGCAATTAGAAGAATAACATTAAAATATAAATTAGTTAATGTCACTCCCCAGCTTATAATCTTTCTAAAACTTATTTCATAAACAATTCACTTTCCTAGTCAGGCATGGTAACGCATGCCTATAGTCCCAACTACTGGGGAGGTTGAAGCAGGAGGATCACTTGAACACCTAAGTTTGAATCCAACCTGGGCAACATAACAAGACCATGTCTCAAAAGAAAAAAAGTTTCCTAATTGTGTCCCCCAGTGCCATGCAAGATCTATCCCCTTTCTCATTTGGTGCCCTTTGCCCCACTTTCTCTTTGGTTAAGCTACCATGGGTATCTCCCAAATTGAAGAACACAACATACTAGTCCCTAATCCTATTCACCAGTATTCTTTCTCTTTATTTTACATCATCATGATTAATTATTACCTTCTGCGTAGTTACTCTGATTACTCTGGTCAGAAATCGCCTTTCTTAGAAGATAGCATTTAGTCAAGACCTAAAGTAAAAAGAACTAGGCAGTAGGAGCAGCATGGGTAAAAGCTCATAGTCAGATTCTGCAAGCTGTGTACCCAGCATGGTTAAAGATGAGCCAAAAGAGATAAACAGGGGCAGATCATATAGGGGTAGTTGTAAATCTTCTGAGAAATTTGAACTGCATCGTAAAAGCAGTAGGATGCCATTAAAAAATGTAGATGCAATCAAATTTGCATTTTCAAGGAACCACTATTGTGATAGAATTGCAGAAAGTAGATTGGAAATAGAAAGCCTTGTTCATAACATATGAGTGTGGATGAGAGCCCAAACGAATTAACCTCATCATTACAAGACGGCTGTACTTTATTTGAGACATATTTTAGAAAATACAGAATATAGGCAATTCATTGACTGTTTTGGCTTTTAAATCTGAAAGTCCTCACAAGTGTTTCTCTTCTTTTTTTTTTTCTTAAGAGAGAGGGGGGACAAAACTTGATCTAAATTGACACAAAGATATTATCTTTTATTTAGTGCACATAATGATGTTTTGTTCTGAAATTTTTTTTGTATTTGATTATAGGATGGTATCCCACTATAAATTGGGATGGGCTAACTTTCCAAAATCACAAATTTAAAACACATCTGTATCATTATGCCTCAGATAGACTTATTCCACACTCACATATGTAACCTTAATGTTAGATCTTAAGAGTGTGGAAAGGGAAAGAATAAATATAGACTTAATAACACTGTATTTACTTCTATGCTATTACGTCATTTCAAGCTTTTTTTATCTCTCTGCTAGATTGAGAAGTCCTTTTTTTTTTTTTTTTTTTCATTTTTCTTTTATTATTCACATGTGCATACAAGGCTTGGTTCATTTCTCCCCCCTGCCCCCACCCCCTCCCTTACCACCCACTCCACCCCCTCCCTCTCCCCCCCTCAATACCCAGCAGAAACTATTTTGCTCTTATCTCTAATTTTGTTGTAGAGAGAGTATAAGCAATAATAGGAAGGAACAAGGGGTTTTGCTGGTTGAGATAAGGATAGCTATACAGGGCATTGACTCACATTGATTTCCTGTGCGTGGGTGTTACCTTCTAGGTTAATTCTTTTTGATCTAACCTTTTCTCTAGTTCCTGGTCTCCTTTTCCTATTGGCCTCAGTTGCTTTAAGGTATCTGCTTTAGTTTCTCTGCGTTAAGGGCAACAAATGCTAGCTAATTTTTTAGGTGTCTTACTTATCCTCACCCCTCCCTTGTGTGCTCTCGCTTTTATCATGTGCTCATAGTCCAATCCCCTTGTTGTGTTTGCCCTTGATCTAATGTCCACATATGAGGGAGAACATACGATTTTTGGTCTTTTGAGCCAGGCTAACCTCACTCAGAATGATGTTCTCCAATTCCATCCATTTACCAGCGAATGATAACATTTCGTTCTTCATGGCTGCATAAAATTCCATTGTGTATAGATACCACATTTTCTTAATCCATTCGTCAGTGGTGGGGCATCTTGGCTGTTTCCATAACTTGGCTATTGTGAATAGTGCTGCAATAAACATGGATGTGCAAGTGCCTCTGGAGTAACTGTCTTTTGGGTATATCCCCAAGAGTGGTATTGCTGGATCAAATGGTAGATCGATGTCCAGCTTTTTAAGTAGCCTCCAAATTTTTTTCCAGAGTGGTTGTACTAGTCTACATTCCCACCAACAGTGTAAGAGGGTTCCTTTTTCCCCGCATCCTCGCCAACACCTGTTGTTGGTGTTGCTGATGATGGCTATTCTAACAGGGGTGAGGTGGAATCTTAGTGTGGTTTTAATTTGCATTTCCTTTATTGCTAGAGATGGTGAGCATTTTTTCATGTGTTTTCTGGCCATTTGAATTTCTTCTTTTGAGAAAGTTCTGTTTAGTTCACATGCCCATTTCTTTATTGGTTCATTAGTTTTGGGAGAATTTAGTTTTTTAAGTTCCCTATATATTCTGGTTATCAGTCCTTTGTCTGATGTATAATTGGCAAATATTTTCTCCCACTCTGTGGGTGTTCTCTTCAGTTTAGAGACCATTTCTTGTGATGAACAGAAGCTTTTTAGTTTTATGAGGTCCCATTTATCTATGCTATCTTTTAGTTGCTGTGCTGCTGGGGTTTCATTGAGAAAGTTCTTACCTATACCTACTAACTCCAGAGTATTTCCTACTCTTTCTTGTATCAACTTAAGAGTTTGGGGTCTGATATTAAGATCCTTGATCCATTTTGAGTTAATCTTGGTATAGGGTGATATACATGGATCTAGTTTCAGTTTTTTGCAGACTGCTAACCAGTTTTCCCAGCAGTTTTTGTTGAAGAGGCTGCTATTTCTCCATCGTATATTTTTAGCTCCTTTGTCAAAGATAAGTTGCTCATAGTTGTGTGGCTTCATATCTGGATCCTCTATTCTGTTCCACTGGTCTTCATGTCTGTTTTTGTGCCAGTACCATGCTGTTTTTATTGTTATTGCTTTGTAATATAGTTTGAAGTCTGGTATTGTGATACCTCCTGCATTGTTCTTTTGACTGAGTATTGCCTTGGCTATTCGTGGCCTCTTGTGTTTCCATATAAATTTCACAGTAGATTTTTCAATCTCTTTAATGAATGTCATTGGAATTTTGATGGGAATTGCATTAAACATATAGATTACTTTGGGGAGTATCGACATTTTTACTATGTTGATTCTACCAATCCATGAGCATGGGAGATCTCTCCACTTTCTATAGTCTTCCTCAATCTCTTTCTTCAGAAGTGTATAGTTTTCCTTGTAGAGGTCTTTCACATCTTTTGTTAGGTTTACACCTAGGTATTTGATTTTGTTTGAGGCTATTGTAAATGGAATTGTTTTCATACATTCTTTTTCCGTTTGCTCATTGTTAATGTATATAAATGCTAATGATTTTTCTATGTTGATTTTATATCCTGCTACTTTGCTATAGCTATTGATGATGTCTAGAAGCTTCTGAGTCGAGTTTTTTGGGTCTTTAAGGTATAGGATCATGTCGTCTGCAAATAGGGATATTTTGACAGTTTCTTTACCTATTTGTATTCCTTTTATTCCTTCTTCTTGCCTAATTGCTCTGGCTAAGAATTCCAGTACTATGTTGAATAGGAGTGGAGATAGTGGGCATCCTTGTCTGGTTCCTGATTTTAGAGGGAATGGTTTTAATTTTTCTCCGTTAAGTATAATGCTGGCTGTAGGTTTGTCATATATAGCTTTTATAATGTTGAGGAACTTTCCTTCTATTCCTAGTTTTCTTAGAGCTTTTATCATGAAATGATGTTGGATCTTATCAAAGGCTTTTTCTGCATCTATTGAGATGATCAAGTGGTTTTTGTCTTTGCTTCTGTTAATGTGGCTTATTACGTTTATTGATTTTCGTATGTTGAACCACCCCTGCATCCCTGGGATGAAGCCTACCTGGTCGTGGTGAATAATCTTTTTGATGTGTTGCTGAATTCGATTTGCCATTATTTTGTTGAGGATTTTTGCATCAATGTTCATTAAGGAGATTGGCCTATAGTTCTCCTTTTTGGAGATGTCTTTGCCTGGTTTGGGGATAAGTGTAATACTGGCTTCATAAAATGTGTTTGGCAGTTTTCCTTCCCTTTCTATTTCATGGAACAGTTTAAGGAGGGTTGGTATCAGTTCTTCTTTAAAGGTCTGATAGAATTCAGCAGAGAATCCATCAGGTCCTGGGCTTTTCTTTTTGGGGAGACTCTTGATTGCTGCTTCAATTTCATTTTGTGTTATAGGTCTATTCAGGTGATTAATTTCCTCTTGGTTCAGTTTTGGATGATCATATGTATCTAGAAATCTGTCCATTTCTTTTAGATTTTCAAATTTATTTGAATATAGGTTCTCAAAGTAGTCTCTGATGATTTCCTGGACTTCCATGGTGTTTGTTGTTATCTCCCCTTTTGCATTCCTGATTCTACTAATTTGGGTTTTTTCTCTCCTCATTTTAGTCAGGTTTGCCAGGGGTCTATCGATCTTGTTTATTTTTTCAAAGAACCAACTTTTTGTTTCATTAATTCTTTGTATGGTTTTTTTGGTTTCTATTTCATTGATTTCAGCTCTTATTTTTATTATTTCTCTCCTTCTATTTGTTTTGGGATTTGCTTGTTCTTGTTTTTCTAGGAGTTTGAGATGTATCATTAGGTCATTGATTTGGGATCTTTCAATCTTTTTAATATATGCACTCATGGCTATAAACTTTCCTCTCAAGACTGCCTTAGCTGTGTCCCATAGGTTCCGGTAGGTTGTGTTTTCATTTTCATTGACTTCCAGGAACATTTTAATTTCCTCTTTTATTGCATCGATGATCCATTCTTCATTAAGTAATGAGTTATTTAGTTTCCAGCTGTTTGCATGTTTTTTGTCTTTACTTTTGTTGTTGAGTTCTACTTTTACTGCATTGTGGTCAGATAGTATGCATGGTATTATTTCTATTTTCTTATATTTGCTGAGGCTTGCTTTGTGCCCTAGGATATGATCTATTTTGGAGAAGGTTCCATGGGCTGCTGAGAAGAATGTATATTGTGTTGAAGTTGGATGAAATGTTCTGTAGACATCTACTAGGTCCACTTGATCTATTGCATATTTTAGGTCTTGGATTTCTTTATTGAGTTTTTGTTTGGATGACCTATCTATTGATGATAATGGAGTGTTAAAGTCTCCCACAACCACTGTGTTGGCGTTTATATATGCTTTTAGGTCTTTCAGGGTATGTTTGATGAAATTGGGTGCGTTGACATTGGGTGCGTACAGATTGATGATTATTATTTCCTTTTGGTCTATTTCCCCTTTTCTTAGTATGGAATGTCCTTCTTTATCTCGTTTGATCAATGTAGGTTTGAAGTCTACTTTGTCAGAGATAAGTATTGCTACTCCTGCTTGTTTTCGGGGGCCATTGGCTTGGTAAATCTTCTTCCAGCCTTTCATCCTAAGCATATGCTTATTTCTGTCGGTGAGATGAGTCTCCTGTAAGCAACAAAATGTTGGATCTTCTTTTTTAATCCATTTTGTCAAACGGTGTCTTTTGATGGGTGAATCAAGTCCATTAACATTAAGTGTTAGTACTGATAGGTATGTGGTGATTCCTGCCATTTAGTTATCTTAGTTGTTTGAAGGTTTGATTGTGTGTACCTAACTTGATGTTACTCTCTTCTGTCTTGCTTTTTCTTATCCTGTGGTTTGGTGCTACCTGCCTTTTCATGGTTAAGTTGGGTGTCACTTTCTGTGTGCAGGATCCCTTGCAGAATCTTTTGTAATGGTGGCTTTGTGGTCACATATTGTTTTAGTTTCTGCTTATCATGGAAGACTTTTATTGCTCCATCTATTTTGAATGATAGCTTTGCTGGGTAGAGTATCCTGGGGTTGAAGTTATTTTCATTCAGTGCCCGGAAGATCTCACCCCACGCTCTTCTTGCTTTTAATGTTTCTGTTGAGAAATCTGCTGTGATTTTGATGGGTTTACCTTTGTATGTTACTTGTTTTTTCTCTCTTGCAGCCTTCAATATTCTTTCCTTAGTTTCTGAACTTGTTGTTTTAATGATGATATGTCGTGGAGTAGTTCTATTTTGATCTGGTCTGTTTGGTGTCCTGGAGGCCTCTTGCATTTGTATGGGAATATCTTTCTCTAGATTTGGGAAATTTTCCGTTATTATTTTGTTGAATATATTACGCATTCCCTTCGCTTGCACCTCTTCTCCTTCTTCGATGCCCATGATTCTCAAGTTTGGTCTTTTGATGGAGTCAGTGAGTTCTTGCATCTTCTTTTCACAGGTCTTGAGTTGTTTAATTAATAGTTCTTCAGTTTTTCCTTTAATTACCATTTCATCTTCAAGTTCTGAGATTCTGTCTTCTGTTTGTTCTATTCTGCTGGATTGGCCTTCCGTTTTGTTTTGCAGTTCTGTTTCGTTCTTTTTTCTGAGGTTTTCCATATCCTGGCTGTTTTCTTCTTTATTGTTGTCTATTTTTGTCCTGAGTTCATTTATCCATTTATTCATTGTGTTCTCTCTTTCACTTTGGTGTTTATACAGTGCTTCTATGGTTTCCTTTATTTCTTCTTTTGCTTTTTCAAATTCTCTATTTTTATTGTCTTGGAATTTCTTGAGTGTCTCCTGTACATTTTGGTTGACCCTATCCAGTATCATCTCTATAAAATTCTCATTGAGTACTTGTAGTATGTCTTCTTTTAAATTATTCTTGTAGGCTTCATTGGGTCCTTTGGCATAGTTTATCTTCATTTTGTTGGAGTCTGGCTCTGAGTTTCTGTTCTCTTCATTCCCCTCTGGTTCCTGTACTAATTTTTTGCTGTGGGGAAACTGGTTTCCTTGTTTTTTCTGTCTTCCTGTCATTGTCCTTGGTGTTGTTACTGTCCCTGTACTGTGTGTAATTAAGTATTTTCTAGCTTGTAATAATAACAATGGTAATATTGAGAATGGAAGAGTGAGCTGAGATGGAAAGCAAGAAGTTAAAGAAAAGGGGAAAACAAATATACAGACAAGAGGGAGAAAGCAGAACAAGGTATCAGACAAGAGAGTTTCAAAGGTATAAACAGGGAGTGTTAGTGTATTAATCGACAGTAAGCTGAACAGACAATAGAGAGACAGAGAGAGGATTGAAAAATCAAAGATAAAAAAAAATAAAAAATAAGTATATGAAAGTAATATCTATTTATAAAAATGATTTAAAATAAAATGGAAAATAGAAAATTAAAAAAAAAAAAAAAAAAGCCAAAAAACTTCCAAGTTTATATGCAATGCAATTTCAGTCTTAATAATTTGGATGTCCGTCTCAATCTCCAGTCCTGGAGTTGGTGCCTCAGATGTTGTTCTGTAGTTGTCTCATCAAAGGGGATGCATAAAGTAGAACAAAACTCCACTCACACACACACAGAAAAAAAAAAAAAAACCCACCAAGTGTCCCCAGTTCAAATGCAATACAGTTTCAGTAAGTTTTTCGGCTTGCAGGTGTAATTCAGTTGTTCTCTCATGAAAGGTAGGGAGAAAAAGAAAAAAAAAAGCGTCTGGAGGCAGTTCTGAGAGTGGTATCTGCAACTGTGGCTTGCCTGCCTGCTGCTCTCAGCCTGTAGCTGGCGGTGTTATTTATGCAGATGTCTGGGGTGAGCTTAGCACTCACCTGGTCCCACAGGCTTTGTTTGCTCAGAGTTCTCCTGTGCGGCGGCCTCTGCCACAGGCTTTCCCCTTTCCAAGCACTGGGAAAGGTGACACTGCCCCGCGTTGTCAGGCCTGCGTGTTTATTTACAGTTCACGTGGGAAGTGGGTCTTCCCTCCTCTCACAAGCGTCCCACTCCTGGTTGCTGGCGCGCCCCGCTCCCGCCAGAGCCTCTCCGCCTGCCCGGCTCGTTTATTTACAGTCCCGGGAAGGGTTCCCTTCCCCCAATCTTCAGCGCTCAGGGCGCCCCACCCTCTTTCCAGCGTGTCTTAACTGTTCTTATTGCTTAGTACTCAGTTTCTCTTTTTTTCCCGGGTGGAGGTCAGTCTGTCCAGGGGGCTATGCTGCTCTGGCCCAGGCTTGTCTGTTGGGGAACCGCGGTACCGCGAAGCTCACCTGGTCCGCGTCTTCCCAAACTGTATGGGCGCCGGCCACTGGCGGCCCCGGGGGCCCTCCTCGGTTCTCCGTTTAACGTGAAGTGGAGATTCTCTGCGTCGGCTGGAGATGTGGAGGGGTCAAAGTTATGCCTTTTCTCAGTGATTATGCCTGCAAAGTGTGTCTCCAGCGTCTCTCCAAGATTTCACTATAGGAGGCTCGCTTTCTGCTTCCTACCTCTAGCCGCCATCTTGGAATTCTCCTTGAGAAGTCCTTAGAGACAAGAATTATGTAATACACAACTTGCGTAGCACAATAAATAGATAAATAATAAATGTTTATGGAATGTATTAATAGTTAAATGAAACATTTTTTTTCTTTTCATGTAACCATAAATGTTGCTGCAAAAAAGGCCTAGACATCATCCAGGCTAAACTCTTTTTTTTTTTAAAGTGTGTGATCTCTTTCAGTTCATAAAAATGAACATATGGTATAAGACATAAAAGTCTAACTTTATCTTTTTAATTATGGATGTCCAGTTTTCTCAACACAATTTGTTGAAAAGACTAATCTTTTCCCATTGAACTGCCTTGGTATTCTTGTTGAAAATGAGTTGACCATAAATGCAAGGATGTCATAGAGAATACCATAAAAAATACCCACATCCCTGCTTCTCAGTGTGACTTTTTTCTTAGCTACAAAAATTATGGATAGATTTGAAAGATGCCTGACTACTTCCTTTGTCATTTTCCATTACCTCCCCAGTGGTGGCCATTATCTGTAATTTTCTTTCCATGCGTGTTTCTATATAAATTACATATGTATTTGTGTAATTTTTACACAATACTAATATTTTAATATTCTTGCATGTCTAACAATGCATATTCTGCATTGTTAGCTTAGTCTTTTGCTCAACATTATGATTCTGAAATTCAACATTAATACATGTATCTCTAGTTCATTTACTGCAGCCATTATATAGTGTTCCATAGTATTGTATACCATAATCATTTTCTTTGAACAAGCATGTAAGTTGTTTCTAATTTCCAAACTCATCACCCCACCTCCAAAATGCTGCAAAGCATAGTGTTATTTGTACCCCTTGTGCATTTATCAGACTTTTTTGGTGGTGCTGGGGTTTGAACTCAGAGTTAGTTAGCATTTTTCATAGACTCACTGAACTTACTTTTTTTTTTTTTTTCCAGTACTGGGGTTTAAACTCAGGGCCTACACCTTGAGCCACTCCACCAGCCCTTTTTTATGATGTGTATTTTCGAGATAGGGTCTCGCAAACTATTTACCTGGGCTGGCTTCAAACCACAGTCCTCCTGATCTCTGCCTCCTGAATAACTAGGATTACAAGTGTAAGCCTCCAGCACCTTGCTGACTTTATCTTCTTGAATTGCTTATTCATGTGCTTTGGCCATTTTTTGTCTTTTCTTACTAATTCATGAGTTCTTTTTATGTTTTGGGCCTTTTAAAAATGTGGCCTATAGATATTTTATCCATATTTGTTCTGTCTTCTTTGTGTGTGTGTGTGTGTGTGTGTGTGTGTGTGTGTGTGTGTGTGTTTTCTTTATGTTTTTGGTTTTTTTTGCAGTACTGGGGTTTTGAACTTGGGGCCTTGCACTTGCTAGGCAATTACACCACCACTTGAGTCACACCCCATGGTCTTTTTGCTTTATTTTAGTTATTTTTCAAATAGGGTATGGACCACAATCTTTTTGTTTATGCCTCCCATGTAATTAGGATGACAGGTAAGTACCACCATGCCCAGATTTATTGATTGAGATGGGGTCTTGCTTACTTTTTGCCCAAGCTGGTCCTGTAATCCTCCTGATCTCTGCCTCTCAAGTGTTATAAGCATGAGACACTGCACCTGACTTTTTTTTTTTTCTTTAAGTAGTGCAAGGGATGGAACCCAGCACTCTAGGCAACACTGTGGCTTTGAGCTATATTCCCAACCCTATGATACCTTTTGTTAAATAAGTTTTTAAATTTTAAGTTTTGGGCTGTGTTTTATTTGATTCAGCTGATACTTGTTGAACACCTACCATGACCATTCTAAATATTGAGCACATAACAATGAATAAACAGAATAAAATATAAGAGTAAGATATAAAATATGTTACATTTAAGTAACACAGTGAAGAAGTTATTTGGCCATAAGGGTCAGCAGGTTCTAAGAAACTGAGGTGGTAGCAAACCTGATGTATTAAAGAAACATCAAGGAGGCCCATATGTCTCAGTTGGAGTAAGTGGGCACAGTTGACGTGTAGTACAGGTTGAGCATCTCTTACCTGGATATTTACAGTTCTCTGAAAGAGCATTTCAAATTTTCAGGTTAGGATGCTCAATCAGTAAAGTCTCTGCAAACATCCCAAAATCCAAAATACTTATAATCACAGGCATTTTGAATAAAGGGTACTCAACCTATAGCTGAGTACATTCCTGATCATATTCCGTTACCTTCCCACTGGTGGTCATTATCGTTAATCTGTTTTTCCATGCATGTATCTGTAAATTACCCGTGAATTTGTATAGTTTTTACACAAGTAGTATTTTAATAGATACATCAGCAAAGTAATGAGGCAGGCAAGATCCATTAGGAACTTGTAGACCATTGCAAGGATTCTTGCTTTTCCTCATGAGTGATTTGGGAAACCAGTGGAAGTGATGTAATCTCACTTTAGACTCATTCTAACTCCTTTGTTCATAATCGCCTAGAAGACCAGGGCAAAAGCCAGGAGAGCACTCAGGATTTTGCAGTAATCCAAGGAAGAGATGATGATGATACCACCAATCTAATCCAAGTATGAGAAGAGGTCAAATTCTAAATATAAAGTAGAATTGATAGGATGTACCAGATCACTTGGTTGTAGCAAGACAGAAAGGCAAGGCAAACTCTAAGGCTTTTAAGTCTGAGCAACCAAAAGGACAGATTTGTCATTTGTGGAAACAGGAAAGACTGCCTAGACAACAGGATTAGGGTGTTTTGAGTTTGTTGTTGTTTATTGAGGGAGTAAAAGGGAGTACATAGAGAGTTGGAAATTCTGTTCTGGACTTTTTTTTTTTTTTTGCATACCTATTAGATACCCAAGTGAAATGTTGAAAAAGAGTTGGCTATACAACCAGCAAAAACCCTTGTTCCTTTCTATTATTGCTTATACTCTCTCTACAACAAAATTAGAAATAAGGGCAAAATCGTTTCTGCTGGGTATTGAGAGGGGGGAGAGGGAGGGGGCGGAGTGGGTGGTAAGGGAGGGGGTGGGGGCAGGGGGGAGAAATGACCCAAGCCTTGTATGCACTTATGAATAATAAAATAAAAATAAATAAATAAATAAATATTGTTGAATAAATGAATCAGAGAGGGAATATTACTAAAAAAAAAAAAAAGAGTTGGCTATACAAGTTCAGTTTGTTCCAAGGAGAGATTCAGGCTACAACTATAAATGTGGACGTACTCAGCATATAAATAGCATTTAAGGTCATGACTGAATGAGATCATCAAAGGAATTAGAGCAGACTGTAAAGAAGAGTAGTCCAGGAACTGACCCTGAGCGTGCCAGTGTTTAAAAGTCAGGGAGTTAAATAGGGAACAGCTGAAGAGACCGAGGGGTCTGGCCAGTGAAATAGGAGGGAAACAAGGAGAATAAGGTATGATGGGTGTTAAATGAAGGATAAAGGTATTTAGGAGGAAGAAGTGATAGACTGTGTGCCATAATGCTGATGGATTATGAAACATGAACAGGCAAAAGTAACCTTTCTACTCTACAATGTAGAGACCATTAGTGACCTCAACAATAGCAGTCAGTGAAATTAAAAGGGCGAAAATCTGATAAGAAAAGAGGAAGGAGAAGAACTTGAGGCTGTGAGCATAGGGTATAGTTACTTCCCTATATTTAACAACAGCCTGGAAGGCCAGGGCAAAAGGAGAAAGCACTCAGGATTTTGCAGTAATCCAAGGAAGAGATGATGATGAAACCACCAGAATACTATCAGTCTAAGCTTTTAAATAGTAAATACAATTATATATTTAAAATGGATATAATTAAAATTTTTTAAAGCTTGTTAGTGTTTCACAGATGCTCAGTGCAGCATATACTAATATGAATACATTTCAGGTATGTTAATTACAAATTTAGATATTCCTTTGTGAAACAACACACTATTGAGTCAAGAAAGTTCCTTTCTGTTACTAATTTAAGATTTTAGCATATTTTAAAAGTGTATTATTTTCTATTTTAATGGGCTTAGGGGAATGGAATATAATGGAGGGGGTGAATTACTTCAAAGTATACTGTAATGCATGTATGGAATCATCACAGTGAAATACCCTTGTATTATTAATGTATGCTAATTCAAAAATAAAATCAATTTTTAAAGAAATGGCCTTAAGATTTATGTTTTACTTATGTTAGATGACACTGACAGATTTGTCTAAGGAAAAGGATCTGGAAGCTCCTTTCATTCTTACGGGAAAAAAATCCCACTTAGTCACAAAGAGGCTTATTAATATCACTATTATTCTATTTTTGTTTTGTGCTTTTTAAACATAGCAGGCTTATTGTGTTTTATTTTAGATTAAGAGTGGAATTTGTTTTGTTACTGTTTTTGTGGCACTGGGGATCAAATCCAGGGCCTTAAGTGTGCTAAGCATGTACTCTACCACTAGGCCCAGAAATTGATTTTTAGTTATCAAGGTTATAATTATCCTAATAAAATGAGTAGTCTTCCTATTATCTTTAATAGTTTGCATAAGAGATCAAAAAAAGGTGGAATTATATTTGTATACCAACATGCTTGGCTCAAGAAAGCTACCTTTGAAAGCATCTGGGCTTGGTATCTCTTTCAAGAAGGAGACATTGAATTTCCAATTTAATTTCTTGATTTTACTGCAAAATCTTGTTGGCTTAGATAGCTTTTTAATTTCTTGAGTCAATTTTGATAATTCATTTTTATTTCTGGAAAATTACCCATTTCATCCATATTTTCAACAAAGAAGCTTACTGTCACCAGGCACTGGTGGCTCACACCTAGGATTACCTAGCTACTTGGGCAGCTGAGATTGGGAAGTTCAAGTATTACAGTTCAAGGCCAGCCCTGGTAAATAGTTTGCAAGGACCCTGTCTCAAAAATAAATAGCGCAAAATGGATTGGAGGCGTGGTCAAGCAGTAGAGTGCCTGCTTTGTAAGCACAAAGCCCTAAGTTCAAGTCCTATTCCTCCCAAAGTAACTTACTGTGATTTAAAAAAAAAAACTCTATTATAACTGTAATTGTGCCATCTTTTTCATTCTTAATGTTCTTTGTCTTTTTTCTTCAATCCAGAAACTCCTTATTGGCTCCATCAAGTCAAGAGGAAGACTGTTTGGATTGAACTCAGGGCCTGTGCTTGGTAGGCAGGCACTCTACCACTTGAAGCCCTCAGCCATCCATACTCCTTCTTTCTTTTTGGGGGGTGGGTGAGTTAAGTGTGTTGGGGAAGGCTTATACAATATTCTTAACAAGTTCAATTACCATTGATCTTTGCCCTAATCGGTTGTCTCATTGGGGCTCTCTAAATGACTCTTTTCCAATTCTGTTATTTTTTCTGTGTTTATTAGGTGCTATTATTCTATAAGGAATAATTTCTGTTTGTTCTTGTTCCTTTCAGTTTTTTATTAGTTTAGTTTAAATGCAGGGGTTTTGCTTTTTTCTCCATTTCTTTTGGATTTTAATTTTTTCATTGTATTGTAATCTATTACAGTCCTTATTCTTTTTGATGTTAAAGTATCCCGAATGTGGTTAGTAGGGTCCCCTTCACACTGCCCCCTTGTGTCCTATTGACCTGTCTATTAATCTTTAAGGACCTCCCTACTTTCTGGAACAAGATTTCCCAAGCCTACCTTGTAGTCTGCCTACCTGGACTTGGAATTAGCACCATTCTTAACTAAAAAGCTGCCCACCGTCTTTCTGCTTCACTGTGTTTTGTCTTTGAGTTCAACATTTTTTTGCCATAATAAAGTTATACTCTTCACTTTTCTATTTTATAAAAGCTTTCATTGTTAAAGTGATTTTATTGTGGGCCACTTGGAAGAAGGGAGTGTTTTTGTTTTTTCGTTTTTGCCAATAATGGAACAATAGTCTCTGTAACCTTAAATTTTCATTAAGGCAATTAAAAATCCTATTCTTGGAGTTATTTTGGTTCAGATGAGCTCAGTTTATTTGGATTTATGGCCCCAAAAAAGTTAAACAGGAATATAATGTAAGTTTAGGAAGACAAGTATTGAGCCCAGCTCTGTTACCTTTAGCTCTTTGTTGGCCGTGGTTCACAGTAAGAATGGGTCTTTAAAAGTGATAGAGACTAGCTCCATGACCTAGAATATGCTAGAACTACAGGGTAGAAGTAGAGAGGGGTACTTTTTATAGCTATCCACCCTCTCCTTCAAAAGTACTAATGGGGATTACAGAAGAGTCAAGACTATATGTGGAAATGAAAAGGTCACTCATACTGCTATGGCATAATGTCAAAATAGATTTCTAGTAATCTTCTGATTTATTATGTAATGTTTTGGGGTATATTACGGGACTATTGATATATTTTGCCCTACTGTTCTAAATATCGGCCATAGAAATTGTAGGAATGCTTTAAAAAATGAAAAGTAAATGTGCAAGCCTCCAGTACTTGGACTCAAAATATTCACAATTGGAAATGTAGTGTAAATGATTGAGACTACCATATGAACATTATCACCAATTTGAATCTAATCCAGATCCCTAAAGCATTCCAGAAAGATTAAAAAAAAACTTGTGAAATTGATTGTTTTCTATTTGATCTTTTTATGACTTTTCTGTTTTATTCTTGGATTTAATTTTAGATTATAAACCTTATAATAGAAGCTATACTTATGACTTACATTCTCTACAGTGTTGGTAAAATATCATGAGCATACTTTTGCAGAAAACACTTAACAGCTGTTGGCGGTCCTTACCAAAGGCTTAATGCCTCCTCTGGCACAAATCTGCACAGTTGTCATCTTTGGCAGGGATCTGAAGGGTTGAAAATCTTAACTAGAATTCTTTTGCTTAAAAAAGGCAACTCAGTGGAGTGTTGAGTTATTGGACCCTTTTTTTAATTTGGCAGTTCAGATCTTGTCTTATCCAAATTTTAATTATTTATATATTATTTGCTCACCAGAGGTCAACTAAAGTTTGTAGCTTATTAGATACTACCATGAAACACAAGTGGTTATTTGGCTTTCTTCTATATCTCAACTCACATTTGTTAATTTTCCATTCTTTTTCCTTATCATCTGGTGAATTTTCCCTTTAAAAAGGAAGCATTATTTTTTAAGGCATCATTTCACTTTTTGATCTGATAAATAGTTCTGTTTTGGGGGTTACTTATCACAAGAGAAGAAAATTGTGTGGTTAATAAACTAGAATAAAGAATATTTCTTTATTATTTGAAAAGTATTTGCCTGTTCTATGAGGAATCTCATTTAAACATAATACCATGAAAGCCAAGTATATGCTTAACCATTTTATAGTACCAGTCATAAGTAATCAGTTGAAATAGATTTTTTTTTCTTTTATTCATATGTGCATACAATGTTTGGGTCATTTCTCCCCTCCTTCCCCCCACCCCCTCCCTTACCCCTCCACCCTCTCACTACCAGGTAGAAACTGACTCTGAATAAGATGATAGGCAACATCTAATAGCAAAGATATCTTCCTCTTCGAAATTTACCTTTTTTTTAGGCATTTCAGTACTTATAAAACTTACTAAGCTTTTTTCTACCTCTCATTCCTAGCTATTAAATATATAAAACTTCATTAGATTTCCTTTCCTTCTTAATTGTATATAACTCTTTCTCATAATATTCCTAAACATTCTTCAAAACTGCTTATTCGTTTGCATCTTAAGGACTTGTCCACTTAAAATAATAGGATGACTATCAAGTATCTTTCTTATTTTCTTGGTTTATGTTTTTTAAATGAAAAAGATTAGTTTATTGATGAACTTAATAAAGAACATTTAACACATTTAATAAGCACGTACTATTTCATACATGTACACCTAACATTAAACACTTGCATGAAAAGAAAATAATTCTTTTTAAAAAGCAAAGGTTTTTTCCCCCTAATTTGATCATACCAACAAAACTTTTTCTAGGATCTTCTGCCTATTAAACAAGAAAACGAAAAACCCCTTTTGGAAACCATGGATGCATTTGAGAAAGTGAGAACAAAATTAGAAACACAGCCCCAAGAAGAATATGAAATCATCAATGCTGAGGTAGGATATGCAACATCTTAACTACCAGTTAAGATGCAAAAATTATACTTTTGGCCTTTAAAATATGCTGAAAATTTTTAAGCAGCAAAGATTAAGCAGCATGTGATTCTTGCAACAAATATGAAGAGCAAACCTAAGAGAAGTTTAAAGTGTAGTATGTTCCGGTTTAGGGGAGCAACCAGTTCTGATTTGATTTTTTTTTTTTTTTTTAAGATTTCAAGAAGTTCCAATGAAACTAGTTTATTTCTTTATTATTTGAAAAGTGTTTGCCTGTTCTATGAGTAATCTCATTTAAGCATAATACCATGAAAGCCAAGTATATGCTTAACCATTTTATAGTACAGTCATAAGTAATCAGTTGAAATAGATTTTTTTTCTTTTATTAATATGTGCATACAATGTTTGGGTCATTTCTCCCCTCCTTCCCCCCACCCCCTCCCTTACCCCTCCACCCTCTCACTACCAGGTAGAAACTATTTTGCCCTTATCTCTAATTTTGTTGAAGAGAGAGTATAAGCAGTTAACAGGAAGGACCAAGGGTTTTTGCTAGTTGAGATAAGGATAACTGTACAGGGCTCGCATTGCTTTCCTGTGCATGTGTGTTACCTTCTAAGTTAATTCTTCTCGAATTTACCTTTTCTCTAGTTCCTGGTCCCCTTCTCCTATTGGCCTCTGTCGCTTTAAAGTATCTGCATTAGTTTCTCTGCATTGAGAGCAACAAATGCTATCTAGTTTTTTGGGTGTCTTACCTATCCTCATACCTCCCTTGTGTGCTCTCACTTTATCATGTGATCAAAGTCCAGTCCCCTTGTGTTTGCCCTTGATCTAATGTCCGCATATGAGGGAGAATATAAGATTTTTGGTCTTTTGGGCCAGGCTAACCTCACTCAGAATGATGTTCTCCAGTTCTATCCATTTACTTGTGAATGATAAAATTTCATTCTTTTTCATGGCTGCATAAAATTCCATTGTATATAAATACCACATTTTTGTAATCCATTCGTCAGTAGTGGGGCATCTTGGCTGTTTCCATAACTTGGCTGTTGTGAATAGGGCTGCAATAAACATGGGTGTGCAGGTGCCTCTGGAGTAACCTGTGTCACATTCTTTTGGGTATATCCCCAAGAGTGGTATTGCTGGATCATATGGTAGATCTATGTTTAGATTTTTAAGAAGCCTCCAATTTTTTTTCCAGAGTGGTTGTACTAGTTTGCATTCCCACCAGCAGTGTAAGAGGGTTCCTTTTTCCCCCTACCTCCTCGCCAACACCTGTTGTTAGTGGTGGTGTTAATGATGGCTATTCTAACAGGGGTGAAGGGAATCTTAGTTTGGTTTTAATGTGCATGAAATAGATTTTTTAAAAGGTTGAAATTTTCAATAAGATTAGAAAAATAGATTATCAATGAAAATCACACATGTAAAAATGAAAATAGCAGTAAGAATTCCAGATTCAAGTTATACCATAATTAGCAGGTAATAAATGTGTTTTAATCCACTTAAAATCAAATAAGTCAGTCAGTAGCACTAAATATATAGGTGTTAGACAAGAAGACTATTCTTATTTGATAGTTTTATTTTCTCAACCTCACACTGTGTGTCTCCCCACAGAGGATAATATGTACCTTGTATAAAATCAAATCACGACTGTACACAGTTGGTAATGATAGTAATTTCAAAGGAAAGAATAACAGAAAGTTATTGACTGGGATTTCAAGCTAGTTTGAACCAGTTTTATCCTCTGCATCATTTTGAATTACCTTAAAGATGTCACTAGATTTCTGTTAACTGACTCTCACTATACAGAGATATCAGATGTTTTTAAAATATGCCCGAAGTGGTTTATACATTTATGGGAACCAACATGTATTTTGTTACACCTTTTGCAATGCCTTTTGGGTTTATGACTTTTACATTTATGCTTCATAAACAGCTCTAGTGATTCTGAATACAGGAAAACTATTTCTTATTGATTATATTGTAAAAGGTAGTCATTTTATATTTAACATGTATTCATATACTTCTTCAGATCTGGTTTTTTTTTATAACAGATCTGTCTCCTCTGGCGTAGTCACATCATTAAATATTAATTAAATTAAAAAGTAAAACATGTTTGTTTTCATTGTCAGGTTAAACATGGTGGTTTTGTTTATTATCAAGAAGGTTGCTGCTTGGTTCGTTCTAAAGATGAAGAAGGTACACCACAATTTTTCCTCCTAAAATATGCCTTTTCTTAATTCACAATTTTTATAGCTATTGATTTCTCTCAAAGCTGTAGAAAATATTAAAAATTACTTCTGAATTTTCTTTTTTCTTTAAATGACTACTTTTAATATCTGGGTTTAAGATATAGTTAACAGCTACACTCAAAAGCTTTGGCAAGGAGAGTAAAGACTGGAGCCAGGTGCTGTGGCTTAAGCCTGTAATCCTAACTTCTTGGGAGGCTGAGATCTGGAGGATCATGGTTCTGAGGCCAGCCTGGGCAAAAAGTTCTCAAGATCCCATGTCTTCCCTAGCTATACAGAGAAGCATAAATAGTAGGTTCATGGTCCAGGCCAGCCCAGGCATAAAGCAAGACCCTGTCTCAAAATTAACCAATGCAAAAGGGCTAACTGTCCTGACCTAGCATATTTGGAGCATGTTCTATGTCTCAGATACTATGTTAAGCACTTCACATGTATTAGCCAATACCATTTGTATTGTCTTACTTTGTAAGTTCTATGTGCTCTCTAAATATGAGACTAGACTATAACACTATCAAGCAGTATCTCATAAGTTAATGCATAGAACAATATTGAATAGCATAGGATATCATATGGCCTCTTTTGGAAAGGGAATGCTAATTTAAAACATTAAAATACATTTAAAATTTTTTTAAGTATATCTTGAGCATTATTTCTTCCATACTTTTCTTTATGTAGCAGACAATGATAATTATGAAGTCTTATTCAACTTGGAAGAACTTAAATTAGATCAGCCCTTCATTGATTGTATCAGAGTTGCTCCAGATGAGAAATATGTGGCTGCCAAGATAAGAACTGAAGATTCTGAGGCATCTACTTGTATAGTTGTGAAACTTAGTGATCAGCCTGTAATGGAAACGTCTTTCCCAAATGTGTCCAGTTTTGGTAAGTTATCAATCAAAATAGTCTTCTTTATTAAAAAGGCTACACTAACTGAACTGTTCACACTTTTAAGACCTTTTTTTTTCCCGTGTGAGTGAAGGAGAAGGTAAATGCCTGATCCATTTCTTCCTGCAAATTCTACATCTTCTTTCAGACCTCTTATTCAGGAGTTATTCATTCTTTTAGTTTAGTATATAAATGAGTTACCTTAAGACCTGAGCATGGTGGTACATTTCTATAATCCTAACTACTCAGAGACAGAGACAGGAAGATCATTCTTCAAGTCCAGCCTAGACAAAAAGTCAGGGATACTCGTATCTCACAAAACAAGCTGGGCACGGTAGCACACACCTATGATTCCCGTTACCTGGGAACCAGAAGTAGGAGGATTGAGGTCCAAGCCACCAAGCAAAAGTAGGAGATCCTTTCTAAAAATCAAGCTAAGGTAAAAAGGGTTGGAGGAATGTCTCAAGTGGTAACTGAGGCCCTGAGTTCAAACCCCAGTACCACCAAAAAAAAAAAATAATAAAAGTTCTAATCAGCATTCTAGTTGTGCAGTATATGCTAGTTATTCTTTCCCAATTTATTATATAGAATAATAAGTTGTATCTTAATATTTTGTTCAACTTTAAATGTGAGTTTTTTTTTTTTTTTAATTACATGTTATCTTGTAGGACTGTTGTAGCCGTTTGCCCAAAGTCACTCCTAAGGAACTTTGGAACGTGTTGAGCTGACTTACTCATTAATGGAAACTGACATTTTTAAAAATAGAACCAACTTTTACATTTTAGCATTTACCATTGAGTGTACATATGTTCATACTTTGTCCTCCCTTTTCATCGTCATCCTTTCACCATTGTTTAATTAGATGCTTTTACAATTAATTGAAATTACACTTTACCTAGTGGATTCTAAGAAACACATTTTATACATTTTAACCTAAAATCAGGATGCATATTATATAATGGTGACTTACAATTATTGTCAGCCAGGTGGCAGTCATGATGTAATTGTATGCAGGCTTCCCTTGGGAGGTTCTAGTGAAACCAAGAACCAGCATTAAAATGTCTTTGGAAAAAAAAAAAATAATAAATAAATAAATAAATAAATAAATAAAATAAAATGTCTTTGGTAGTTTAATACTTCCTATCACTTAAAAACAGACAGAAAAGGTTGAGATATGAGAGAAAGTGATCCAGTATTTCTTCAGCTTAAAGTTACAAGTTGTAGATTTAAGCATAATTAATCTCCTAAAAGCAAATGTGACTTTACCAATGTCTTTCCTAAAATTGAAGATGAAGATTTAGCTCTTATTTAGAAACTTGAATAACCCAAGACTGGCTACTTGAAAACTTAGAACAGATACAGTGGTGTTTTATTTTCTGAAACACTCTGCCGTCTACCTTATCTATATAACACAAGTTAGTTACAGTCAAACCTATATTATATTTAAATTTCCAGGGGGCAGGCTTGCACATTTTTTCTCTTTGGCACTCAAAATTAGAATGAACTATTCCTTTTTTGGTTTGTTTTATTTTTAAACTGTTTATTTAGGTGACTGTGTCTAACTTTACTTCCTATTAGAGTGGGTAAAGGATGAAGAAGATGAAGATGTTTTATTCTACACCTTCCAAAGGAACCTTCGCTGTCATGATGTATATCGAGCCACATTTGGTGATAACAAACGTAATGAACGTTTTTATACAGAAAAAGACCCAAGGTACTAGAATAACACAATTAAATCATTTTCTCCAGAATATTTCTCCTGTTATGTAAAGTGCTTGTCTTGGTTGTGTTGAAATGTTGATTTTGTTTGGAATCAGGTATAATAAGGCTATGGCAAACATGCTTTCATTACTTTCTTATGTTCTAAATTACAGTCTTGTTATATTCAAACTCCAGAGTAAATACAAATACATTATTGACTGAAAATGCTGAGTTACTAACATACTCTCCAGACTGTGATACACGAAAAGAATAGTTAATTGAACACTTAATAGGGCTGCCACATGTAGCAACTGTAAATCTCTTGTAAGTCATAACTAGAATATTATGGTATCAGTTGCACAGAATTCACGACCCATTTCATATAGATTATCTGAACTTTAGATTGCTTTGCTTTAGCCATGATGTTCATTAGTCTTTAAAATTTACTTTCTTCAGGCAGGGCGCCACTGGTCATGCCTGTGATTCTAGTTACTTAGGAAGCAGAGATAGGGCAGGTCACAATTCGAGGCCAGCCTGAGCAAAAAGTTTATAAGACCCATCTTAACTAATAGCTGGGCACAGTGTCATGCATCTGTCATCCCATCTATGCAGCTGCTGAGATCAGGAAGACTGTAGTCCAGGCCAGCCCAAGCAAAAAGTTCATGAGACCCTGTCTCAACATGAAAAGCTGAATGTGGTGGTGTACACTTGTCATCCCAGCTACTGTGGGAAACATAATTATGAGCGTCTTTCTCCAGGCTGGCCTAGGCAAAAAGTGAGACTCTATCTCAAAAATAACCGGGACAAAAAAGGCTGGAGATGTGCCCCAAGCAGTGGAGCACCTGCTTAGCAAGCATGAAGCCCTGACTCAAACCCCAGTACCAATCAAAAAAAAATTTACTTTCCCTAGTACTTTAGTACTTTCTAATTCCTTGTAAATAAATAAATAGTGAGACCCTGTAAATAAATAAATAAATAAATCAGTAGAAAAAAATGGAAATGGAAATTAGTTCTTTACATTCCTTTTCTGTTCTAAGAAATATTTTACTTCTTTTCTAGCAAGTAACTTATCTTTTCATTTGTCATTACCAAATTTAAAAAAAAGATAAAAGTAGTAAAGAAATATTGAAAATAAAGAGCAAAGTAGACTGAGGACTTGCCCTAAAATCTTGTATTAAAATATATGAAACTACACAACAGTTAAAGTAACACAAACTGAAGGACAAATAATAGAGACTAGAGTTGATAATTCTAAAACAGATCCTTTTATGTATGAAAACTTACATGACAAAAGAGACAAACTAATAAAAATAAATGGTTATTTTTTTGATACTGTAGAAAATACCGACTTTTTGGGAGAATTAATATCACTTCATATGTCATCATGCACTTCTAAGAGACTTGAAGAATCTTCGGGAAAAAATACAACCCCTTTCAAAAAAGATGAAATTATAAGTATTTTATTCAATATGGTTAAAGTGGCTGCAAAGCATAAAATCAGTATAAGAAATTACAATGTGTAGTGCCAATACTACCAATTACCTAAAATATTAAGCTCCTAAATCAAAAACTATTATAAGCAAAATCTAGAAAAGAAATAAAGGAAGACATTTCAACAAAAATACAAGTTAACCTTACTTTATAAAGAGCTGTGTATATGCCAAGCTCAAGTTTGAAATGTACACAGACATTTCACAAAACAAGTATGTTTGGCAAATAAACATACTTTAAGGATTTAAGGATACCATCTTTCTTTACATTTTCAGTATAAATTGCTTTTATAATGAGGAAAAATATGAAAGTATCACTTAAAGCCATTCCAATAGGTCAGTATAAGTTATTATAGTGCCTTTAATTATTTTGCTTATTTAGTTGTAAAAATAATACTGAATTAGTATTCCAATTCCTAAAAGTCATCTTAAAGAAAAAATTATAAAGGCCAAAGCAGAAATTATCTTCATGAATATGTTCCCTGTTTTTTCTTATAATGAAACATTAAAATGCAAATTTTTAGCCAAGCACAGTGGCTCACACCTGTAATCCTGACCACTTGGGAGGAAGATCATGAGGATCTCAGTTGAAGGCCAGCCAAGGTAAAAAAAAGTTAGCCAGATCCCATCTCAACCAATAAGCCAGTTGTGGTGGCCCACACCTGTCATCCCAGATATATGGAAGGCCACAGGTAGGAAGAAACTATCTGAGACTGGCCCAGCCAAAAATGTGAGACTAACTGAAAAGTAACTAAAGCAAAAAAAAAAAAAGGATGGGGGTGTGGCTTAAATGGTAGAATGCCTGCCTAGCAAGTTCAAAGCCCTGAGTTCAAATCCTAGTACTGCCAAAAAAATTAAAAATAAATAAAATTTTAAGAGGTATGGTAATTCAACCTGATGGAATATTAGACAACTATTTTAAAAGTGATCATGTTTTCACATCATAAAGATGTCATGGAATCCCCAAATACAGTGAGCTTAGACTAGAAAGCTGAAATAAAAAAGTCTGAGCATTAATGAAAGTTATATAAGACCTTACATTTGAAAAAAAAAGTCACCATAAATATGTTGATACAGGAGAAAGTGATGATATGTAAAATGCAGAATCAAAAATTGCATCTGTAGTATATGTATTTAAAGACATGCATAAAATAAAAACCTTAGAAAGAAAAATAGAAAAAAGTAATGTTAGTTTTTTAAAATGTGTTAGATTAGTGAGATTGTGAGGGGTTTTCTTCCTAATGACCTGTTTTGTTGTAAATGCTGGGAGAAAGGTTCAAAAAAATTGGGATTGGGGGAATCCACTATACATACAGAGAAGGAACAAAATAAAAATACACTGTGTACCTTTTCTTCTCTGCTATTTCGTGTCTCTTAGCAGAAAGCTAATGGGATTGAGAGATGATGTTTGTAGCTTATGTTGCTATGTATCAAATAAAGATGGATTCATGGATACATAGATAGACGATGAAGGACGTACAGCAAAATAGTAGCAATGACAGAATCTGTGTGGTGGGTACAGGGGATTGATGTTACAGTTCTTTTAACTCCTTTCTGTGTTTGAAAACAAAAATTTTAGGAAAAATGACTTTAAATAACTCTACAGGGAGAATGATAAAATAAATTAATTTTTCAGTAATAGCCACTAAGGAATTTTAAATTTTTCTATCCAGATTATGAATAAGCATGTATATTGGAGGTACTGTCATTAACAAGGTAGCACGCGTTTGAGATTTACTGAGATCTCATGTGTCTCTTTCTGTCTCTCTCTAGCTATTTTGTTTTCCTTTATCTTACAAAAGATAGTCGTTTCCTCACCATAAATATCATGAACAAGACCACTTCTGAAGTGTGGCTGATAGATGGCTTGAGCCCTTGGGACCCACCAGTACTTATCCAGAAGCGCATACATGGGGTTCTTTACTACGTTGAACACAGAGATGATGAATTGTACATTCTCACTAATGTTGGAGAGCCTACAGAATTCAAGGTAATTCTGGATTCTGCTTGTCCCCAGTGGGACTGTTTAGATGTGTCACACTTAAACATTCCTAAGAGATAATTATTTTGTAGGGTTTCATTAAAGTGTAGAGATTGATGCTACCCTCCTGTACATTATGCATCCCATTTCTCTTCCCTTAGAACTAATATTAATATCTCTGCCTATTTTAATTGTGTCTGAAAGGTTAGTAAGTGAAACATATTCTATCCTGATTGTATGCTAACAAAGACTTAAAGAGCAAACCTATGAATTCAGGATTTTGTGAGTTTGGCAGTTTGGATTAATCTCAGGCATGCACACATGATACATCCCATAGTCACCTGGCCGTCAGTGCCCCTATTCAACACTAGTTGGCCGCCAATTGAGCACTGAGCGATACTGTCTCACTACCAAGCAGGCTAGTGTGGACTATGTTCCTTCATCCTTGATACAGACCTAATCACTTCAGTTCTTCTTAAAATTGTAACAACTAGTATGATGTAGTTTTTAGTGGTTTAGTCTCTGGATGCTTTAGCCTTTGTATGTTTTTTTACCTCAATCTCTTCTTTGTTCCCACACAGCTGATGAGAACAGCGGCTGATACCCCTGCTATTATGAATTGGGATTTATTTTTCACAATGAAAAGAAATACCAAAGTTGTAGACTTGGACATGTTTAAAGATCACTGTGTTCTATTTCTGAAGCACAGCAATCTACTTTATGTTAATGTGATTGGTCTGGCTGATGATTCAGTTCGATCTCTAAAGGTATGGTAAATTTTCAAAAGACAATACTATTAATCAAAACACATATACAGCCTACCATAACAGAGTGTCAATTTTTGAATATCATGTACTTTTTCTTAAAAGAAATATAATTTCAATGTCATTTAGCATCCTCACTCTATCAGGTTTAGGTTTGTTTTTAAATTACATGGGAAAACCTGTGGGTTTACTTAAAATGTTTCCTTACAACATGAACTTCAGAAATAGAGTTATAAAGGCCATTATATTTCTCTTTCTGCATATCTCTGTGTATCACATATCTTTATGGTTTTAGGTATAACAATAACTTGGACCAACTTGCAGCTAGTGCCCAGCCACTGGCGGCCTCTGCCTCCAACCCACATCTCCAGTAGGACAGTAGTCTGTCACATGCTTGTGACTTTGGTCTCTTTCTTTTCTTTTTCTTTTTAATGGTAAAGTTTATTAGGAAAGAAATTTACTATTACAGGATAAGAGTGGGGGAAAATGAAAAAAAGGGGGGAAAAAACATTTCCTGCCCTGCCCCCGGCAGGAAATGGGAATAAAGACTCTGGTCTCTTTCAATATAGGGGTGGCAGTGGTCTGCACAGCAGCACAGAGATGTGTCATGTCCACTTGGCAAGCTAACTAGTTGACCATACTGCCTAGTTTCAAAGCAGCATTAAGATAGCAGGCACTGGGCTGGCAGAGTGGCTCAAGTGATAGAGCACCTGCCTAGCAAGCGTGAGGCCCTGAGTTCCAATGCCAGTTCTGCCAAAAAAAAAAAAAAAAAAAAGTTAACCATTTAAGATAGCAGGCACCAAAGAGAAGAGAAAAGCCCTCATTTTGCTTGATAAGGAAAAAGTTACTGAGCCAATTGACCAGCAGACAACATAGACCATTTGCACCAACCCCTCCATTCCAGTGTTGTCAGAATTCCTCTTAAAAATCCAATCAATCTAGTGGCTGTTTACTGAAGTACATGCAGAATACTTTGTTGGAAATTATGAAATGGAATGGATACAGGTTATCATGAAATTAGATTAGGACACAAAGGTTAAATGTAAGGTGATTTTAAATAAGCAGTATCAAAACCAGAGCTGTGCTATGTGGCTAAAAGAAAGGAATATGAAGGAATATAAAGTAATATAAATTTGAGATAAAGAGGATAGGTAGGACTTTGATAGGTGGGGTGGGCTATGGTAATCTAGTATGAGAAACAAAGCTCTGAAGCTGGAGAAGGTCAGAAAATATTAAGGTAACTTTTTTTTTTTATGGTACTAGAGTTTGAACTCAGGGCCTCACACTTGGTAGGCAGGCTCTCTGCCACTTGAGCCACTCCACCATCCCTTAAGGGAACTCTTAACAAATCTGTTTTACTGAGGCAGAATGCACTTCTGGAAGATGAAGCTATGATTTGACATTTTTTTACTGACAGTGAAGGAATTTGCATAGATTACAGTTTTTTGAGCAGGGAACCTCAGGCCTGTAATCCTTGCTACTCAGGAGGCAGAGATAAGGAGGATCACCTTTGAAGCCTGCCCAGGCAAATAGTTCCAGAGACCTTATCCTATCTTCGAATAAAACCCTTCACAAAAAAGGACTGGCAGAGTGGCTCAAGGTGTAGACCCTGAGTTCAAGCCCCAGTACCGCAAAAAAAAAAAAAAAAAAAAAACTTCAAGTATTTTTTTTGTTTGTTTTGTATCCCACACTGGCCTCCAACTTGAGGTCTTCCTGCCTCAGCCTCCTAAATGCTGGGATTACAGGCATACACCACCACACCTACCTCAGACTTTAGGAATTTTCTTATTGCCTTCATCTGCTGCATTTAGAATGTTTCTTTTTAGTGGCTAATTGATGCCAAATTCAGGCATTTTCAGACTAGCAGAGCATCTATTCTTACTACAGTCTATATGAATAGGGATTAAATAGAATATATAATTTCCAGCAATGCATTTATTACAAAATTCTATATCAAAAAAATTAGGAATGTCATAAGAAGCTTACTCTGCTATAATAACATTGAAGTAAAGATCTTTTATGTTCCTTGTAAGTATTTCTATTTTAAAATATTCCTCAGTTTCCATTGTTTCGATTTTCATGAGAACAAACATCATGTCTTTATTTTGTGTCTTTTTTCTATCGATTTTAGTATCTATTCTGCCTTGAATAGCATTCATCAAATGGATTCAAATACTATATAACATACCAGGTGCTACTTAGGAATTTTATAGACTAGACCCTTTTTCATAATCTGGATAACACCGTTAATAACCATAGACAGTTCCTTACACAAAAGATGAGATGTTGAGATGTTTAACAATACCATGAGTGATTCATAAGTAATTCTATATATAATTCTTCTGCCTAGTGGACACTTAACTAAAAAAGCTTTCTAAACTCAGTCTCAGTAATGGAGATGTTGAACCTGCCACATATTTCCTGTTCTCAGTCATCATGTCATCAGAATTTTCTAGTAGCATTTTTTCCATAAAAAGAAGTTACATTTAATTACTTATGATATTTAAGCAAGTCGTGAACATTTTATTGCAATGCTGAGGATCAAAGCCAGGGCCTCATCTATGCTATGTAAATGTTCTTCCACGGAGCTATACCCCAGGCCGAGTAATTTTGGGCTATATGCTAACATCAGTTTTTTTTGGATGAAATGTCTGCATATACAGGCCAATTTTCTCTCAGCATGTTATATCTCAGTAGGAAAAATACTTAAAATATCCTTGAGACAGTTAATATTTATTTCTGTGTTAGCTGGACAAACTTTAAAAAGTTCCTGGCCTTGGAACAGTTTTTGTTATATTACAACTTTAACCTTGGACTCCTTAGTTTCAGAAAAACCCAAACGAATTTTGATTGATTGGTACCAGTTGGCCTAAAGCTAAAACAGCTTGTTACATTGGTCACATAAGGCAGAAAACCTTGAACTTCTGTGGGCCAAGGAACCTTGTACTCTCAGGATGATGCCTTGTTACCAGCTTTGCAGTATAACTTCTTTCGATAAGATAATCCTCAGTCTGATGAGAACAAGTCAGGAACTCTTAAAAACACATTGTAAATGTGTGTCCTTATCTGTTTGCCAGAAATAAACTCTTTGGGTTAATTAGAAGAAATCTGCTTGGGGAGCAAAGTACAGCTTTGGCTGTGGTTTCTACAGGTGAAATCGTATACTCTTCATGTGTGCCCGTCTGTCCCTTCCCAGTAGTGCCTGCCCGTGATGTTGCTGTGCCAAGACCTCCGATTTTCTAAGGAATTTGCTCTTTCTACAATTACTCAGGAAAAGAAAGGCAATTTTCTTTTAATGTTCTGACTCTCAGTACCTTTTCTAACACTGTCAACCTGCTTATCAGAGTTCTTTAAAAGGTATAAGTGGGATGTTAGTGGAAAGCTTGAAGCTGGACCCTGCTGCTCCAAGAGAATAAATTTTGATTCCTTTTCTTTTTACTTAAAGTTAAGAATCTTAAGCATAATAGCTCTGAGTCTTTCAAAGTAGATGTGCCTGGAAAGGTTTTGTTCAGCACAATGGTTAGCCTGGAAACTAAAGTTAGAAACAAATTGTAAATGCTTTAGTGCATTTGTAACCCTGGAATATAACTCATCCCTGAGCTGTCCAGGCAGCAGGCTAAGGACTGGTGGGAAAATTATTTGAAATACACATGAGAACAGAGATATTGGAGCTGTTGTTGGGTGTTGGAATTACTAATTTCATTTGCTCTTATTCTTAACCATTTGGCTCTTTCATCACCCAAGTTTGTAGCCCAAAATAAACTTTCATGTTAAACGTTATTTCATAGCTGTTGAAAAATGGGTAAAGGAGAGCAGTGGAAGGGGTTGAACTGGCAAAGTCAAGTATACAGCCACAGCAGGGATACATCGAGAAACCCTTTTGAACATCGATTTAGAAATTAATAACTAAAGACAGGACTGTAAAATAGGTACAGTGTGGGGGGGTGATGGGAGGGGGAATAGTGAATGAAGGAGATTAAGGTAAGGGAATGTGGTTGATGAACTTCACATACCTGTACAAAATAGAACAATGAAACCTCTGACAATTGCTTTAAGTGGGGCGGGAGGGGGTTGAGGAGAGAGATGGTGGGGGTGATCTAACAATGTACAATGTAAACCTATTCATAGTTGTCACAGTGAATCCCCTCTGTACAACAAATATATACTAATTAAAAAATTGTTTTAAAAAGTGATTTCTTATAAATCTAGAATCATGATAAATGTGTTTTCATATATTTTTCCTTGTTTTATTGGTCATTAACGTAGAGTTTTGTTTGTAGGGTGGCAGAGTGGCTCAAATGGTAGAGTGCCTGTGTAGCAAGTGTGAAGTCCTGAATTCAAGCCCTAGTACTGCCCCCCACCCCCAACAAAAAGAAAGAGAGGGTTTTGTTTGTTTATTTAAAATACATTTTGTGAGGAAGTAATCTTTAAGTGACACTTCCTGTGGTAACAAAGTAAACTAGCTATCTACATCATCTTGTTGGGAGCAGAATCAGAACTTAATCAGTCATACTTAGTATCTAAAGTGTGGAAATAACTGTTTTGTTTCCTCAGCTCCCTCCTTGGGCCTGTGGATTCATAATGGATACAAATTCTGACCCAAAGAACTGCCCCTTTCAGCTTTGCTCGCCAATACGACCCCCAAAATACTACACATATAAGTTTGCAGAAGGCAAACTATTTGAGGAGACTGGGCATGAAGACCCAATCACAAAGAGTAGTCGTGTTTTACGTCTAGAAGCCAAAAGCAAGGTAGGTTTTAAAATGTACTTTCATCTCCCGTTCATTGAAAGTGTGTTAGCCAAGAGACTGAAGCTGTGTTTCAGCACCATTTTCTGAAATAGAGCCTTTACACCACAGTAAGGCCCGAATGATTTTAGGGAATATATGGATTGTTTTAACTTTTAATACTCATATATTTATTTTAACATGGATTAGAAAAATCCCTCACTTCACATATTTATATTGAATTTTAAAATTTGAGTTAAAGAAAAAAATAAAGTTGGTATGCTAGTAATTAAGGAAAAAATTGTGAAGATATGGTAAGCAGCTGATGAGGGTGAACTAGATAGATAACACAGTCCCTGCCCTCAGAGGAAGTTATTACTAAGATATTGACTGCTGCAAAGGAAGACACATTAAGTACAGAAGAGACACATGGCAAAGGGACCTTACCTAGTCTGAAGAAATGACATTTCAGGGGGGAGACCTCTGGGATGATGAAGAGTTAGCTAGAAAGGAAAAGGGGATTCCGTTTGTCCAGAGGCCCCAAATTTGGAAAGAAATTATGTAATTCAAGAAGTAATAAAGGAGGCCAGTAAGGCCAAAGGTAGTATACAAAAGAAGGAAGATTGGAGGGAAATTAGAAATGCAAAAGGAAATAATTGATTGATTTATGTTCACTATACAGAATTCACAAATTTGTGCAAATATAGAACAAATTAATAAGTTAACTAAGGCCTTGAAATTAAGGAATTTTCAGACTTTATCATATCACATATCAAACAGTTTCACATGTGGTAACAAAATAAATTGTAATACAAGCCTTTTTTCCTTGTGTAATTTTTCTGTAATTCATTGATTCTCTTAATATCTTTAAGCAAATATTTGTGTTGTAAAAGCAACAAATGCAAAATAAAATTTAAATTACTAATTTTCAATCTTGTTTTCTATACCTCTTAAAAAAAAATCATTATTAACCACCTATGTCTCACTACATATTTTCTGGGGTTGTTTCATTTTACAAACATGGGATTATGACAATCTACCAAAATGTTGCAATTATTGTACCCAAATTCAAAGAGCAGTTAAGTTCTTGAAAAGCCAGTTCTTCAAGCATCAGAGAGCTGGTAGCGCTGGGCAGAATCTGCTAGACATTTCTGTAGGCTTTCTGCCATGCTGAAAATTTTGAGATCCAGTTACCATCTTTACAGTTTCAACCAGTACATTTTCTAATTACATAGTTGAAAAGAGGGTTAGAGACAGGATGGAAAAGACCACAGTTGCTTTGCAAAAATTTGTCACGTCAAGTTTATAAGAATAGATCTTATTCTCAATAAATGAAAATCCACTTATGCTATCATAACAAGTTGGGTATGATAAACAATGAGAGGGAGGTGTCCTCCCAACTTGATATCATTCTGTTGTCTCCATTTATTGCCCCAAATGAAGTTTTCAAAGTGAAAATTTTAAAAATAGGGAGAGTCACCTGGTTATATTATTTTCTTTATTAAACTAGTGCTATTTGATTGGTTTCTTTAAACAGCGTGAGAACCAACCTCTCTACCTTTTTCTGTAAGCGGAAGATATAAAATAGTTTAGTTATCTGGTTTTAGCTGCCCAGAGAGTGCCTAGTTTCAGTCACCTGGGTTTTTGAGTTAGAAGTTCATTAGAGAACAGTTACATCACTTAAAAGCAATTTAACTTAAATTTTAAACTACTTCTTTTTCAAAATGTTAAATAGGCCTTTAAAGAGGTTTATATCAATAAGGTTCATAAGAGATTTCAGGTCCTAATGGTTGAGACATCTGACTATAGAGGACAGAAAATTGAGCAAGAAGACTTTTTTACTCAGCATATTTATAAATATTCAAAGATGAGAAATATCAATGTCTAACCCTAGGCATAAGGAGAATTGTATACTAGGATTTCCAACCTTGCTGAGCATTTTGGCTTGACCTAAAGAGAGAAAATTGCAATAATACTGATTTTAAAAGAATGCTTTTAAGGCTGGATGCCAGTGGCTTAGGCCTGTAAACCTAGCTACTTGGGAGACAGAGATCTGGAGGATTCAGGTTTGAAGCCAGCCCTAGGCAAGTAGTTCTCAAGACCCTATCTAGAAAATACCCAATATCTAAAAGGGCTGGCAGAGTGGCAGGCAGACTGTTTGCCTAGCAAGTGTGAAGTCCTGAATTCAAATCCCGATATCACCATAAAAAAATGCTTTTAAAACATCACTTAATGTGACGTTTTAATGTTACAAAAAGCTATGTTCAATAAAATCTTTTCAAGCCAATCATACTGCTCTTTTCAGTCTGAGACCATAGGTCAGGAAGGCAATTGGAAACAAGAATGATTATGGATTTTTTGAGATGAACTCTTTTGTCTTAAGTGCAGTTGATATTGATCATCAATAAGTAATACATAAGGGATGGGCAGTGCACAGAACTATTTAAATTGGGGGTAAATATCTAAAATGACTTCTTGGGCTGGGGCTGTAGCTGAGTGATAGAGCATTTATGTAGCATGTGCAAGGTCCTGGGTTCAATTAGCAGCACTAAAGAAAAACAAAAAAGATACTTTTTTTAAAATTTCTTTTATTCATATGTGCATAAAATGGGTAATTTCTCCCCCATTCCCCCAACCCCCACCCCCTCCCTCTCCCCCCCACCCCCTCGCTACCAGGCAGAAACTATTTTGCCTTTATCTCTAATTGTGTTGAAGAGAGAGTATAAGCAATAATAGGAAAGACCAAGGGTTTTTGCTAGTTGAGATAAGGGTAGCTATACAGGGAGTTGACTCGCATTGATTTCCTGTGCGTGTGTATTACATTCTAAATTAATTCTTCTCGAACTGACCTTTTCTCTAGTTCCTGGTCCCCTTCTCCTATTGGCCTCTGTCGCTTTAAAGTTTCTGCATTAGTTCCTTTGCATTGAGGACATCAAATGCCATCTTGGTTTTTTGGGTGTCTTACCTATCCTCATACTTCGCTTGTGTGCTCTCGCTTTATCTTGTGATCAGAGTCCAATCCCCTTGTTGTGTTTGCCCTTGATCTAAAGTCCGCATATGAGAGAGAACATACAATTTTTGGTCTTCTGGGCCTGGCTAACCTCGCTCAGAATGATCTTCTCCAGTTCCATCCATTTACCTGCAAATGATAATATTTCATTCTTCATGATGAGTATTATTCCATTGTGTATAAATACCACATTTTCTTAATCCATTCATCGATAGTGGGGCATCTTGGCTGTTTCCATAACTTAGCTATTGTGAATAGTGCTGCAATAAACATGGGTGTGCAGGTGCCTCTGGAGTAAAGTGTGTCACATTCTTTTGGGTATATCCCCAAGAGTGGTATTGCTGAATCATATGGCAGATCTATGTTTAGATTTTTAACAAGCCTCCAAATTTTTTTTCGGAGTGGTTGCACTAGTTTACATTCCCACCAGCAGTGTATAAGGGTTCCTTTTTCCCCACATCCTTGCCAACACGTGTTGTTGGTGGTATTTTTGATGATGGCTATTCTAACAGGGGTGAGGTGGACTCTTAGTATGGTTTTCATTTGCATTTCCTTAATGGCTAGAGATGGTGAGCATTTTTTCATGTGTTTTTTGGCAATTTGAATTTCTTCTTTTGAGAAAGTTCTGTTTAGTTCACTTGCCCATTTATTGGTTCATTAATTTTGGAGAGTTTAGTTTTTTGAGTTTCCTATATATTCTGGTTATCAGTCTTTTGTCTGATGTGTAGCTGGCAAATAATTTCTCCCACTCTGTGGGTGATCCCTTCAGTTTAGAGACCATTTCTTTTGTTGAGCAGAAGCTTTTTAGTTTTATGAAGTCCCATTTGTCTATGCTATCTCTTAGTTGCTGAGTTGCTGGGGTTCCATTGAGAAAGTCTTTGCCTATACCTATTATTTCCAAAGTATTTCCTACTCTTTTCTGTACCAACTTTAGAGTTTGGGGTCTGATATTAAGGTACTTGATCCATTTTGAGTTAATACTGGTATAGGGTGATAAACATGGATCTAGTTTCAGTTTTTTGCAGACTGCTAACCAGTTTTCCCAGCAGTTTTTGTTGAAGAGGCTGTCTTTGCTCCATCTTATATTTTTAGCACCTTTGTCAAAGATAAGTTGGTTATAGTTGTGTGGCTTCATATCTGGGTCCTCTATTCTGTTCCACTGGTCTTCATGTCTGTTTTTGTGCAAGTACCATGCTGTTTTTATTACTATTGCTTTGTAATATAGTTTGAAGTCGAGTATTGTGATATCTCCAGCATTGTTCTTTTTGCTGAGTATTGCCTTGGCTATTCCTGGTCTCTTGTTTTCCAAATAAATTTAACAGTAGATTTTTCAATCTCTTTGATGAATGTCATTAGGATTTTGATGGGAGTTGCATTAAACATGTAGATTACTTTTGGGAGTATAGACATTTTTACTATGTTGCTTCTACCAATCTATGAGCATGGGAGATCTCTCCACTTTGTAGTCTTCTTCAATCTCTTTCTTCAGAAGTTTATAGTTTTCCTTGTAGAGGTCATTCACATCCTTTGTTAAGTTTACTCCTAGGTATTTGATTTTTTTTGAGGCTATTGTAAATGGAATTGTTTTCATATATTCTTTCTCAATTTGTTCATTGCTGGTGTATGGAAAAGCTAATGATTTTTGTAAGTTGATTTTGTATCCTGCCACCTTGCTATAGCTGTTTATGGTGTTTTGGGTAGAGTTTTTTGGATCTTTAAGGTATAGGATCGTATCTTCTGCAAATAGAGATATTTTGACAGTTTCTTTACCTATTAGTATTCCCTTTATTCCTTCTTTATTCTTTGGCAAGGAATTCCAGTACTGTGTTGAATAGGAGTGGAGATAGTGGGCATCCTTGTCTCGTTCCTGATTTTAGAGGGAGTGGTTTCAGTTTTTCACTGTTATAATGCTGTCTCTAGGTTTGTCATGTATACCTTTTAAAATGTTGAGTACTTTCCTTCTATATTCCTAGTTTTCTTAGAGCTTTCATCATGAAATGGTATTGGATCTTATCAAAGGCTTTTTCTGCATCAATTGAGATGATCAAGTGGTTTTTGTCTTTGCTTCTATTAATGTACTGTATTACATTTATAGGTTTGCGTATGTTGAACCACCCCTGCATCGCTAGAATGAAGCCAGCTTGGTCATGGTGAATGATCTTTCTGATATGTTGTTGAATTCTGTTTGCCATTATTTTATTGAAGATTTTTGCATCAATGTTCATTAAGGAGATTGGCCTATAGTTCTCCTTTTTGGAGGTGTCTTTGCCTGATTTTGGGATAAGTGTAATACTGGCTTCATAAAATGTGTTAGGCAGTTTTCCTTCCCTTTCTATTTCATGGAATAGTTTAAGGAGGGTTGGTATTAGTTCTTTAAGGTCTGATAGAATTCAGCAGAAAATCCATCAGATCCTGGACTTTTCTTTTTTGGGAGACTTTTGATTGCTGCTTCTTTTTTTTTTTTCTTTTATTATTCATATGTGCATACAAGACTTGGGTTGTTTCTCCCCCCTGCCCCCACCCCCTCCCTTACCACCCACTCTGCCCCCTCCCTCTCCCCCCCACCCCCTCAATACCCAGCAGAAACTATTTTGCCCTTATTTCTAATTTTGTTGTAGAGAGAGTATAAGCAGTAATAGGAAGGAACAAGGGTTTTTGCTGGTTGAGATAAGGATAGCTATACAGGGCATTGACTCACATTGATTTCCTGTGTGTGTGTGTGTTACCTTCTAGGTTAATTCTTTTTTATCTAACCTTTTCTCTAGTTCCTGGTCCCCTTTTCCTATTGGCCTCAGTTGCTTTTAAGGTATCTGCTTTAGTTTCTCTGCGTTAAGGGCAACAAATGCTAGCTAATTTTTTAGGTGTCTTACCTATCCTCACCCCTCCCTTGTGTGCTCTCTGATTGCTGCTTCAATTTCATTTTGTGCTATAGATCTATTCAGGTGATTAATGTCCTCTTGGTTCAGTTTTGGATGATCATAAGTATCTAGAAATCTCTCCATTTCTTCAAGATTTTCATATTTATTTGAATATAGGTTCTCAAAGTAGTCTCTGGTGATTTCCTGGACTTCCATGGTGTTTGTTGTTATCTCCCCTTTTGCATTCCTGATTTTACTGATTTGAGTTTTTTCTCCTCATTTTAGTCAGGTTTGCCAAGGGTCTATCAATCTTATTTATTTTTTCAAAGAACCAACTTTTTGTTTCATTAATTCTTTGTATTTTTTGTTTGTTTGTTTCTATTTCATTGATTTCAGCTCTTATTTTTATTATTTCTCTCCTATATGTTTTGGGATTTGCTTGTTCTTGTTTTTCTAGGAGTTTGATATGTATCATTAGGTCATTGATTTGGGATCTTTCAGTCTTTTTCATATATGCACTCATGGCTATAAACTTTCCTTTCAGGACTGCCTTTGCTTTGTTCCAGAGGTTCTGTTAGGTTGTGTTTTTATTTTCATTGACTTTCAGGAACCTTTTATTTTCCTCTTTTATTTCATCGATGACCCACTGTTCATTAAGCAATGAGCTGTTCAATTTCCAGCTGTTTGCATGTTTTTTGTCTTTATTTTTGTTGTTGAGTTCTAGTTTTAATGCATTGTGATCAGATAGAAAGCATGGTATAATTTCTATTTTCTTGTATTTGCTGAGGCTTGCTTTGCACCCTAGGATATGATCTATTTTGGAGAAAGTTCAGTGGGCTGCTGAGAAAACTGTGTATTTTGTAGAAGTTTGATGAAATGTTCTGTAGATATCAACTAGGTCCATTTGATCTATGGTATGTTTTAGATCTAGGATTTCTTTATTGATTTTTTGGATGACCTATCTATTGATGATAGTGGGGTGTTAAAGTCTCCCACCACCACTGTGTTGGAGTTAATATATGCTTTTAGGTCCTTCAGGGGATGAAATTGGGTGCATTGACACTGGGTGCATATAGGTTGATAATTGTTACTTCCTTTTGGTCTATATCCCCTTTCATTAGTATGGAATGTCTTTTTTTATCTCATTTGATCAATGTAGGTTTGAAGTCTACTTTGTCAGAGATAAGTATTGCTACTCCTGCCTGTTTTCAGGGGCCATTGGCTTGGTAAATCTTCTTCCAACCTTTCATCCTAAGCCTATGCTTATTTCTATCAATGAGATGGGTCTAAAAGCAACAAATTGTTGGATCTTCCTTTTTAATGCAGTTTGTCAAACAGTGCCTTTTGATGGGGGAGTTAAGTCCATTAACATTAAGTGTTAGTACTGATAGGTATGTGGTGTTTCCTGTCATTTAGTTGTTTTAGTTGTTTGAGGGTTTGATTGTAGCTAAATAGATACTACTCTCTACTTTCTTGCATTTTCTTTTCCTGTAGTTTGGTACTGCCTGCCCTTTCATGGTTATGTTGGGTTTCACTTTCTGTGTGCAGAATCCCTTGAAGAATCTTTTGCAGTGTTGGTTTTGTGGTCATATATTGTTTTAGTTTCTGCTTATCATGGAAGACTTTTATTGCTCCATCTATTTTGAATGCTAGTTTTGCTGGGTAGAGTATCCTAGGGTTGAAGTTTCATTCAGTGCCCGGAAGACCTCACCCCAAGCTCTTCTTGCTTTTAATGTTTCTGTTGAGAAGTCTGCTGTGATTTTGATGGGTTTACCTTTGTATGTTGTTTTTTCTCTCTTACAGCCTTCAGTATTCTTTCTCTAATCTCTGTACTTGTTGTTTTTATGATAATATGTCGTGTGGTAGTTTTATTTTGGTCAGGTCTCTTTGGTGTTCTGGAGGCTTCCTGTACCTGTATGGGCATAGTGTTCTCTAGATTTGGGAAATCTGTTATTATTTTGTTGAATATATTATGCATTCCTTTTGCTTACACCTCTTCTCCTTCAGTGCCTATGATTCTCAGGTTTGGCTTTTGATGGAGTCAGTGAGTTCTTGCATTTTCTTTTCACAGATCTTGACTTGTTTAATAATAGTTCTTCGGCTTTTCCTTTACCATTTCATCTTCAAGCTCTGAGATTCTGTTTTCTGCTTGTTCTTATCTGCTGGATTGGCCTTCCATTTTGTTTTGCATTTCTTGTTTCGTTCTTTTTTCTGAGGTTTTTCCATATCCTGAGTTCCTTCCCCTTTAATATTGTCTGTTTTCATCCTGAGTTCATTTATCTCTTTATTTATCATTCTTTGTTTCACTTTGGTGTTTATACAGTGCTTCTATAGTTTCTTTTATTTGTTCTTGTGCTTTCTCAAATTCTCTATTTTTGTTGTCTTGGAATTTCTTGAGTGTCTCCTGTACATTTTGGTTGACCATATCCAATATCATCTCTATAAAATTCTCATTGATTACTTGCAGGATTTGTTCTATCAGGTTGTTCTTGTGAGCTTCATTGGGTTCTTTGGCATAGTTTATCTTCGTTTTGTTGGAGTCTGGATCTGGGCATCTGTTTTCTTCATTCCCTCTGGTTCCTGTATTAATTTATTGTTGGGGGGAAATTGGTTTCCCTCTTTTTCCGTCTTCCCATCATTGCCATTGCTACTGTTACTGTCCCAGTACTGTGTGTAATTCAGTATTGTCTAGCTTATAATAATAACAATGGTGATATCTAGAATGGAAGGGTGAGAGGAGAGGGAAGCAATGAAGGTAAAGAAAAAGGGAAAAAAACAAAAAATAGAGCCGAAGAAACAACCAGGAAAGATAGTTTACTAATTAACAGTGAGCTCAACAGGCATTAGAAAGACAAAGAGAGGATAAAAATTTTAAAAATAATAAATATAAATAAAAATAATTTTTAAAAATTCCCAAGTTCCAATGCAATACAGTTTCAGTCTTAATAATTTTGGTGTTAGTCCTTCAGCATCCAGTCCTGGTGCTGGTGTTTGAGTAGTAGTTCTGTCGTTCTCTCATCAAAGGAAAAAAAAAAAAAAAAAAGGAGTCTTGAGACAGCTTTGTGAATGTCTATCTGAGGCTGCAGCTCACCTGCCACCTACTGTCAGCCAGCTGCTCCTGCAGGCTTTATTTATTGCAGACCTCAGGAGTGAGCTTTACACTCACCTAGCCCTACAGGCTTTGTTTACTTAGAGTTCTCCTGGATGCTTGCCCCTTTTGTTTTCTCTAGTATACAGCCCTACCCACCTGTTGCAATTGCAGTCCTTTTTTATTTAAAGTTCGTGTGGGGAAGTGCCCCTCCCCCACTCTCTGGAGCTCAGGGCACCACGCCCTCTTTGTTAGTGTCTTTTTTTTTTTTTTTTTAGCTGCGTGTTTCTTATTCAGTTTTTGGGTTTTGGTTTTTTTCCTTTTTTTCCCTGGGCGGGGGTCAGTCTGTCCAGGGAGCTATGCTGATTTGTCCCAGGGAGTACCGCGTGCTGCTTATCTGCTCACCTGGTGTTCTGCGTCTCCCAAGCAGGGTAGGAGCTGGCGTCTGGCAGCGCGGGAGCACTCCTGGTTTCTCCGTTTAACATGGTGGGGAGGATGCTGTGCACAGGCTGGGTGTTGGAGTTTTGCCACCTCTTGGTGGTTTTTCCCGCCAGGTGTATCTCCAGCATCTCTGCAAAAATTTACTTTAGGAAGCATGCTTTCTGCTTCCTCTCTCTAGTCACCATCTTGGAACCTCCCAAAAAAAATACTTTTGACATGCAGAGCAATTCTTCATTTCCAGGATGGAAAATTGGTGCCAATGACTGTTTTCCATAAAACGGACTCTGAAGATTTGCAGAAGAAACCTCTCTTGGTACATGTGTATGGCGCATACGGAATGGATTTAAAAATGAACTTCAGGCCTGAGAGGCGGGTGTTGGTGGACGATGGATGGATATTAGCATATTGCCATGTTAGGTGAGTCAGCACATTTTACCTGGCATATGAGTACTAAAACATTGTGATAGATAACCAGAATTTCAATGCAGTTGGAGCAAAAACTTATTTTCTTACTTGTATTATTGGATTTATGTATTCCTAAACTTGTGGTGGTGGAACTTGATTCAGTAATAGATTAGTTGATCTAAAGAGCAAAAGGGTAGGTTTTCAGGAATTTTAAATAGATGCATCATTCTTTCTACTTACTTTGTTACATTACTATTTCCGTTTGATTCTCCTAAGTTTAGGTTTTTCTCTTTTGGTTTGTTTGTTTTGTTTTTTGTTTTTTTTCTTCTTTTGAGGCAGGGTCTTACCATGTAGCCCAGGCTGGTGTCAAACTCAAGATCCTCCTGCCACAGCCTCCCAAGTACTGGGATTATAGGTGTGCACCAGCTTACCCAGCTAGTTTGGGTTTTTCTTAAACAGCCTCTTAGGCTAGTCTCTTTTTTGTTTTGGTTTTGGCTTTGTAGCAATTCCTGGGTCTGAACTCAGTGTCTCCAGGCTTACAAGACATGCACTCTACTACTTGAACCACATCCCTAGCCCAGGACTCCTTTTTTCCAGCCTAATATCTATTTTATTTTAGCTGTTTTCAAGACACAAATATAATTTTGTTTCTGCTTAAAATCTTCTCCACCTCCCTATCTCGAGAACACAGTCCCAAATTCCTCAGTAAAGTACTGTAATGACCTGACTTATCTCTGTGGTGTCATCTTATCATCATGTCCTTTCACATGACATGCTCTGCTACCTCCTTGCCTTTGCACATGCTGTGTTTTATCTGTGTCTTAATGCCTTCCCTTTCCTTGCCCTTCTGGAAATTCACATTCTTCCTTCACCATTCAGCTTACTTATCATCTTAGTCATTTGGGCTCCTAACTCATGTATATATCTAACTGGACAGATAGACATTCTTTTCCTCTGCTTCTGTAAAACTTAAATATGCTTATGTTACAGCAGCAATCACAATGCTTGGTAGCTCTGTTTTCTTTCCTCACAGGGATTTTTTTCTTTATATTTCTAAAGAAATATCATCTACAGTTAGACAATCCCTGATAAATAGTAAGTAGGCACTTCAAGGGTATTTGTTGAATTAATTTTTGACTATATCAGATGTTGGTAAACTTTTCTCTGAAAAACTAGATAGTAAACGTTTAGGCTTTGCAGGCCAGGCACAGTCTCTGTTGCATAGTCCTTCTTGTTTTCTCCCCAGCTTTTAAAAATGTGACAACAGTCGGTAGCTTGAGGGCCATACAGAAACATTTCTCCAGATGTAGTTTGCCGACCTCTATCTACATCATTGTCATTTTCTCACTACAGGGGTGGTGGTGAGTTAGGCCTCCAGTGGCATGCCGATGGCCGTCTAACTAAAAAACTCAATGGTCTTGCTGACTTAGAGGCTTGCATCAAGACGCTTCATGACCAAGGCTTCTCTCAGCCAAGTCTCACAACCCTGAGTGCTTTCAGTGCTGGAGGGGTGCTTGCAGGAGCATTGTGTAATTCTAATCCAGAGCTGCTGAGAGCTGTGACTTTGGAGGTAAGTACACTCTCTCTCCTGTTTTCACAATGGGGCAGGTGCAAAGCTCTTCAAAGAAAGAATTTTCTGTTTTACCACAGCATAAGAGTACAACAAAGCTTTAAGTTCAAACACAGAATTATAGCTCTAGGAGAATGTCTATAATTATTTTAATCCAACTATTTACTCTTTTCTCATTCTTCTCTGACAATGTTCTTTGCTAATTTTGAAGGATTTCCACTGAAAGATGAATAGCCATTCTCAGTGATCATTTTCTGTTTGTCAGAACTTTTAGAATTGGTGGAAAGAAATAAACATGTACACCTCAGAGGTCCAGAAGTTGATGGATCAGCCTGTCTCTGGGAGGCACCATATCCTCTCACTCCTAGTCATTGTGACACTCTGCTACCCATTTGACATTTCAGTTCTGGATTTAGAGGCTATTTTTAGATGGCGGGGGGGTTGGTATTTGTGCAACTGTTTTGAGACAGTCTAATTATGGAGCCCATACTGGCTTTGAACTCATGATCTTCCTGCCTTAGCCTCCCTACTGCTAGGATTACAGGTGTGCACCACACCTGTCTTAGATACTCCTCCCCCTCACACACCTTTATGTCATTCTCTTTTGTTGGTGGTACTGGGGTTTGAATTCAGGGCTTCATGCTTACTAGGCAGGCACTCAAGCACTCAACCACTTGAGCCACTCCCCTGGTCCATTTATACTCCATTCTTAATGGCCTATTGGGTGTAGCTTTCCTGTCTTTTAATTGAAATATCTTATCCTGTAGTTTTTTTCCTATTGTCTAAAACTATGAAGCTAAGTTACAGCATTTAATTTCACATCAATCATTCTGTGACTCCCTACTTAGATATTCTGGAAAATAATGACTGGGAAAGGAGAGAGTAAATGATTTTCGCAGGGTTTTTTTGTTTGTTTTGAGTTTTATTTTGGTTTTTGGTTTTGGGGTTTTATTGTGGTACTAGAGTTTGAACTCAGGGCCTCATGCTTCAAGACAGGTGCTCTATCACTTTGCTTGTACTTTTTTTTTTTTTTTTTTTGGCTTTTACTTTTTTAGGTGGGGCCTCATATTTTTGCTTGGGACCAGCCTCAGACCTTGACCCTTCTATCTAGGGCCTTCCGTATAGCTGGACCACAGGCTTGATAGACTATACTCAGCTTATTGATTGAGATGGGGTCTCACTAACTTTTTGCTTGGGCATGTTTTGAATTGCAATCCTCTCATCTCCGCCTCCCAGGTAGCCGGAATCATGAATATAAGCCACTGTACTGGCCTATTTGCAGTTGTTTTTTGGTTTTGGTTTTGGGGTTTTTTTAGGGTGAAGGGTAGTAAGTTTTTATTCCTAATCTATAAATCTATTTTTTAAAAAATACAAGTACTAAGTATAAAGGAAATAAGCCTACTCACAAAGATAATAATAGTAAAATTATTTACAATATAAAGAAAGGGCACCTAACCCTGATTTTTATAAATTAAAAAGGAAATAATCAGAAATGTACTTGTAAGCGTATTTCTCCCAGGCTGCTTATTATCAGAGTGAGTAATGAGAAACCGTGTACATATCCATCAATAGGGTGTTTACGTCATGGTTCTTGATTGCAAGCACCACAAGCCCTGGCTGCTTGCAGGTAAGAATGCACATGTTCAGGACCAGCCTGGGAAGCTGCCACCATTGCACTGCTGAGCACAAATCACCCATGACATTCTAGGAACTGGATATAATGTCACTTTTGCCTGAATAAACTCTGATCACTGCTTCTTTGAATCACCAACTTCCCATTCAAAGTTTGGGACACAGGTGTCTGATTGGTGGACCCAAGCTGTGTGGCTATTCTTGAGCTGCAGGGAAAGCTGAGAAAGAGACTTGGCTGCCATCTCCTGTGTCTGTAGTGGCAGACACGCTGTCTATGTTGGTGATTTTCCAAATACAGAAAAGGAGTTCAGATGCTGGGCAGTCAAGAAGACCTGTGGACACTACTGACTTGGTCAGTGGTCGGTATGGGGCAAGGCTGGAAAGTGTGTGAACTGTAAGGAGCGCATGGTTAGGTGAGGAAAGCAGCCTCCCTTCATTAACTGTTTCAGCACAGGTTAGGAGCCAGTGCTGGTTATCTTTTCTTTTACCTTGGATAGTTTCTAGATTTTCTTCAACTAGCATTTATTACTTCTAATAAAATAAAATCTCAACTGGTAAAAAAACGAGTTGATATGTTATTGGGGGCTTTTCTAATTTTTTAATTGTAAGAAGTCATAAAATTTATGTTTTGATATATGGCTCAGCATTAATTACACTCACACTGTTGTGCAGTCTCTAGAACTGTTTTCATCCTGCGTAATTGAAACACTGCATTCCTTTCTTCCCCAGCCCCACAAAATCACCCTTCTGCTTTCTGTCTGTGTGAATTTGGTGAAATCATACAGAATTTATCTTTTGACACTGGCTTATTTCACTTAATATCATATTCTCAAGTTTCATCCATAGTGTAGCAGGTATCAGAATTTCACTCTTTTTTAAGGCTGAATAATATTCCGTTGTATGTATACACATTTTGCTTATTCATCAATCTGTTGATGGACACTTGGGATGCTTCTACCTTTTGGCTATTGTGAACAATGCTGCTATGAATGTGGGTGTACAAATACCCCTTCAAGATCCTGCTTTCAGTTCTTTTGGGTATATACCTAGGGATGGACTCACTGGATCATAAGGTAAACCTAAGTTTAATTTTTTAGGCACTATCATAGTGTTTTCTACAGTGGCTGCACCAATTTATACTCTGACCAATGGTGCATAAGGGTTTGTCATCTACCAATACTTGATATTTTCAGATGTTTTTTTTATTAATACAGTAGTGCTGTATTCAGTACCTATCACTTTTGTGTAAGGAAAAAACATATATACACACACACACACACACATATATATATATATATATATATATATATGAGTAAAAGTCACCAAACTAAAAATAAAAAACTAGAGGATAAACTCTTTCTTACTATATAAATGTCATTTGAGAAGTCTGCATACTTAAAAGACTGTTGTAAATTGCCCACTGTGATTTAGGCTGAGTAGTTACTTTGACTCCTGAGGATTCACACAGTTCTTGAGCTGTGTTCGCTCACATCAGTATGTATGCTTGTAAAGAATATGATTTTCTGAAACTCATTTGCCCAATGTCTTAGTTGAAGTGTTAAGTTTCTTTGGCTCTTTTTCTTTTTTTTTTTAATTAGGCCCCTTTCTTGGATGTTCTCAACACCATGATGGACACTACACTTCCTCTGACGTTAGAAGAAATAGAAGAATGGGGGAATCCTTCTTCTGAAGAAAAGCATAAGAACTACATAAAACGCTACTGTCCCTATCAAAATATTAAACCTCAGGTAGTGAAAGACAGTTACGATGCACTGTTCTGAAGTAATAGAGAAGATAATCAAAAGATAGTCACCCATACTGAGCCAGGAGTTAGTAGGGCTTTAAAGATATTTCTGTTTATGATATTCAAACAGCTTTTAGCACCATAGCTGCTCATGCTTCGTGTTTGCTTCAGTTTAATACCTCAGGAAAATAGTTACCATGCCTCAGTTACTAGACTAGATGAAGTCATGGCCTCTTCAGATAAGAAGGCTATTCTAGGTAGCAAGTCTGATACTTGTAACACTGAGATTTGCTCCTAATATCAAATGAGAAGAAACTTCTACTTAGGGAAAAATTGGAGGCAGTTATTTTTCATATTCTGTCAGGTAGAAGGGACTGTAGGAGTAATATAAACTCTTTACACATCTGTTGTGTTTTTTTTAGCATTATCCTTCAATTCACATCACAGCTTATGAAAATGATGAACGTGTACCTCTGAAAGGAATCATAAACTATACTGAGAAACTCAAGGAAGCCATCACAGAACATGCTAAAGTTACAAGTGAAGGTAGGAGTGTGTCTGGAAACAGACCAGTACCTCAGCATACTGCTCAGAGTAACGTCTCATGCTGTAGACCAAACCATCTGCCCATGATTTAGGATGACTAATTGTTTTCCTACATTGACTATCCAGTTAAAGTATATGTAATTATAACTGCCTAACCTCTTCTTCAAGGACAATGTGAAAGTAGGCAGAAAAAACTAAATCTAAATATCAAATATAACTTGAAGATGTACTCATACAATCATCATTTGTTTAACAATATTTATTGAGACTTATTCCTAGCCATCTTTAAAGAGACTTGGGAGTTTTTGCTTTGGAGCCTCAGTGCCCCAACTAGCTGCTATAAGGTAGTTCTTTTGTTATCATTAGATAACAGCTCTTCCTTTTGCTTTGAAATTGCATGCCAAGACATCTCAGTGCTCAGAAGTAGGTAGGGCCTACCTATAAGTCACAGCCTCCCTGTACCTAGCTCCAGTTCTCCTTCACACCCATTGCTATGTAAGTTGGTGTTTCCAGGGTATAGGACTCAGGTTTCACAGGGCCATTGACTCCCTCCTAGTCATAACCTCCCCTATGTGGTATGTCCATCCAGCTTCACAGAGTCTCTGCTTCCCCTGGTCTAGAAACTTCTGCTGCTTGACCCTGCTCTCTTTGTTGCTAGTAGTGGTGGTGGTGGTACTGCCTTTAGTCCTTTGCAACTAAAAGAGAGGGGAGAAATGGGTGTCAATCTTCTGAAGACTCTAATTGTTTTGTATGTTAACTCTTTCAGGCTATCAGACCCCCAATATTATTTTAGATATTCAGCCTGGAGGGAATCATGTGATTGAGGATTCTCACAAAAAGGTATGTTATATAGCCTCTCAGTTGACAGAGTCCCCTTGGAAATGGATTGTATTCAAGTTTTTCAGCAGTTGAGATAGTCATTTCACAAATATCAGACCTGTGATTGAGATGCAAGAGGGGAGGGATGGTCAATGAGTCCTCAAGACAAAAGCTCACTCTTGTACTTGATAAGGGAGCTCTGTTAAAGAAAGTAATTGGATCTTTATTGTTGGAAGCATTCTTCCTTTGTCTTGAATAAAAGGACTCCTGCCATAAATTGGTGACTTTGGGATTAGGTAAAGATGGAAAAACAAAGACTGAAAACATTGGAATTTTACAACAAAGTCTTTCTATCTAATTTTAAAATGTGTTTCTTTTAGATTACAGCCCAAATTAAATTCCTGTATGAGGAACTTGGACTTGACAGCACCAGTGTTTTTGAGGATCTTAAGAAATACCTAAAATTCTGAAATGCATTCAACTGGGAATTGGAGACATTAAAATATTCGTCTTATTTTCAATTGGGTTGTCAAAAGTGAGGTTTCAAGTTATTAAATAATTTTTTAAAAGTTGCTTCTCCATCCAGATTTTGCTTAGCCACATCTCGCTTGTACTGTTCCACTAATGAGGTGCACGCCCCTTAACCTAAGAGAGTAGTTTTCAAGTCATGCTGCCTAGAAGGACATGGAGAATGGGGTGGAGGGAAGGAGTGGGGACACAGAATTCCAGGCGTCTCTTCCAATCAAAACAACTTTATGTCCTTTATTAGAATTTTCTTTCAAGAGTTTACAAATCAGTGTCCTTCCTCTTTGCTAGTGACCATTTCAGACACTGTAGTGTAAGTCATCTTCCAATCTCTATGACCTCATTTTAAAGAAAAGGATAACATTCTTCACATCTAAATACTGTAGAGCTTTTGACTATTCTAGGGTCCTAAGTTGTTCTGCTCATCTTTTACTGAAGTTGTCTCAATAAAGTTACAGGTACCTACAAGCAAGTTTTCTTTTAAACACTTTATTAATCTTTCAAACATTTGATAACCTTTCCTAAAGCAGTTACAGTCAAGCAACAGAAATATCTAAAAATGACTATATAAAGTTTACTTAACATCATGCTTATATGAAGTGATAGTACAACCAAACGCCAGTGTTCCTGTCTCTTTGATGTAGGTTCCTAACACAGCTTGTACAGTATGTTTAATGCACTGGAATAGCACGCTCGATTGGAAACAAAACATTTGTCTCTGAATGGTATTTGGTAATGAAGGAGATTCTTCGTTTTGTGTTCCAAGATAAATCCATCTCCCTTCTCCAGAAAAATGCCACGGGTATCAATTTCACTGCCTTTGGAGGCAGAATTGGTACTCAGTTTTATTCTCAGTCTTGTAGGAAGGTCTGAAATCATTTCCTGTAGATTTAGTCGTGTTGATGAGTCTCCAAAATTCAGAACCACAATAAGGACTCTGTCTTTGCCATCCAGCTCTCTTGTGTACACAACGGAGTGGCTGTCATTCCTCAAAAGGCAAAACCAGCCCCTGCTGAGGAGCAGCTCCTGGGCATGAAGCAGACTTAACTCTTGATATAATTTCAAAGCTGAACTGGGCTGAGTTTTTTGGACCTATTTTTTAAAAAGAATATTTACATGAATGTTTGATTCTAAGAATTTTTTTAAATATTTTAGTATCTAATTATTGTTTCCAAAAAAAAATCTTGCTTCCATTTGCCCTTTAACTGCCAAATTGTAAACATTACTAAATAAATAAGAACAGTTTATGTAAAACTAATAGAAATTACAAATTCCAATTTTCAGCTTCTCAGGAGTCAGTGCAGGTACATAGTGCTCTACTACATCTTAAAGTTGTTGTAGAAAACAGATTTGGCTATAGTTAGGGAATCCCGAAACAAATGTCCATATCTAAGCTAACAGATATGTAACCTGCCTAAATGAAGTCACTCTGTGCTACATTGTAACTGCCAAATGCCTGGAAGAAAACAAGCCACCATGGTGATGGACTCAGCACTTGTGGATTTGGGCTTATCTGTTCTCTTCTGTAGAATAACATGTAGCTTGCATTTCCCCAAAGATCATGTAACTTCAGCAGATGTGCTGCCTGCACAGCTAATGATGGGACAGAGTTGAAAAAAGGATACAAAGCAAAAAGCTGTCTACAGTAAAAGTTAGAAATTGTAGATTTTTTTTTTAACCATGAAAGGTAGTATGTGTCAATTAAAGATTTGGGTTATTTTGTAGCTATATAAAACACACAATTTAATGTTGGACATTTCTTGCTGTTTTTCCCTTTAACATTTCAAACTTTTTTTTATTATATAGCTTCCATTATTTAAATGGTAAATAATACTCTGTTGAATGGTTATATTATAGTTAACCATTCCCTTTCATTTTAGCATTTGCATTTCTAATATATTTCATTTTTATTCCCGTCTCCACCCACATTTTATATTATTTATCTAAGATAGATTATCAAAGATGTCAAAGAGTATGGACATTCAATACATAATGCCAAATTATTCTTAAGAGCTGTTGCCAAATCAACCATAATGTTCATTTCTTTGTAAGCTTACCAGCCATGTGTCCTGGGATGGAGGTAGTTATTGTTAGAGTTGTTGTTCTTTAGGGGTGGATGCTTAATATGTGTCCTTAATGAGTATCTTATTGTGTTTGAAAAAATGTTTATTCTGTCCATCAGGTGCAAAAGTGCTAATACTACATGTAGATGGCTTGTCAAAGTTATTACTAACGTTTTCTGTAGCTTTAGATAACGCATGAAAAGTACATAGTTCGGTGCCACTCACTTAAGAAGTGCTCAGTGTTAGCTATTATTTTTGTCTACTTTAATTTGAAATTGCTCCCTGTAATTGTGTATTTCTTGATTTCTCTTTGTATTTCTCAAAGTACTTGTTTTGTATATTTTGAAGCTATTGTTACTTGCATAAAGATACATGACTTTTCGTGAACTTCATTTTTTTTTACAATCTTTGAAAATTGCCTTTGTGTCATATAATGCTCTTCATATTGAATTCTATTTTGTCTGCTATTAAATATTTCCAAGCTTGCTTTCTGTAACTTCATTTTTTGTCTAAGAAATTCATGTATATGGTATAAAATTCAGTAACAAGAAAAACATATACAACAAAAAGTTTTTCTTCAACCATTCCCTTGCTGCCCAGGTTGCCTTCCAGAAACAGACACAATTGCTGTTTGTGTTTTTTTGTTTTTTTGCATCACATGAAATGATAATTCTGTGCTTATGCAAACATACAGACTTTCTTCTTCACACAAATGGTGGCATATTCCCACCCTATACTCTTTGATTATTTAATGTGTATTAGAAATGGTCTCTCATCAGTGCAGCTATTTGAATCCTTTTTAAAAGCTAAATAGTAGTCCCATAACTGACTGAACTGTTTTTGTACTAATAAAATGTTCAAATCATTTCTCAAGTCATCTATTACAAACAATGCTGCAGTCAGCATCTTTGTATATTTATCATTTTGTATAAATATCTAGGAATAGAACTACTAGATCAAAAAGTATATGTGCTTGTTTTGATAGCTAAGTTGCAAGCTTTCTTTTTGTTACAATTTGCCTGCTATATTTATTTATTTTAACTATTTCTGTGTCCTTTTAGTTATGTCTCATGTCTGGATTTTGTTTATTATCTAATCTGGGTGTTTTTATTAATATGTGAATTTAACCCATTCACATTTGTGATTACCATGGTTTTTTTTTGTTTTTTTTTTTTTTTTTTTGTGGTACTGGGGATTGAACTCAGGGCCTCATGCATGCAAGGCAAACACTAAACCACTAAGCTATATCCCCAGCCCTGATTACCATGTTTTGACATAATCCTGAAGCCTTATTTTATCTTTTATTTACAATTGTTCTTTTGTTTTAGGTTTTTTACTTTTTAAAAACCTTCTGTTGGATCAGTTATTTGCATAATTTCATTTATGTCTGCCCTTACCCTTAAAATTATAAACACTACTTTAAAATAAATTTTTCTCAACATCTAGAACAATGCTGTCCAACATAATTTGGCAGTGCTAGAAATTTTCTATACCTATGCTATTCAATATGGTAGCCACTAGCTACTGAGCACCTAAAATGTTAGTGTGACCCATGAACTGATTTTTTTATTCTGTTTACCAGCCGTGGTGGGTAAGGGCTTCTGGACAGCTCAAGTCTAGGGTCACTTTTTCCATCCTTTGTACAAGATGAACACGTTAGCCTGCTTGTACTCATGTGCTCTTTCTCCACCACCCCCTCCTTCACTTCCCATCTAGAAACAAGTCACTAGGAAATCCACTCAAGACTACATTATTTGACATTATGCATCAAAAATTATCCTTAAGCTTTGTTGGCTCCTTTTCTTATTTTTAGTACATTAGGTCTCCCTTTTAGGTTCATTTTTGCTTTTGCTGGGGTCCCCTAATTCAGGAAGAGGCTGTCCATGGCAGAACATGGGTCCTTTTCCATCTCTAATCCACCTTACATTTAATGCTAGTTTAAATGGAGATAGGATTCTAGGTCTAGGAGTAAGTTTTCACCGCATTTGAAAATAAAGTCCTAATGTGTTCTCGTGTTCACTTGAGAAGTCTGATGCCAGTACCATTCTTGGTCCTCTTCTCAGGAAATCTAATTTTCATGTTAGGCTTCTTTTTGAGTAGTTTCACTTTATCATTGTCATTGTCATTCTAAAAGAAAAAAAATCTTCCTCTATCTCTAGCTTATGTGCTTTTTTAAATTATTATTATGTTTCCTCCAGTCTCTGTTCTGGAATTCTATTTTTGTTGTATGAAGATTTTCTGGATCTATCCTCCACATACCAAAATTTTCTCCCAAACTATTAACTTATTTTGCCTTTTTTTCCCCAGTGCATTTTGGAGCAAGCCCCTGAATCTGTTTTCCAGTACACTAATTAAAATTTCTATGCCATTGGTTATTTTGATAATATTTTACATTTCTCCAAGCATCGCTCTTAAAGATTTTTAATGACTGCTAAACTGATAAAAAAAAAAGTTATTGTTTAAATTTTCATTTTTCCATCTTGATATGCATTTTTTCATAGGATTTCTTTTTCTTTTTTTGGTGGTACTGGGGTTTGAACTTAAGGCCTCATGATTGCTAGGCAGGCCTTCTACCACTTCAGCCAGGCAACCACTCCTAAAATTTGCCACATAGACTCAGATTGGTCTATGAGAACATTTTGGAAATAAAAAAATTAAAAGACATTTAATCTAAAACAAACATATTGTGCTTTAAAGGCCTATAAAGAGGGCTGCAGGTATATAGCCCAAGTGGTAGAGAGCTTGCCTGGCATATGCAAGACCCTGGGTTCAACCAACAGTACCACAAAAAAGGGGAGGGCTATAAAGAAGCAAAAAAAACTGTGTGGGTTTTTGTGAACAGGAGGATGGTATAGAATACTACAGCAGAATAAGCCAGGAATTCCTTCAGATTACTTAGAAGTTTCAGGGTGGGGGCTGTGAATGTGTTAGGAATCCTTAGGTGATGCCAATAACTTCTCTTAAACTGTTTTCCAATGAAATTTTCACTAGAGCTTGCTCACTATGAAAATAGAAAAAGCATACGCTTAAAGCCAATGGATGTTTTTCCAGAATAGCTACTTTGGGTATCACTCATGTCTTCTGTTCTTCAGGTAAATGGCCTTGTTCTCAAAGCCACATTCACCTACACTCATAGCTGATCTTTATGCCAGTCTTCCAATCCATCCCCCTCTCTCCCTGTCTTCTGAGAGGCAGAGAAGGGTAGCTGCACTTGCTGAAAAGACTTCCATAAAATTCCTTTCATTGCTCAAAGGTCTCAGTTGTAGTCATTACATTGAAGAGTGTGTTGTAAATGATTCTAAAGACGGTAAACTTGTGTGCCAGTTTATTTTCACAAAGGCATGATTTGCAAACTCCTTACAAACTGAAAACTGCAAGATAAGTCTAATGGATTTAAAGAGCATCATTTAAGGTGTTAGACACTCCAGATGAGTGTTTATTGTTAGTACAGATACTCATTTCTTGCTTCTAGAACCAATATAAAATTTTCATTGATACTTACATCAACATTCACAGTGTGGTAATCTGAATTGGTGGGTAACCATGTGTGATTGCCTTCAGAAAACCCAGCATTTGAACTGTTGTCCCACTGCATTGGTGACTTTGAGAGAAGGGTATTCTATGTCAAAAGGCCAAAAAGGGAAAACAGTGGTGAGATTATTAAAAAGAAATGTATTTTGGTCCTTCTTGATTTTCTTCCTAATAACTTACTTCCCTATGGTTCTTAGCTAATGCCTGCATGCATTAGCATTTGCAATGAAAAAACAGTACCGAAACCAATTTCCTACTTTCAATTGGAAAATAGCCAAAAACATCTTGAGTCTGAATAGATTAGCCTACCTGAACTTTAACATGTTTTAAATCTTTGCTTCTTTTCCCCACAAATGTGTAATGAATGATTTCAAAATATGTCATTTACCAATTCATGCTATTTCATTCTTCTAGAATACAGTGATGGTGAATTCAAGAACACTGCCAGGTACAAGTGAGCCTGGATTCTATCTGCCTCTTTCATTCAGCCTTGTTATTGTAGGAGGAATGCACACAAATTGAGCTGCTGACAAGAGAAAAGTTTCACTTTTACCAAATATTAGGAAAATTGGATTTCATACAAATGGAAGCTAACCATACAAATTGAGGGCTCAAGGTCAGTCATCTACCCAGCAACTGGGTAAAGAGCTATAGCCTCAAACAAAAACAAAATAAAAGCCACTCAACTACACTTGGTAACATAAGAGGAAGAGACTGGATGTTGTGGTCACATGAGAATCTAGCAGGGTAAGTAAAAACTAGAAAAATAAGTTCCTAAATCATATTTCAGGTAGAGGACAATGACTATTCCAAACAAAATTATTGGTTCTCAAAATTTAGTATGCATAAAAATCAGCTGGAAAACATATTTAAAATGTAAATTTCTTAGCTCCATCCATGCAGTTCAGTTGTATGAACTGAATGCTCAGAAAGAAGCATTTTTAATAAACTCCCAAACCACCAAGAGTGGAGATGAATTCTTGCTGTGTACTAACAGAGAAAAAGTAACCATGATTTTCAGTAATGGAACAAAAATAGTAGATTCTTGATTTCACAGCTGCAGTTCATGGTGAAATTGCAATAAACTTACAGCATTATAGTTTTCAATGAGATCAGTGGCCAAAATATTTCCCATTCCTATTTCTTCTCCATAGTAAGTTATGGGCGTTCCAGGGAGTGTAAAAAGAAGCATGTTCATGGCATTGACATAATGCTTTCCAAAGCGAGACGTCAGCCGGGTATTCTCTGGTCCACCAATCTGAAAGGCAAATGTTTTTAAGAACACAGCTGTACGCACAGTTCTGTGGCCAATTACATTTCACAGAAAGGTCAGCAGGCACAAAGGTAGCTGTGTGGTATGTTGAGATCAGCAACCCTGGATTTGAGTCCTAAGCCTACTGCTTGCTGTGTAAGTGGCCTGTTTGCTATCTTGGCCACTGATGTATTACAAATAAGCTTTAGTATGCCTATGTTGCATACTCATATTTTCTCACATTTGAATAAGATAATATTGCTGGGCCCCAGTGGCTCATGCCTGTAATCCTAGCTACTTGGGAGGCTGAGATTGGGAGGACCATAGTTCAAGGCCATCCTGGGCAAATAGATCATGAGACCCTGTCTCCAAAACAACCAGACCAAAATGAACTAGAGGTGTGGCTCAAGTGGTAGAGTACCTGCTTTGCAAGCACAAAACCCTGAGTTCAAATCGCAGTCCTACCCAAAAAAAGATAATATTGGCAGGAAAGAAAACAAATATTTCCCCCATAAAAAGCAGGACAGGTGAAAAGATAGAAAAGAGAGAGATGGGCAAAAGACTTCTGACGTATCCTTTTATTGTTTTACCATTTGGATTATTCAAAACTAATTTTAAAAGGCAAATCAACTCATAAATTTACAAAACTGGGCATGGTGACCCATGGCTGTAACCCACCACAGGAGGATTGTGAGTTTGAGGCCAGCCTGGGCTATAGAGCAAGACCCCATCTGAAAAACACAAAACAAGAATCAAAAATTATATAATCCAAAAGGAAACTGTAAAGTGTTTTCTATTTTTTACATATTTTTATGTTAAATGCTTTAATTACATATTACATGTACTCCTTATTTAAATAAGGATTTACTTCAATCAACTGTCAACCCTTTTCATAACACCACAACTCAGTCTTGTGTGCATAGCTGAACATGACACTTTACTATTTACGAAGTTTTGGACTGGAGGCCTGCCTCAAGTCATAGAGCACCTGCTTTGCAAGCATGAAGCCCTGAGTTCAAACCCCAGTCCCTCCCACCAAAAAAAAGTACTTCAATAGCTATGTTGTGTCGTATTTCCCCGCTCCACACTTCTGTCAAGTATTACGGCCATTTTACAAATGAAACCAGCTTTGAGAAACAGCATCATTTAGTCAAATCACAGTATGAGGGAGAATCAGTCTTTGAATCTGAGTCTTCGAATGGGAATTTGATTGCTATAATTCATGAAAAGAAGGGGTATTCTCCCAACTAAGATTTACTAAAACAATCTTCATGATTTTATCTTTATAAGCAATTGTAAAATATTTTTCTACTATTATGGTAAGAAAATTAGTCCAAACTTTGCCTCCATCCTTTTTATTCTTTTCATTATCTTGAGTTCTGACAACAACTGATTTCTGAAGCCTTCTGGACATAGGAATTAAAATCAGAAGATATTTCCAGAAGTAGTTCACAGCAGTAGGCACAGAACAGGGCTTCTCACAGGTTGAAAGGTCCCACTCACCTATGATACTAAAGATTTTAAATAAATATTTTTTAATTGCTCAAACTGCATCATAAGTTTTTTGGCATGGCACACTTTAAGAATGGCAAAATAAAGAATTCAAAATATTTCTATTAGGGCAACAAGATGATTTTACTTAAGAAAAAACAGCTGGATCTCAGAAGTGAGCTTGGTAGCATTTTAATTTCCCCTCTTGCCCCTCTCCTCACACCCATGATACACTGGCAAGCCAACAGACTCTTAAGTACAGTAGCTGAAAACTAGCCAGCAGCCACTGAAAGGGCAAAATGGGTTTAAAGTTCAACCGAAGTACAGTCCTTAGGGAACTGGTGCTGTTGCTGACTGCTCACTCTTGCACCCTGTGCAAACAGCAACAGCTTTGTTCCCCAGGGACTTGGTTTTGCTGAAAACATTCCCATGTTATGCCTGTCTGCATGGTGCTACCAGTTGGGGCTAAGCAAAGGCTAGCAGAAAAAGGAAAAGGAAAAGTTGGGAATGACATGTCTGTGAATGGCTTTGAAAAGCTCCAACATACTCCAGGGAATCTAGAAGGCTACACTTAAGTGTAGGGCTGTGTGCATGATGAGGGCTGTGCAGGTGTCCAGGGAAGTCTTGGGAAGGCTCTTATCTCTCACCTCTGGCTAACCATGAGGCTCTGGACAAACAGAAAGTGAAAACTTAGGTGGAGTTGTGAACTGCCAAAGTGTTGGAAGCATGCCCCAAACACACAGATGAGAGTCATGGGTTCAAGCCACCTAAGGAGTGTCTTTCTAGTCATTAACTGACAAAACAGAACAAAGTATAATAAAGTCTACAGAATCAGTATGCAACAGCCACTAAAGAAAAAAAAGCAGTAACAACAGACACTGGGTAGGGGAGAAAATGATTTCCAGAATGGCTTTCTACCATTAAAAATATCCAGTTTTCAGCAACAAAAATAGAAGACATACAAAGAAACAAAAATATGACCTGTTTCCTGAAGGGGGAAATAGTCAATAGAAAATGTTGCTGAGGTGAGGAAAACCAAACATTCAGACTTACTAGGCAAATACTAATAAGTAAAATCAGTTATTATACATGTGTGCAGAGAACTGGGCAATTTCTAAAGAATTTAAACTATGAAAATAGTGCCTCATCAAATAAATATTATCAATACAGAGAAATTATGAAAAAAAAAAGAACCGAATAGAAATTTTGGAGTTGAAAAGTACAGTAACAGAAATGAAAATTGCCCTAGGAAGGCTGGACAGATTTGGATGGGAGGAGAACTAGAAACATGAAGACAGGTCAGTTGACTATATCTGGACTGAGAACCAGACAGAAAAGAATGAAGAAAAATGAGTAGCATCTCTGAGACCTGCAAACCAATACATGCATAACAGAAGTCTCAAAAGAGAAGAAAGAAACAGTGTTTGGAAAAAATAATAACCAAAAACTCCCCAAATTTGGTGGAAAAGCAATTTTATGCATCCAAGAACCTCAGTAAACTTAGGAGCAAAAAATAAAAAAGACTCCCACTTAGACATATCAGCTAAACTGTCAAAAGGCACAGAAAAAAAATATTGAAGGCAGCAGAGAAAACTGACACATCACATACAGGGGAGCCTCAATAAGATTAGCAACTGGCTTCTCATCCAAAACCAGTCATGCTACAAGGCAATGACATCGTCAAAAGAAAGCCAGGTGTGGTGGCTCATGCCTCAGATCTCAGCTACTCAAGCAGGGATAGCGAGGATGGCAGTCTGAGGCTACAGCAGGCAAAAGAGGACAAGACCCCATCTCAAACCAATAAGCTTGGCATGTTGGCACATGCCTGTCTTGCAGGAGGCATACAAAAAGGAGAATTGAGGTCCAGGGTGGCCTAGGCAAAAACATAAGCCCCTCCGATTGTGGTGGTTCACACCTGTAATGCTAGCCACTTGCAAGGTGGTGATTAGGAGGATCATGGTTCCAGGCCAGCCCAAGCCAAAAAGTTTGCAAGACCCTATCTCAACCAATAAAAAGGCTAGGCAGCCCATATATGTGGGAAGGCTAAATAGGAGGATCACAGTCCACGCTAGTCTGGGCATAAATGTGAAACCCTAATTTGAAAAGCGAAAGCAAAAAGGCTTAGGGTCATGGCTCAAGTGGTAGAGTAACTTGCCCAGCAAGTGCAAAGTCCTTAGTTCAACCCCCAGCATTGAAAAAAAAAGAAAAAAAAAAAAAGCAAGAAAAAAATTGCCAGCCAAGATTTTATATACAGGAAAACTTTCAGTAATGAAAAAGGAATGAGATACCACTTTATACCTACTCTAATGGGTATAATTTTTTCCAAAAAACAGAAAATTGTAAGTGTGGAGATGTGGAGAAATGAGAATCCTTAGTCAGTGAAAAACAGTCTGACACTTCCAATAGACAAAGGGGGAAGGAAACATCCCAAATTTCTATGAAAAGCTGAATGGATAAGTAAATGTTGGGTATACATATAACTGAATATTATTCAGCCATAAAAAGGAGTAAATTTCTGATACACACCACAATATGAAGAAACCTTGAAAACATGTATGCTAAGTGAAATAAGCTAGACACATAAAGACAATTTGTATGTTCCATTTATAGGAGGTGTTTAGAATAGGCAAATTTATGGAAGCACAAAATAGAATGGAAAATACTAGGACTTGGGGTGGGAATGAGAAATTGTTTAATGGCATAGCTCTTCCCGTTTGGGAGGATGGAAAGTTCTGGAAATGGTTGGTCATGGTGCTGTGCGGCATTGTGGATCCACTTAATACCAATGAATTGTACATCTTCAGATGCTTAAAATGATAAATTTTATATTATGTATAATTTGCCACAAAGCTAATAGAACAGGTTTAGCAATGTTGCAAGATATATAAAAAATCTACTGTATTTCTATACACGAATAATGAACAAAAGTGAAAAAAATCATTTGTGATAATATTAAAGGAATGAAGTATAGTTATATGCCACATAGCTTCTCAGTAATAACAGACCATGTGGCCTCAATGGTGGTCCCTTGAGATTACAAAGGACTGGAGTAGGAACACATAGCTGAGGATGAGGCAAGAGAAAAGGTACTGTGGTAGAAAAAAGAAAAGAAAGTTCACAGTGAAGAGTCTGACAGAAGCTTTTCAGACATGCTCCTTAAAAAGCTTGAAAGCATGGTTCACAACACAACGGTTTTCAGAAATAAAGAACTTAGCCAGGGGCGTGAGCCTGTAGGCCCAGCTACTTGGGAGGCTGAAGTAGGAGTGTCGCTTGAGCCATGATTGGAAGATTAGCTTAGGCAACACAGGGGAGACCCCCCCGCCCTGCATCTCCAAAATAAATAAATAAATTTTAAGTTTAAAAAAAAAAAAGATCTGTGGTACATGATCTGCTTTCAAGTAAATCTATGGTAAAGGAAAGAAAATGAAGCAAATTACCACAGACATACTACTGAGAAAACCCCTCTAGAGCCTCAGGCACTCTGGGTAAGGTGGCAGAAATCTATAAAACCAGCACATGGGAGGAGGCTGAGGTAGGAGGAACACAAGTTCAAGGCCAGTCTGAGCTACTTAGCAAGGAGGACAGGTAGGTTCAGAAGCTAGGCTAGGTCTAACCATTAATTATTGAATAAAGTGAAAGAAAGGGTCACTTATGGACAAAGGACCACCTGATTTTAGAGGTGACTATGTACCAAGTGCAACTGCTCAATATGAATGACTCCAGGCTTGAGGACTTACCATCCAATTAGGCCATTTTCCTTCCGGCATGTTTTCCATCCAGGATGAAATAACCTCATACACAGTGTTCCCAGAGAGCATGTCTAGCGTAGTAAGGTAGCTGTTGAAAGGAAAATCAGCTTCCTGGATAAATGGCAGTCCGTAGTATAACATGGCCTTGTCAATGCTCTCTGCGTGGACTTCGGTCCCCATGAACCTGCAAGAGACGGCAGAGTTCAATGTCTCCATCACATGTCAGAAGACTGGGAAAGACTGCAGCTGCTTATGTCTTATACACTTCTAAGATGTGGGGGCCAAACCCATAGTATTAACCAGGCAGGGACCAGGGCTCACTGGAAAGCAGTTAAGCCACATGGCCAAGAAATGTCATGCTGGGTTGCCTGAACAATTTCTCATTGCAATAAACCCAAATAGTAGCCTAATATTAGGGTATACTTAAGAATTAAGAAATACATTTGGCTCTCCATCAATATTGTTCTTTGCTTTCCAAACCTGATTAAAACTTAGCAATATCTTTGAAGACCTGATCAAGGTCTTAACTCATTTAATCTCACTATAGCCTTAGAAAGATTAGTATTATTCCTTCTTCAGCAATTCTTACCACACCATCTGGAATTTACAGATGTATAAGGTAAGAGGTAAGAGGTTTTACCACCCAAAAACCTTATATTTGAGTCTTCATAAACTCTCACCTTATTATTGATCAGTACCTTCAATTACTGAGAAATAAATACTCCGGGGAAGACACAGTAACCCAAAATGACCCCATCAGTGCTGGCATTGGCTGTGTGAAGCAGCATATTAATGGATGGGTAAGTTCATGGCCTCCAGCCCACCTGTTTCAATTCCTGTCCCATCTGTGCCATTACCACCCGTGTGACCATATTACCTGCATGCTCAGAGCTGGTTTCTCACCTATAAAATGGAGACAGTAATCAGAGTACCCACTTCAAGGAGGGGACATTTCTTTAGCTTCTTTTCTATATGGGTGAGCTATATGAACTCAGGAATATAGGTTGAACATCCCCTAGCCATAATTCTTGGGACCAGGAATGTTTGAGATTTTGAAGTTTTTAGATTTGGGAATATTTGCCTAGACTTTTACTGGTTGAGAATCTCTAACCTGAAAAAAATCAGAAATCCAAAATCTCCAGAGTCTTTGGATTTTCAAGTTAGGGCTCAACTTATAAATTTTATAGAGTATTTACTGTATGCCAGTCACTATTTTAAGTAATTTATATACATTATCTCATCTAATCTCACTCTATAGCCTTAGAAAGGCTCCTGCTATTACCTTTTTATTGATGAGAAAACAGATTAACGTTAAACAGCCAGCCCAAGGTTGCACAACTATGAAGAAGGCTCTATTGACAGTTTATAAAGCATTTGGATTACTACTATACAAAGAGTATAAGACCAATGATAGTGATAGCCTATAGCTAACATTTAACTACTATATTCTCTCTTTAATTAATTTAATTTTTAACATTTCACAAAATTGGAAATTGAAATTAGCACATTTAAGCAACATGAGAGGTTGGCTCAGATGCCGGGATAACCAAGCTCTAATAAGATACTTATACTGCTTTGTGATTTTTTAGGTTTGTAAGACCTCTGCATATGCCTGGTTATGAGGGATAAACTGCAGATCACGCACTGTGCCTTCAAGAACAAACACATGCTCTGTGCTTACCTGTATCTGCCAGGCTCCCTGCTGTATTGGTCCATGGTCTGCCGGAAGCTCCGCACAATGTCATGCATTCCCAGTTGCGTGGTAGTGAAGTCATGGTGCAGCTCTGAGTAGCGAATGACCGTGTCCTTTGAAAACCAAGAGAGTTTGGTTACCATTATTTCACATGCCACATAACCACAGCTGGCGCCAGACAAATAGAGGCATCTCTCCAAAGGACTTAAGATGAGCAAGATACGTGCTCAAAGGTGGCCCTAGGACCGTCATTGGTCAAGGGGTGGGTTGTAGATTGAGACTACTTAAAACAACTAGTACTCCAATTGATAACCTTATAAATCCATAAACAAATATTTCTCTAACTTAACTATCACCCATTTTATTTATTATTTTTTTGGTGGGATTGGGGTTTGAACTCAGGGCTTCACGCTTACAAAGAAAGTGCTCTACCACTTGAGCCACACCTCTAATCCATTTTGCTCCAGTAATTTTGGAAGTAGAGTCTCACCAACTATTTGCTCAGGCTGGCCTTGAACTGCAATCCTCCAGATTTTAGCCTCCTGAGTAGCTAGGATTATAGGCAAGAGCCATTAGCACCCATTTTAGCGAACTAAATTTTACCAAACATCAAAACACTGACTAGAAATATACTTAACAAAGTCCTTCTTAACATATAATTGTCGAAATGCTTTAGACACTTTCTTTTTTTTTTTTTTCCTTCCATTCTGTTACAAGTTTATTCAGAGCCCAGGACCATCTCCACCTACATCTCATATCCTATTTCTTTTTTTTTTTCTTTTTTTTCATTTTTCTTTTATTATTCATATGTGCATACAAGGCTTGGTTCATTTCTCTCCCCTGCCCCCACCCCCTCCCTTACCACCCACTCCGTCCCCTCCCTCTCCCCCTCCCCCAATACCCAGCAGAAACTATTTTGCCCTTATCTCTGATTTTGTTGTAGAGAGAGTATAAGCAATAATAGGAAGGAACAAGAGTTTTTGCTGGTTGAGATAAGGATAGCTATACAGGGCATTGACTCACATTGATTTCCTGTGCGTGGGTGTTACCTTCTAGGTTAATTCTTTTTGATCTAACCTTTTCTCTAGTACCTGTTCCCCTTTTCCTATTGGCCTCAGTTGCTTTAAGGTATCTGCTTTAGTTTCTCTGCGTTAAGGGCAACAAATGCTAGCTAGTTTTTTAGGTGTCTTACCTATCCTCACCCCTCCCTTGTGTGCTCTCGCTTTTATCATGTGCTCATAGTCCAATCCCCTTGTTGTGTTTGCCCTTGATCTAATGTCCACATATGAGGGAGAACATACGATTTTTGGTTTTTTGAGCCAGGCTAACCTCACTCAGAATGATGTTCTCCAATTCCATCCATTTACAAGCGAATGATAACATTTCGTTCTTCTTCATGGCTGCATAAAATTCCATTGTGTATAGATACCACATTTTCTTAATCCATTCGTCAGTGCTGGGGCATCTTGGCTGTTTCCATAACTTGGCTATTGTGAATAGTGCCGCAATAAACATGGGTGTGCAGGTGCCTCTGGAGAAACAGTCTTTTGGGTATATCCCCAAGAGTGGTATTGCTGGATCAAATGGTAGATCGATGTCCAGCTTTTTAAGTAGCCTCCAAATTTTTTTCCAGAGTGGTTGTACTAGTCTATATTCCCACCAACAGTGTAAGAGGGTTCCTTTTTCCCCGCATCCTCGCCAACACCTGTTGTTGGTGGTATTGCTGATGATGGCTATTCTAACGGGTGAGGTGGAATCTTAGCGTGGTTTTAATTTGCATTTCCTTTATTGCTAGAGATGGTGAGCATTTTTTCATGTGTTTTCTGGCCATTTGAATTTCTTCTTTTGAGAAAGTTCTGTTTAGTTCACTTGCCCATTTCTTTATTGGTTCATTAGTTTTGGGAGAATTTAGTTTTTTAAGTTCCCTATATATTCTGGTTATCAGTCCTTTGTCTGATGTATAGTTGGCAAATATTTTCTCCCACTCTGTGGGTGTTCTCTTCAGTTTAGAGACCATTTCTTTTGATGAACAGAAGCTTTTTAGTTTTATGAGGTCCCATTTATCTATGCTATCTCTTAGTTGCTGTGCTGCTGGGGTTTCATTGAGAAAGTTCTTACCTATACCTACTAACTCCAGAGTATTTCCTACTCTTTCTTGTATCAACTTAAGAGTTTGGGGTGCTTTAGACACTTTCAAAGGCAAAGAAAACAAATGATCCTGATGGTTATAAAACTCATTATTATACTTACATTGTATCTGCTCACAAAAATATCAGTATCATGCATTTAAATTTGCTTCCTTATGATCTCTGTCATTGTTACTGCTATACTTCCTCTAGGTTTCAGTAATTTTTTCCTGATACTTATTTTTATGCTTTCCTAGAATCAGAAGAATCAAAAGGTTACAGTCAAGGGAAAAGGTTCTGGGATGGGACATGGACAGCCGCACAGTCTGTTCAGTGGGCTCTTTATAAGTGAACTTCTCTCGCTAGATCAAGTGAAAGGGGATTTTTGGTTGTTTGGGTTATTTTAATCTTGGGTTTTTTCTTGAACTGCATTTTTTTTTTGTAATGGGTTTCAAGATAGTCTCGACACATGATAAAAGCGAGAGCACACAAGGGAGGGGTGAGGATAGGTAAGACACCTAAAAAACTAGCTAGCATTTGTTGCCCTTAATGCAGAGAAACTAAAGCAGATACCTTAAAGCAACTGAGGCCAATAGGAAAAGGGGACCAGGAACTAGAGAAAAGGTTAGATCAAAAAGAATTAACCTAGAAGGTAACACCCACGCACAGGAAATCAATGTGAGTCAATGCCCTGTATAGCTATCCTTATCTCAACCAGCAAAACCCCTTGTTCCTTCCTATTATTGCTTATACTCTCTCTACAACAAAATTAGAGATAAGGGCAAAATAGTTTCTGCTGGGTATTGAGGGGGGGAGCGGGAGGGGGTGGAGTGGGTGGTAAGGGAGGGGGTGGGGGCAGGGGGGAGAAATAAACCAAGCCTTGTATGCACATATGAATAATAAAAGAAAAATGAAAAAATAAATAAATAAATAAATAAAGATGGATAAACAAAGTGAAAAAAAAAAAAAAAGATAGTCTCGAACCGAGATGGCCTCGAACCTCAATCCTCCTGATCTCTGCCTCCTGAGTAGCTAGGATTATAGGCATGAGCCACTAAATTGCATTTCTTGAGTAGCTCCTAAAACTCACTGTTCTGAGCATTTGCCATGCTACAAACATACTTCTCATGACATCTCATTACAATTAGCAAGGCTGTTTCAACATTTCCTCTCCAAGGAGCAGCTATTCCTCTGTGAGACAACTGGATAGTACAGTGCCTCTTTTTGTTCAGTTTTCTTATTGGAAATCATGCACACACACAAAAAAATTGGCTTAATCATAACCTTTGGTTAATGACATGCTGCCGTAATTGGCCTGTTGCACAGCCAATTTCTCTTTTGTTAGTTGTTAATTACCATTTTAGTGAAGTTATAAGTACCCATAAATCTACTCAGGACAAATGCTAGAAGCTTGATAATAAATTATCTAACCACATGGATTTCATTTTACTTATTTAGCTTCATTTAAAAGGTATCATACTACACATAATAATTTAAAATTTTTCCACTACATTGGATTACTAAGATTCACCCATATTGCTATTTGTCACTGTAATTCAATTATTTTGATTAGCATATAATAATCTATTGTGTGAATATACAATACAAATCCATCACTTGGAAATGTATTTTAGGATTACTGTATACTTATTTGACCAAAGAAAAGAGGGCAACTAAGAATGGTGGTCAACCACAGGAGTAAGGTGGTATGTGTGACATGGGGGAAGGTTGAGAGTCACTAGTGTGGAACCCCAAAGAACTTAGATTCTGTAGTGAGACAGGCTTGGTTTGGAATTCTATTTATCACTTCTATAACACTGGATAAGTTAACTCCCCTAAGGTTTGCTAAGCGAGGATCATGAAACCTCTCACAGGATATTAAGAGAGTTAAATGAAATATGATAGCACTTGGTCAGTGTTAGCTCTCTCCCCTCCATCCATGTGTCCTTGAACTAGAAAAGTGCCTAAGGAATTGAGACCTCCTCACTTGAGCCTGAGTGAAATGACAAAATCTCAGTGAGCAAACTATTCTCCGTTTGGTGGTCCTTGGAACAGTTCACAGTGTCTTTAGAACCCTAATCACTGCAGGAGTCCTCAAGGGTTCCCTCACTCTGGAAAGAATCACTGAAACGAAACATCTGGGTATATGCATTAGAAACCACTGTGTTTTCTAAAGAAAATGATTCAATATGATCAAAATACTTTATATGCATATAGGAAAACAGAATAATGAAATCTATTAAAATTGTTAAAAAAAGAGCGGGGTATAAGAAAGAGTACCAGAGGTGGTGAACTTGATCAAAGCACATTACATGCGTGTACAGACATATTATAATGAAGCTGCTCGGTACAATTAATATATTCTAACAAAAAAAGAAAATGATTCAAAGTACTTACTATCGATAGAACTTGTCTTTGTATTGGGTATCTCAGGCTAAAATAGAGACACTCTGATGACATTTTCAGAAAAGACAAAGTTTAAAACAAAACCTTACCGGCACTTGAGATGTATTTACTTGAATCTCATTTCTCAGATGCTTTGCTTCCAGAAGAAATTTAACAGCATCAAAACTAAAGCCATCAACACCCTTTGCAAGCCAAAACTGCATTATTTCCTAAATATGAAGAAGCAAAACTCTTGGTTACATTAACTATACATGGTAATTTTTAATCAAGGCTTTGTCTATGAATGACTTCCATGAAAGAGACATTTCTACATACAAGACAAACACAATATTCACAGTCTGTTTTGCCTATTTAGTGTAACTATGTTAGTGTAGTGAACGCTTCAGTAACTACATTTAGGGACTCACACTCGTACATATCTGAACTCAGAATTACAATTATATTTGACATTAATACTAAGAGCATGTTTCCAAAGTTTAGAGAACCCAGTAAAAATGAGAGAAAGAAACCATCATGAAAGGTAAGACTCAGGACAAAGTGGGAAAGTATCCCATCTCCCTCAAGCCCAAGTCCTCAATAGTCACTCCAAAGTGAAAGACATCACCAATTGTTCAATTGTTAAATATTTTCCTCCTTATCAGGAAGGCAAATGAGAGGTGAAGTGCTGGGTGTTTAAGGGATTTCCTGTTAGGAGTAATCTGTAAAGAACACAACACAGAAGAATAGTGAAGATCTGGGTAAAACCCAGATGTAAATGTTGTCTTGAATACATTCAAGTAATAAAAGAGTAACAGTCACTATTTTAATGTCTTTAATGTCATAAAGAAATTGATCCCAAGCAAAAACAGTTAAAGATCCAAGTTTCCATGTATTTTATTGTACTCTTTGATGGCCTAGTTTCCTTCAAAGATGTGTGATCAACACCAAAATTATTGTGCAAATATCCTTGGCTTTCTATATCCCCATTCCCAAATACATTCTCCAGACACATCCTTGCTGGAGAGAAGACAGTCCATTACCTGCTCAACCTTCTCCCTGCCCTACCTGCTATGGAAAGCATTGTCCTAGGTAGACTAGGACATTTTAAATGCTGGGTTCAAAGACTGAAGAGATAAAGACTGGTCTGGAGACATGGGCAAAGAAGGGATGTGGAACAGAAGACCAGGAGCCTCCAGGGAAAGGGCCTGAGAAGAAGGAAATAAAAGTGAAAAATCTGGGGAGGATGGAGGCAGAAGTTTGCAGGTGTGGACAAGTGGGGGGAGGAGAAAAGGGACTTCCTTTTACTTCAGGTAGTCTTGGGCATAACGCCAGAGGCGTGGGCATGAAGACTGTGCAGTCACATTGGGGCTCTAGTTCAGAAGGGCCTCATGTTTGGTAACACACTGCTGTTGGTTTTACTGTCATAAAATTCTGGTAATTTTAAAACAAGGGCCCTGTACTTTCATTTTGCATGGATCCTCACAAATTATGCAACTGGTAATTTACAAATTCCTTGTAGAAAAACAATGCAGGATAAAGGGATAGAGAGGGATGGAGTTGCACAAGGAAGGCTAGTGAGCTAGTTTAGATCGAGGAGGTAATATTTCAACAGGGAGAATAATGAGGGAGTAAGCCATGAGAAGGACTGGAAGACAAGTATTCAAAGCAGAGAACAGCTATGGAAACCAAGTTGGATTCCTGAAGCAATGAAAAGGGGTCAGTGTGGCCAGAGAAGCATAAGCAGGAGGGGATGGAGGTGAGGTTGGACTGTCACTTCTAGCTTGTAGTGAATGGGAACAATGTACAATGTGGGGTGGGGGTTCAAGGTTTCAAGCAGAAATGGCTGATGAAGAATAAACTCTACAGTCTGGCAGTCCCTCAAAAAATTAAACGAAGTTACCATAAAATCCAGCAATTTCATACTTAGGTATGTAGCCAAGAGAACATATATCCACACAAAAATTTGTATGTGAATGTTTACAGCAGCATGAATCACAGATGGAAACAACCCCAATGCTATATGTGTGCAATGAGTATTATTTGGCAATAGAGATGAATGAATACTGACACATGCTACAACATGGATGCATCTTGGGAACATTTGCCAAGTGAAAGACAAAAGGCACAAAGGATAAGGATTATGTGATTTCATTTATACAAAATATCCAGAATAGGCAAATCCATAGAGACAGAAAGTGGATTAGTACCTACCAGGGGTTGGAGAGGATGTGACAGGATGAGTAGTGATGGCTAAAGTGGACAAAGCTTCTTTTGTGGGGGTGATAAAATTTTTCTAAAATTAGATTGTGATCATGGATGCACAACTGTGAAAATATTGAATACTTTGGGTAAATCTTAAATCATATAAATTATATATCAAAAAATCTGTTACAAAAAAAAACAAACTAAGGCTGAGGAGCCCATTTAGAAGCCTGCTCTGAGTGGGGAGACAGTGATAGAGGTGGAAGCAGTGGTCAGATGTCGATCTGTTGTAAGGTGGGAGCTCCTGATCTGCTCATGGCATGCAGGCACTGTGGAAAAGAGAGGAGTCAAGCTTAACCCACAAGTTGTTGGTCTATGTACCACTCACTGAGCTGTGACAGCAGGCTGAAGGAGAAGATGGAGTGAAATGAGGAGGAGGCTAGTGGCTTGTTAAATCTGGACCTTAGGGCAGAGGTTGTGGCTACGGATTTAAGTTTGAGAATCATCAAGCCTAGATACAGTGTTTGCTAAGAAGCTTTCCCCTTGCTCCAGCAATGGAGATAGCCGTAGGGTGGACCGAGCTTGCCCGCCTTTGGTTCAAATTGAACCTACAAACTGCCAGTTATGAAGGCTTCTCCACCTGACTGGGTGATCCCTGAGGGCAATATTGAGCTCTACTTCTTTTCCTTTGCCTTGGACACAGCACCTGGTACACAGTGAACCAATTATGGATGAGGGAGCATGAGCCAGTCAAATACTGAAGACGTACAGCACATTGAGTACATCTGGCACATTCCCCGGATTTGTGGAGTCCAAGTAGTCAGAGGAGGGGCAGAAGGAGAGCAGGAGGTGAGGGTGGATGGTCAGAGATTATACTAGAGAAGTCAACAGACAGATGCCAAAACTTGGCCCCAATTTTTAGATGCTTCAGACACCACACAGCCCGGGTCCACCTCTAGGTGGTACTTTGTTTTACAAGCACGAACACTGGTTGCAGCCGAGCACAAATAGCTATAAGTAATCCAAGCAGACTCTGACAAAACATGGGAAAGCATTAGGTGACATGCTGTTATAAATGTTAAGCTCTGGGGTACTGATTTTCTGAAACCAAGCCACTCATTTTCTACAGGAAGTCCTTATTCACTTCAGGGTCTCAGCACTGCTAAATGTTGACCTGACATTCAGGGTCTAGGTTTATGACCCTGGCATAAATAGAAACATTATCATGTTTTGTGTCATCATTTATATAATGAAATGTTTCTAATACTTTTGTTTTAAAAGTGCTGGAGACTGAACTCAGGACCTCATGAACTGTAGGCAAGTAAGTGCCTACCACTGAGCCATAACCCCAGCCCTGATGAAATGTTTTAAATGCTGAAGTTTTAACCCAGATAATACTCAAGAGTCTGCTCTTGAGAACTATTTCCTTCATGTTATTTATTCTTTCAACCAGGGAAGCAAAGAGAGCTCCAGATTTTAATCGTTAACACTCTTTATTCCAATTACATTCTCCCAGAGTACCGGATGTAAAAATGGACACAGAGCCTGGTTCCACTGGGTCTAGGTGACTCATGTAGGTGTCACAGTCTCTGGGCACAGTATACTGTGTCCTCAATTCTTGTCAAGCTTCCATGACATCACACTGTCCTGATTTTTCCACTGGTCATCTTTAAATTCTTTTCTCCTAAAACACTCTGAGTAAAAAAATAAGAAAAGTCTAGATTCATGATATCTGAACTCAGCAGTTGTCCATCTCATGAAAGAATAAGGAAACATAAGACCTTTTATAAGTACAGAGAGAAAATGATATCCCCTGCTTATAGGCAAGAGAAAGATCACTACTACTGCTCAGAAATCTCAGTAAAATTATTTGCTAACTCCTCCAGAAGCAGGGAAAAGAGACAGGATCAAGGCTTCTGTATGTTACCATCTGGTACCCTGCTAGCCACCTTGCAGCCAGCCATACTAAGTCATCTTCAAGACCTCACTAAACCTCGCCTTCCTCGTGATTAAAACAGCACCTGCCTGATGGAGCTAAGGGATATCTTTCTAGAAGAAGAGATTAGTCAGCACTGTCAACACTGCAGACAGACAGGGAATGTAAAGACTGAGGGGTGGTTGACTTTGGCAGCAGTACCTCATTTAATCCTTACAGACAGTAAGGACACTGCTGATTAATCTCTTCTTCTAGAAAGATATCTCTTAGCTCCATAATGTGCTTGGTTTGCAGTTCCTTCTCGGTGGCCTCTGCAGTCCTTTAAATGTTAGTGCTCTATGAGGTTCCATCTTCACCCTTGTTCGTTTCACTTCACAACACTGTCCATTTATTGATTATTTAAAAGGTACTTACATATCAAGGAACTCACTGCTCTTGGTGTTTTGCAAGATTAAAACACTTAGTCTTCTCTATGAGTTAAGAGCCATTATTTCTATTTTATGAATGAGAAAACAGGCTCAGTGATATGACCTCCACCAAGGTCACATGGTTAATAAGCAGCAGCACTAGAATTGGAACCATATGGCATCCTTTACCATTTGCTACACTGTCTCATTTTTTTTTTAATTGGAAGAGCTGCCAACACTGGCCTCACTCTCACCTGACAATAATTGTCTCTCTTGTTCAGTTCAGCTGGCTTACTTTTCTTACTGCCTGAGCTTTGTAGGCATCATTCATATATCAACAAACTCCAAACTTTTATCTCTAGACCAAACCTTTCCTGGATCCTCAGTCCCTTATCCAAGTATTCACTGGATTCTTGGACATCTCACAGAAAAATCAAACTCCTCCTCTTCCTATACCTCCTATTCACCCACCCCCATTCAAATTTGAAGCTGGAGGGTCACAGCAGACTCCCCTCTAAATCTTGATGACTCTACATCTCCATGCCAACCTTGCTGGTCCAAGGTCATCAGTATTTCTTTCCAGATTCCTGCACCACCCTCCTCCCTAAACCCTCTGTCTCCAAACCTGCCCGACTCAAGCTCCTTTTCCAAAACCAGAATGATTTTTTTCAAAATGCAAATCAAAAGTTATCCCCCTGCCTAAAACCTTTTAAGCTCAAGTCCTTGTTAGGCCTTTCAGTGCCACTTGTGACGTGGCTCCTGCTGACCACTCAAGTCTCATTGGTAACACTCCCTTCTATCTAGAACATGTCCCTGTCATACTGGACAACTCTTGGCACTTCAAGTGTACCATAATTCATGCCTTCCCCTCTGCCTGAAACACTCCCACTTGTGCCTCTTCCTTGGTTCATTCGTCCAAGGAATCATCCACTGAGTATCACTGAAAACCCTTCCCCAATCTTTCCTACTCTATTAGGCACCAGCCCTGTGTGTGCCTACTTTCTACTGTCACAACAATTCAGCATACTTTATTGTAACTGCTTGTCTACCTTGTCCTCCAGAATATAAGTTCCATGACAACCACAAGTGCCCATCTTATCAACCATCACACCTCTAGCCCGTGGTCAACATGCCACACGTATTGTTAAATGAGTGCATGATTGTAATAGCTCACCTAGCATGCAGAAGGTGCAATAAATGATGCACTTATTATATCAAGCACAGAGCTGGTGTTTCAAACAGGTGGTGTGGGCTGAGGGAGTAGCTCAAGTGATAAAGTTCTCTCCTAGCAAGCATGAACCCTGGGTTCAATCCTGGAATCACGAAATAAATAAATATAAAAAAAAGATAAAGTAGGTAGTGAGTGAACTGTATGTTGAATTATAGGGGTGGAGCAGAGTCCACAATTAAGTGCCTCTTGGCTTCTCATTCCAAACTGTAAACACAGTGACTTCCCAGGAGTCCCAACTCCAGGCCTCAGCATTGCAACACAGGAGGTCCAGGATCACACTGAGCCCAGACATGGGGCCAGGCCACCTGGAGTCTCTTCCTTGCCATTCCACTGTCCTACTTGACAACTTTAGCTCATGTACCTGTGAGTACAGGTACAAATCCTTTTATAAGAAAAGGGATTTGAAGAGCAAGGAAAAAACCAAACCAAGTCAGGCAAACAGCTCCTGAGACCCCATTTCCAAAAATAATCAGAGCAAAAAATGAACTGAAGGTGTGGCCAAGCAGAATGCCTGCTTTGCAAGCATGAAGCCCTGAGTTCAAACTCCAGTCCTGCCAAAAAAAAAAAAAAGTGATTGAAAAAAGTATAAATTACTACTATGCAAATAAAAGCCCTGACCTCCTCTGTGAGAATTCTTCCTGACTTCTCAGGGGAAAGCACTCAAGTCCTGAGACAAGCCACTGGGAAGGGGAGGAGACTGAGAAGAAGGGAGGGTGCTCAGCCGGATGTCCCTCTATGCCTGCCTCCCACTGTGCAGATAACTGAGATCTGATGGCAGAGAGGCTCTCCAGGTGCTAGCAGGAATGTGAGTAGGAGTCATTCCAAATGCCTCCTTGCCAAAAACTAGCTGGGTTGCAAATTATTAACCTACTTAACTCCACTATAGAGATAAGCACTGCTGGGGGCAGAAGGGTGTCGGAAGTGCCCTCATGTGAAAGGTCCATTCCTGGAGCAAAGTGCCTTTCATCTCAACTTCTTGTCCTTTCTTATTTACTTCTGATGGGAAATCTCAACCAGTTTTGCAAATAATATCTAACTTCTCAGTGAGAGGCTTTCTTTCTGGGGCACTAGTGTATAAGAATCCTACTCACATACTCACTCCACTACCAGGTTTGTCAAAGAATCATTAATGAACTGGCCAACACGTCGTGGCAAAATTTAACACTTGTTTCAACATCTCCAGACAATCCACTACCATTCACACAGAGTCTGGAGAAGACTACCACCTGATAAACTAACTGACTAATACTTTAGGAATTTTTGACTGAAAGGCTGAAAAAAAAAAAAAACTGTAGGAAAAGCGAAACACAAAGAGAAAAATAGTTTGCCTCAAAGTAGAAGCAGGGCTGCAGTTAAGGGTAGTGAACTCAGGTCCCAAAACCTAGGTTTGCATCAGGCTCCAGTATTCCTGAGGAGGGTGGCTTTACCTTGCTAGGTCTCACTTTTCCTTTCTTAGGTAGCTCATAAATCAGGCTTGTTCTGAGCATAAATCATCAGAGTAAATCATATACATAGTAAGTACATGCCTAATAAGTGGGAAGGAAGGGGAAGATGTAATATGAAAATGAGCTTTGGTGATAGAGAAGAGTCCATAGCACCAGAGAAGTTCAAAACTGACCCCCACTTAGTCTACTGACCACATCTACCCTACCGAGACAAAATTGCTCTGACTACTGATGCCTACTTCTAGAACAGATCCTAAAGCAATTCATCTGAACTGTGGGCACATTCTTACTGTAAGAATGGATTTAAGACTAAGGAATCCACAAAAATCAATTTTTAAAAAGAAATGCAGAGGGCTGGGGATGTTCCCCAGTGGAGCAGCATGTGCAAGACCCATTCCACCAGCCCTTTTGTGTGATGTTTTTTTCCTCAAGATAGGGTCTCCTGAACATTTGCTTGGGCTGGTTTCAAACCACGATCCTCCCGATCTCTGCCTCCTGAGTAGCTAGGATTATAGGTGTCAGCTCTTATGCTTCAAAGCACATAGTCAAGAAAGAAAGAAAAAAAAAACCCACAAAATAGAAGAAAGGTATTTGTAAATCATGTATCCATAATATATAAACAACTCTTACAACCAAACACTAAAAAGACAAATAAGCCTATTTTTAAATAGGCAAAGGCTTTAAATAGACACTTCTATAATGAAGATAAATAAGTGTGTGAAAGTTATGAACTATTCTCACATTATTAACCACTAGGGAAATACAAATATAAACCACAGTGAGATGCCACTACATACCCACGAGGACAAACACAGGCAATGACAAGTATTCTTGGTGAGAATGTAGAGAAACTGGAGCCTTATAAATTGCTAGTAGAAGTGTAAAGTGGTGCAGGTGCTATGGAAAACAATTCAGCAGTTTCTCAATAAACACACATATAAAAATAGATACAGATCACACACATATAGGCATGTATTGTATAATTCCATTTATATGACATGTTCTGAGTAGCAAAACAGACTCGTGGTTGCCAAGACCTTCAGGAAGAAAGTCAGAGGCCATGGGGAGTGACTGCAACGGTTTTGGAGGGATGCCCCCCCTGCCTTTTTTTTGGTGAGACAGTGTCCCACTGCGTTGCCCAAGTTGACCTCAGGCTGGAGAGCCTCTGAGATTACAGGCATGTACCACCACACCTGACTTAGGAGTTTCTGTTTGGCCTGGTGAAAAGTACTGAACTGAGTAGTGATAGTTGCACTAAATATACTGTGAATACACTAAAATATCCTAAAATCACTAAATTACCCATTTGAAAAGAGTAAGTTTTATAGCATGTGAATTATTGTATCTCAATAAAACTGCTAGTTAAGAAAAAAAGAAAAATAAGCTACAAGTTCTGTTCTGTTCAGTTTCTTCCCCACCTATCTTCCTCAGAGTCCTACCCCAGCCACCTAAATTCCCAACCACACTAGCCACAGCAGCAGCAAGAATGAGAACAGCATGGCTGCTATTTCCTGTGAACTAGGCATCAGGTATTGTTAGAACTGCCAGCACCACTTGGGTGGGAGATCACTGAGGTCACCTGGGAAACCTCCTGTTCCAAAGCCACAGAGGGATCTGTAGTGACTCAGCATGTGCCCTTACATCAGCATTCAAGGCCTACCTGAGCAGCCCCCATCTCTTACTTTGTGGACCTCAACTGCCTGCCTCTTGCCTTCGAGTCCCTCCAACACACTGGGAAGGCAGCCAGATAAAATACAGGAGACGTGGTTAAATTTTAATTTCAGGTAACCAACGAGTAACTTTTTTCGTAGAAGTATGTCCCAAATACTGTACTATTGTTCATCTGAAGTTTAAAATTTAACGAGATCTTTGTCCTCACTATTCCTCTGCCTGGAACTCTCTTCCTCTAGTCACCCACCTTCCTTTCCCATTTCAGGTCTTTGTCATGCATCACCTCTTCCCAGGCATGTCTCCTAATCACCTTCCGCAGATGAGCAACCTGTACCTGGCACTCCAGTGCCCCTTCCCCTGAGCATTCGCCACCATCTAACGTGTTATATAGGTAGCTGTTAATTGTTTATAGCCCCCTTGGTGGCCCAAAGACTCCTTGAGAGCTGGGCATTTTTTTATTCATTGCTATATTCCCAGTGCTTAGAACAGGGCCCAGCACAGAGTAGGCAGTAAGTTAATAATTATTGAGTGAACACAGAAGCACCATGCATGGACTATCTCAGCTAATCTTCCAACAGCCCTCTGCCACAAATACTGTCATCAACCATGTTTCATACATAAGGGATTGGAGACATGGAAAAAGCAAATAATTCACCCAGAAGTCACTACAGATGTAGAAGCCAGACCCCAAAGCCCATGCTCTCACCTGCCCTGCTGCAGTAGCTCACTGTCACAGGCCAAGGAGCAACTCAGAGCTAAGGTACCAAGCATTCCTGGCCCCATTTCATTTAGATTTTTCTGGGGTAGAAGAAGGAAGGAACCACCAGCAGTTTAAGTGTTTGTGTTTGCATCAGACATCTTAATCTGAGAATTTAATTGCACTGTTTGGTTTTGCCTACACGATTGTTCAATATTGAGTTTTCAAATTACTACTTAAGTAGCTATTAATGGAGAAGTCTCTGTGGGTGTTATTACTCACTTTTATTTCTTCTTGAACATCAGGATTTCGGAAATTTAGATCAGGTTGCTCTTTCGTGAACTGGTGAAAATAACATTGCTTTCGCACTTCATCAAAATGCCAACTGGAGTTTCCATATACACTTAACTAGCAAATAAACAAAGCAGCACATTGATTACTTAGCTTATTCATATGATAGTATTGCCAACAAAAACGATCATTGCCATCCCTGGCCCAATGAGGACAGCTTCGTAAATTCTGAGCGTTTTCGTGCTAGGAGGAACACCAAGCTAAATTAATCTCCCCAAATTTCATCCATCTAATGCCCTATCACATCGCTGTGACGTATTTGTCCAGTAGACAGTGTTCATAACAACACTAGCAAATGCTCTCAAATTCGAGACAAGGCAACTTAAGAAACAGACATTACTAACACATTTTCTTGAATCTTCTGTCCAGGCTCTGAACTCCTACATGTGAAGTAAAGCAAATGTGGTCGATGAGTGCGAAAGACATATGCTCTTGATCTTGGAGTTTAAACCCAGATTAAACTGGATACTTCAAATATGTATACAAAAAGGTTTTATTAGACCATTCACTTAAAAACTCTATTTGTGCTGGGTGTCAGTGGCTCACACCTCTAATCCTAGCTACTTGGGAGACTGAGATCAGGAGGAATGAGGTTCAAGGCCAGCTTCAGCAAATAGTTTCCAAGACCCCCATCTTCAAAAATAACCTGAGCGATATGGACTGGAGGCGTGGCTCAAGAGGGAGAGTGACTGCTTTGCAAGCACGAAGGCCTGAGTTAAAGCCTCAGTCCCATAAATTAAATAAATAAATACTCATCCTCAGGAATAAAAACCTGACAATTTTGAGTATTGGTACCCAGCAGTGTTTGACATTGTGGCTGATGTCTTTTTTCTAGAAATGCTCAGGTCCATGGTTCCACATCAAGACTCTTCTTGATGTCTCCAAATCTTTGGCCATTCCTTCTTAGTCTATTCCATGGCCCATCAAAATGTGAGTTTCTTGTGCTCCATCTCAGACCTTTTGTTTGTTTCATGTAAAAAGAGCATCTCGAAAACAATGAAGAACTGAGGGGTTCTGCATAAAGCCTTTTCTTTTTACCTGGAAGACCCAGTCACACAGGGTCTGCATTTCCACAGCAAGTGGCCAAAGCTGAGTAGCAGTTGCTGTCTTTTAAGGAAAAAGCCCTTGACCAGTTCACCAGGTGGCCCATCCAGATACAACTCAAGATGAGATACTCACAGCATGTCTAACCAACAAAAGATTGGGGACAAACAATCCAAAAGAGAATTGGGGGTGTTTCACAGAAATGGATACTCAGGAAAAAAATACACAAAAAGATTGTTAAATATCAATAGCAATTAGATAATTACTACATTAATAATTAGATAAAATATCATTAACAATTAGACAAATGTAAAATTAAGACCTCAATGGGATACTATTTTATGTTCACATGAATGGCAAAAATTACAAAGTATGGACAATATCAGGAATTAACGAGAATATGTACTTTTATACTGCTGGAAGGGATATAAATTGGTCCAACCACTTTGATAATCAATGTGATGTGACCTTGTATAGTTGGCATGTAGGATCCTGCAATTTTACTTCCAGTTTTTCAACTTAAAGTAGTTCTTGCACATGTACCTCAAGATAAATAGTGTTTATGACATTACTAATGATAGTAAAAAATAGGAAGCAGCCCAACTGCTTACTAACCGACATGTGAATAATAATGGAATATTATACAACAAAGAAAATAAAAAGGAAAAAAAAAACCTTCTGATGCCAAAAGAGGCTGCTATTACCATCCTATAATTAAGAGATGATATGGCTTGAGGTGCGGGCAGCAATTTTAAAAAGTGGACTGTAGGCTACACTGACTGATATCCAGTCTTTAGCCCTTTCATTTACACACTCATTCTATGTGTTTGCAAAACAAAAATTAAAACCTAGTTCATAGGATTGAAGAATGGATTGAATGAATTAATGATGAATATAAAACACTTAGCAGACAGCAAGACAGATAGTAAGCATTTAGTAAATGTCTGCTAGCATCACTGCCACTTTAATAAGAGGGTGAACGGGAGACGTAAAACTGCCAGGACTTGCTGATAGCCTGACTCCCAGGCTGCACAGTGGTAATAGTCACTGAACTTGGAGGACATCAGGCAGTTGCAGGGAAAAGATCACACGGTCAGCCTTGAAACAAGTCAACTCTGAGTGTCCCTGGGTCATCTAAACGATATCCAGGAGCTGACACGTTTAAATGTTTGCAAGAGAGTCAGGAAGGGAAGAGGAGGAACTGGATAGGGTAAGAAGACCCACAGTAAAAGGCTTGGAAGAAATCACGAGATAAAGTGGACCAGGGCAGGGATGAGCTGGCCTGAGACAAAAGTAGAGTTGCCCAGATAAATCTGAATTTCAGAAGAAAAAAAAATACACAGTATTTTAGTATTTCAGCATTCGTGGGGAATTGGTGCCAGGACCCCACTTGGATACCCAAATACAAGACGCTCAGGACTTTTACATAAAATGGCATAGCATTTGTATATAACCTACTCACATCCTCCATCCACTTTAAATCATCTCAAGATTAGTTATAGTGCCTGTGATGATTAATACTGATTACGTTGAAAGACATGTAAGAGATTAGTAAAGCATACCTCTGGGTGAGTCTGTAAGGGTATTTCCAGAGACAGTTAGATCCTGAAGGCTCTGAACTAATCAACAGTTTAATCCATTGATGGATTCAAAATCTGAATAGACTATTGGGAGGTGGTGGAAAATGTGGAAGGTGAGGTCTGGTTGGAGGAAGTAGGTAATTGGGAGTCCATGTCTTTGAAGAGTCTATCTTTCCCTGTCTTTGCTCTGCTGTCCACCATGATGTGACATGTACTGCCATGTCCTCCCTCCCTGATGCACTGAAACCTCTGAAACCATGAGCAAAATACATCCTTTCTCCTTTAAATTGTCCTCTCAGGTATTTGCTCACAGTGATGAAAAGGTTTGACTAATATGGAAAACTGGTACCAGAGAAGTGGTGTGTCCTTGCCATGACTAAACCTGACCATGTGGGTCAGAAGCCTTTGAAACTGGTTTGTGGAAGGAATGTGGAAGAGTTTGGAGAAGCAGCCAGCTAGAGAAAGCTTAGAATACTGTAAGTGGGACTTAGCGGGCAATGTTGGTGGGAGCTCAGAAGGGCAACAGGAATGCAAACAATGAAGACCATGAGATTTCAGACAGGAACAGGGACTCTATTTTTAATTAAACCAGAGGCCATGGACTTATCTACACTTTGTCCATGTCCTGAGATGATGTGGGAGGCTGAGTCTACAGGTGATAGACGAATTAGAGAGCCTAGCATTCAGGCTATGGCATGGTTATTGTTGGCTGCTTTTAGCCAAGTTTCTAGTGAGAATTGTGAACAAAAAGCAAGTGGAAAAGTTTGAAAAACTTGCAGTTTGGCCAGAAAAGAAAGTGCATATAATGTTGGGGTCAACAAAAGTGTGGCAGGAGAAGAAAGTGTGGCATTGAAAAGAAGCCAACTGCTTTGTATCAGGACAATAGGAAGAACACTTTGAAGACATCTCAAGAATTGGATGGACCCCACCAATCTCAGACTCAGGGGGATGAAGGTTGCAACTCATGTGCAAAACTGTTTTGAAAAAAGAGATCCTGGGTGCCCTGCTCACACAGGGCCATCTAGGGAAGTGTTTCCCCAAGTTCAGCCATCCAGGCACTCAGAGGCTACTGTAACCATGGTTCAAAGGGGAAAGACTAATGCTCAAACTGGTAGCTGCCTTTGCATCATCCACATGGTGTTAGTTAGACAAAATGCAAGAATTATTGGGTCATGGAGGCTTCCACCCAGATTTTTTTTTTTCATTTTTCTTTTATTATTCATATGTGCATACAAGGCTTGGTTCATTTCTCCCCCCTGCCCCCACCCTCTCCCTTACCACCCACTAGATTTCTTTTTTTTTTTTTTTTTTTTTGTGATTCAGTCTCCTTTATTTTTATTTTTTTTTCCACCCAGATTTAAAAGGAAGGCCTGCCTGGCAACAGGTGACAGGGTCAGAATCTCTGCCCATGAGAGGGTGATGCGTGAAGCTATGATGGTGCAGCCTAAGCTGCAATAGATACCCCAGATGTTGGCAATACCAGGAATGTAGAATGTCTGCCAAGGAAAGCCACAAGCAATGAGTGGAGGCAGCCCAAGAGAGAGGCCATTTGAGCTGCAAATAACATGGCCACAGGGGAAGGGATGCCCAAGCCCATTGGAGCTCATTCAACCTGGATGCTAGATGTGGAGTTACTGGATTTAGTGCTGGCCCTAATGGGTTTTGGTCTTTCTTTGGTCCCATCTCTATACTTTCTGTGCTCCCATTCCTTCCTTTTGGAATGAAAGTATTTACTCTGTGCCATTGCATATAGGAAGTATGTAATTTTTTTTTTAATTTTACAGGGGCTCATGGGTAAGCATTGCCTTGAGTCTACCTAATATAATGTAAATACTAGAACACACCAGCTCTATAATCAGAAATTCAAATGCATTTGGGAAGCTTTTTCGATTTCTATTTCTTTTTCGCCTTACCATAAACTATATCATGTTTTTTCTTAAAAGGGCTTTATAAATAACCAGTTCGATTGCTGCAGATCTACCTGTTTTCCACTTGCAAGTCAGTACTTACCCAGTTGTTGGGCGGTACAGTTATGCCGTTTTCATGAGCACAATCACGCCAGATAAAATAATCAGTGTATTTCCCACTCCGTGTTCTACTCAATTGAAACCAAGCATGTTTATCACTGGTGTGGTTTGGTATGAAGTCAATTATTAATTTTAAACCTAATGAGTGAAAACATTTCAAATGGAAGGAAAATTATTAGAATAATATATGACAGTTAAGGGAAAAATGTTACAAAATGAGCATGTAGAAAAGTGCTTTCTCAACCCTCATCTCTATCCCACCCACCTTCTGTTCAATTTACCTTTCTCATGTATGGCCACAACCAGATTCTCAAAATCTTTCATTGTTCCAAAAATAGGGTCAATTTCTTGGAAATCTTCAACACCATATCTAAAATCTTTAAGGGATGATTTAAAAAAGGAAGTAATCCAAACAGTTTTCACATTTAAAGTACTGATATAGTCCAGTTTGTCTTGAATACCTAAAGAAAAAAGCCAAGGCCATGAATAAATCTTTGTTTTTTTACTTGAAGAATTAAAAATAAGGTAATTATGTATAAGCTCAAAATAGTTTTATCAAAAGCAGAAATAACTGGAATTTTATTGTGTTTGAGTAAAATGCAAATAGCAAGGTCTAACTTTATGAAATTAGTCTTCTAGCAGTAATATTTGACCTTTAACAGAGATGCAAACCATTAAAAATTCTATCACTTATTCAAACTTTATATTCAAAAACAAGACTACGGTGGTACTATTAATTTATCCTACACATGGTTTCCAGGCCAAGTGCTGGGCAAGATGCCAAAAAAAACAATGAATAATAACCCATAGTTATGGTCTAAGTGCACTGGCCCATACCAAATCATCTGAACTGAGATGTACACACTAGATTTTTAAGACCTAATACAAAAAGAAAGGATGTAAAATATGTCTTCAATAGTTTTAGAATGGTTTTATGCTGAATTGATATATTGGGTACATTGAATTAAGCAAAATATTATTAAAATTAATTTCACCAATTTCTACTTTTTTACCTTTTTTTTGAGGGGGTACTGGGGACTGAAGGCTAGGCAGGCTAGTGCTTTACCACTTGAGTACTTTTTTTGCTTTTGGTTTGCTTTTCAGATAGAGTCTAGAGATTTTCACCAGGCTGGTCTCAGACCATGATTGTCCTACCTCCACCTCCTAAGAAGCTGAGATTACAGGCACGAACCACCACACCTGGATGTTTTTTAATTTTGAAAATGTGATTCACATTAGATTTTCTTTGAACAGTAACATAAAGAGGCAGGGGGAAGAGCTATAGAAGATAACTTTAAGAGTAATGAGGTGTTAGCCCCTGATCATCTGGGGTAAAGATAGCTGATGAGGGAGAGGGGTCACAGTGAAGGGCATGCAGGCAAAAGAAAGGACTAACCACAAGACAGGGCTTATCTAAAACAGGGTGAGTCCTGGATTTCAGAACAATAAATAAATAATTAAGTAAACAAATAGTGGGAAATGCTACATGGAACACAGGGATTGGACAAAGAGTGTAATGATAAGGTAGAAGGTAACTATGCACCATTTGAAGGGTTTTTCATTCCAATCTCAGACTGCCTTCAGAGCAGCTGAATTTGGAAGCCAAAAATTTATATAGAAAGGAATTCTAGGCGTGGCTGGGGAGACCTATGGAAGATTAACTCTTTGTACTTAGAACCTTGTAGGGTGATTAGCAAATGTCTTTTTTGCTTATTGTTCAAGGACCTAAGTCTAGGAGTCAATGACCAATAACATTCTATATGTTCTCCATGTAGCTTCCTAGAGCATATCAGAGGCCACACCTGAGCACACTGGAGGTCAATGAGACCAAAGAACAAGTCACTTCTGGGATCGGGCTGTTCCCCTGTAACAGTCTGCTTACTTCTGTCTCCCATAAAGATGGCTGTGAGATCTCAGAATATCAACAGGCAATAGATGGGGAAGGGTTTTAATTTAAATCCAAAACGGCCATATATATTAAAAACAAGCATTAGGGGCTGTGGTGCAAATCAGCAGTAGAGCATGTGCTCAAATGCCCCAGGTCCTGGGTTCAATCCTCAGCTGAGAGACAGGGCCGGGGTGGGGAGAGGAAGGAGAGAGAGATATGGGGGGGGGGACATCATAAAGGAACATAATGAAAACAAAGGGGCTGGACAGATACAAAGTAAACATGGGATCCTAGCCCCATACTCCAGGGGATGGAAGGGAATCACCAAAAAGGAACTTGGAATTAGTTCTTCATAATAATAACACACTTCCCTCAACCTCAAGGACCAACAGCTATTGATTATAGGACGAAATCATTCCCTCAAGGAAAAGTTACTGAAAATGAAAAATTTAAGAGATAATTAGAAACCGCCATGTTTGTGGGAATATGGAGCTTATCTGGGAGAGTAGGAAGGCAGGATCAGGAAGTGGAGTGTGTATCTCTGGATTTATGGATTTGCTAAGCTCTTCTGTGTAAGAGGCAGCAGGTGCTGGGGTTATGGTTCAGGGGAAGGGAAGTCACTCAGATGCCTTCCAAGGCAGTATCAGAGGGTGCTATAAACACAGCCCAAAGCACCACAGGAATCTGGGGAGGGGGCCACACTCTGATTAGGAGGTTAAGTAAAGGCTAATGAAGGCAATGGGTTTGAGCTGTACCTTCAAACATTCAAAGTTAGATATACTATTCTTCAATTAGAAAGACACCCACAATTTTTTTAAAAAGAGAAAATGAGGCTGATAATACAGTTCAGTGGTAGAGAACTAGTCTAGTACACTCAAGACCCTGGGATGCATCTAGAACAGAGAAGAGAGGGGAGCAGAGAGAAGAGAAGAGAAGAGAAAGAGAGAGAGAGAGAGAGAGAGAGAGAGAGAGAGAGAGAGAGAATATGATACTGGTGTACTGCAAGAGAAAAGCCTTTTATTAGCTGAAGATTTCATGGGTTCATACATAACATTTTAAAGACAATTAAACCATTCCTACTTCCCATGCTATAATATCATCTTGTTTTATTTTCTTCAAGCAAATAATCATTATAAAAGATTTGTATGTTAGTTTGTTTTTATTGTAGTCCTTAACTAGGGTGACTACACAGCCAATTTGTCGAGCACAGTCCCAGTTTATGGCTATTATCTGATAAATTTCACTCATAAAAGAGGCCTGAATGGAGCAATACATTATAATGATATTTTACATATAATTCCCAAAGAAAGTATTAGCCTAATTTAAAAAATTAGTTTTCACTTCTATTTTTCTACTAATATGGATATTGTTTTAAAGAATCCCTAATCCAAGTAACAGCCAACACACTGCTATGCCTTTTTTCCTTCCCTTCATTTCTCAGGGTTTAAACCTGAGGACTCAGCCTTCACCTTTTAAAGACATCACTTAATTTTTGCTTTATTTAGTAATGAACTCCCAGCCAGACATCAAGCCATATCATAAACTGGGAGAGCAAGTCTCAGCTGCTGCTCTGAGACATCCAAATATAACATGCACAGAAAGCAGGAAACAGATTTTAGGAAGAAACTGGCTCCAAGTACTAAGCGAGAGTTGATAAGCAAAGAAACACAGGCATTTAGTAGGAAATAAAGCGAATAATTCTTGGCTCAAAGTTTTCAACAAATAGTCTTTCATCAAAGGGAAGACTCGCTGGGGTTCTGCTGAGTGGTTTTTAAAATACCATAAAACAAGAACATGGGTGACCAGTCACACTGGAATGTGCTTACCACAGACCCTGGCACAATGTGGTTTCAAGGAAGCTGAGGGCCATAAACCAACCTTATCCCCTCCTGAACTCAGAGCACACACCTTTCAGATCTCCATTCCCATCCTTGTCGCTGTCTTTGAAAGATCTCGGATAGATCTGGTACATGGGACCTTCCTGCCACCAGTCCAGGCACTTTGGAGAGATGGCGATGATGGCTATGGTGGCCCCAATGAGCAGGAGCACAGAAGCCACGGTGAGCCAGAAGAGGATCTCCCGGGGCACGCGGTAGCGGGCTTGGCCTGAGAACTGGAATAGTACCTCCTTGGGCATCCCTGCGTAGGGCCGGAGGGCCTTGAAGTCAGGCTCGTTGGTGCCTGCGATGCTCACGTTGTTGTGCTGCGCGGTGTCAGAGGAGCTGCCTGGATCCAAGTTCCTCTCTGGGATGTCTTCATTTTGGATAAACCCATTATTTATCTGGCATCCCTTCATACTCATCCCGATAGAATCTCTCTCACTTTTGTGCTCGGTCATGTCTCCCCTACTTATTCCTTCCAGTGCCTTCCTGAGGGACTAAGGTGGAAAGGTGGCTTGTGGAGTGCTTTGTCTTGTTAATGAGCCTTGCAAGGTTTATAAATAAACCTGGCTGGACAAAGTCCAGAGTAATGGTGAGTTAGGGTTCAATGGGTTCAGTCTGAGATGATGAAAAGAGACCCAAAGATGGAGAAGCTGGCAGGTGCCCAACAGTGTAAATGTATGTTACACGAACTACATTCTTACCTAAAAATGGCTCAATGCTAAATGGTAACTCTACTTTACTGTATGTTTAAAACTTAAAATTTTCTTTTAAGATACATATAAGAGAAAAAATCCTGCATTTTGCAAAGAGCAACAGACTTTTACTTTTTGTTTTGAAGGTCTCCTCTCTTCCTAAAGATCCCCTAGGAAGAGGATCCCGAGGCAGAGAATCTAATTTTATCTCAGTTAAAGCGGACTCTGCACACGCCCACGTGCATGCTGTGCTCACCGCCCTCCCCAGGTGTTGAGCCTGGTTTCAGAGAGCTGTCCTTTCTTATAAGCCCTTCCAGAAGGTGGGGGGCGAAAAGGAGTCAGCATCTAGCAAGTTCAAGGGCTTCACTAGAGGTAAACAGTCCTTAATACTTACCCTACACCGTTGCTTAACCATTGACAAGTGTACAACATTGGAAGACTGAGGAAGCTGCATGATGGCTAAAATGCTTACCCAGAAGACACCACCAGCCCTAAAAGAATGTGATGATTCGAGATTTCCCTTTAATCACTGTCACTTGACACAGCCCTGTGACTCATTTGATCAGATAGGAGGCCTTTTCTTTAAATGGGAAAACTTACTGGAATCTAATCTTACTTGATCTTGTCCATTTTATTTTTAAAATGAAAACATCCCAATACCTGGCTCATTGAATGCACCCAATAAGTGGTATCTTTTATCAGTATTAATTATGGGTGCTGAATATTTTTTAAATTAAGGGAATTTAACTTTCATATTTGATACTACCTTATCTATCAAATACATAATGGCAATTTTCCTAATATAAAGCTTTTTGCTATTTGTGTGTTTGTTTAAAAGAGGAAGGATTTATTTTGGCACAGTTAGTCCATGGCCAGTTGACCCCATTGCTTCTGGGCCTGAGGGGAAACAGCACAGCATTGCAGGAGCTCATGTCAGAAGACCTAACCTCCATAGCCTGCAGGCAAAAAGTGCCTGGGTCCCAGCATCTTCATACGCTAATTTTTGAAATTCAATTACTGTTCAGGGGGGTAAAAATGTGAAAAAATATCCATGGCTCAAAATAATCTTAAAATACAAAAAAACTTTTAATGATAAAAGCTTACATTCTAAATGTGTAATTATAGAAATATGGAGAAACTCCACATCAATGTCCTATGTTTTCATGGCAAAAACCATTCCTTTTCATCTTCTCTACAGTTTATCTAAAATAACAACAGCAGGGGTTGAGGGTGTGGCTCAAGTGGTAGAGCGCCTGCCTAGCAAGCCAAGGCCCTGAGTTCAATCTCCCGGTGCCGTTAAACAAACAAAAATAATCCAGAAAAATAAAGAGTTGTTACTACAGAAGAGAGAGATTTAAAAAAAATTAGACTGGAATCATTAGAAAGAATTCAATATAAGGGAATATAAGAGAACATAAAGTATGAAAGACATTTCAATTCAGAGAGAGATTATTTAATAAGTGATGCTGGACAACTATTTGGAAAAGACAATAAAGCTAGGTATAGCTGAAAAGCTTTTCTAAGTATAATACAAAATAGAAAACTGAGACCCGAAAAAGAAAAAGATCAATATAATTTTATTGCAGAAATAAAAAAGAGACAGACGAATCTACAAAAATAAAAGGCAAATGACAAACTAGAGGAAAATATTTGTAACACATCTGACAAGCTAATTTCCATCATATAGAAATCTATTCTACAAATTAACACCAAAAAGTAAAAAAAAAAGAAAGAAAGAAAGGCTATAAATGGTCAGTTGACAGGAAAAAATACAAGTGGCTAATAAACATAAAATGCAAATTTCTCTCAAAATTAGATAGAAACCTAAATTAAAAGATTATGTTGCTTAAAAACTATCATTCTGGCAAAATGAGAGAATATGGTAATACACAGCACCAAAAATCTGTAAGGAATCAACACTCCCATATACTCATATGATGGGAGTATAACTAGGGCAACTGTCACACAGAACAATTAGAGAATATTGTATGTGTATATTTATATATATGTATACATGTGAATAAATACATGTATATGTGTGCATGTGTGTGATTATATACACATATATAATTACAAATTATATAACCTCTGACCCAGGAATTGCACTGATGAAATTTATCTTGGTGACATAACAGATAAGATCTATGTACAAGGATTTTTAGAAACATCTGGTCCTGGGCAAAATCTTCAGACTATTTGAAAAAGGGAAGGGAAGGGAAAGGAAAAGGGAAGAAGGAAAGGAAGGGAAGGGGAAAAGGGAAAGAAAGGAAAAGGAAATACTGATTGTTAGAAAGAAGTACACAGCACCAATAAAACTTAGAAATATGAATTTGGAACAAAAATTCAAGTAATCAGAAAAAAGAATCAGAGATAATGAAGACAAAACCACCTCAGTGAATTCAAATCTCAAGTGAGTTATACAATTGTGATCAGAAGACAAAGAATGAAATATATAGAAAGCACATGGCAGAATGATAGAGTATCACAGGAGTAAAAATATCCAGTGATTAAAGAAACAAACAGATAGAAAGCAAGTCAATGAATATTAATATATAATGAATTTCAAAGTCATCACATCATCAAGACAACACGAACCCACCAAAGTAGACATGGCATATAAAAATGTCAGGTTTGTAAATATTTAAAATTATAAAAGCATTTGCCATATTGCATTTACCTGTTTACCAAACTGGCTCACGGAGGCTGTGAGCTGAGGGTAGGATGTGTTGTACAGACAACTGTATGTTCACAGCATCTAGCTCGGTGCCTGGTACATTGTTAAATGGATAAGAGTTCTTCAAAACCAATAGACCTACCCCTATGCTTTAGAAGAACAGGTAAAGGGAGAACGGATGTGGAAAGTACATTCTGCAAAAAAATGTAGATTTTTATTATTTCACTTAGCTGTGTGCTCTTGGCATGGCACAGTTTAGCATGTGAAACTCTTAAAGTCAAGCCCTATCTCCACCACTGGCTGAATGATCTTACACAAATCTTCCAGCTTCTCTAAGCCTTTCTTCCCTCAGCTGTCAACTTATTTTATTTATTTACTTATTATTTATTTTAAATTCATATATGCATACAATGCTTGGGTCATTTCTTCCCTCTTTCCCCACCCCCTCCCTTACTCCCCCCTCCCTTTCCCCCCCAGCCCCTCGATACCCAGCAGAAACTATTTTGTCCTTATCTCTAATTTTGTTGAAGAGAGAGTATAAGCAACAATAGGAAGGACCAAGGGTTTTTGCTAGTTGAGATAAGGATAGCTATACAGGGAGTTGACTCACATTGATTTCCTGTGCAATGTTACCTTCTAGGTTAATTCTTCTTGATCTAACCTTGTCTCTAGTTCCTGGTCCCCTTCTCCTATTGGCCTCAGTTGCTTTAAAGTATCTGTTTTAGTTTCTCTGCGTTGAGGGCAACAAATGCTATCTAGTTTTTTAGGTGTCTTACCTATCCTCATACCTCCCTTGTGTGCTCTCGCTTTTATCTTGTGATCAAAGTCCAATCCCATTGTTGTGTTTGCCCTTGATCTAATGCCTACATATGAGGGAGAACATACGATTTTTGGTCTTTTGGGCCAGGCTAACCTCACTCAGAATGATGTTCTCCAATTCCATCCATTTACCAGCAAATGATAACATTTCGTTCTTCTTCATGGCTGCATAAAATTCCATTGTGTATAAATACCACATTTTCTTGATCCACTCGTCAGTAGTGTGGCAACTTGGCTACTGTGAATAGTGCTGCAATAAACATGGGTATGCAGGTAACTCTGGGTAACCTGTGTGACAGTCTTTTGGGTATATCCCCAAGAGTGGTATTGCTGGATCATCTGGTAGATCAATGTTTAGCTTTTTAAGTAGCCTCCAAATTTTTTTCTAGAGTGGTTGTACTAGTTTACATTCCCACCAGCAGTGTAAGAGGGTTCCTTTTTCCCCCTCATCCTCGCCAACACCTGTTGTTAGTGGTATTGCTAATGATGGCTATTCTAACAGGGGTGAGGTGGAATCTTAGTGTGGTTTTAATTTGCATTTCCTTTATTGCTAGAGATGGTGAGCATTTTTTCATGTGTTTTTTGGCCATTTGAATTTCTTCTTTTGAGAAAGTTCTTTTTAGTTCACTTGCCCATTTCTTTATTGGTTCATTAGTTTTGGGATAATTTAGTTTTTTAAGTTCCCTATATATTCTGGTTATCAGTCATTTGTCTGATGTGTACTCAGCTGTCAATTTAATTTGGTCCTGGGGTTAATATTATAAATTCAGTCTAGAATAAAGTGTCTTTAAAAAATAGTTCTAATCAGAAGGAAACAGAAAAAATAAATTTATCCCAACTAGAGAGGGTATTTAAACTTATTTAATAACATTTGGAATCAAAGGAGAATTTTTAAATTTTTTTTCCGGAAGTTAAACTATTTTAAAACATTTTAGAAACTGAAAATAGCAAAACCAATGACCAACAAACTATAAACACAACACGAAAATATGACAAATGTCACTGCAACCTTGCTATCAGCCACATATAAAGAATTAATGCAAACATAAAACCAATAGCCAGGGTACCAGGTACCAATGACTCACGCCTATAATCCTAGATACCTGGGAGGCTGAGATCAGGAGGATTACAGTTCAAGGCCAGCCTAGGCAAACAGTTCTAGAGACCCCATTTCCAAAATAAACAGCCAAATGGACTGGAGGTGTGGTTCAATAGTAGAGCACCCACCTGCTTTGCGAGCATGAAGCTCTGAGTTCAAACCACAGTCCCACAAAAAAGTAATATATAATAAGTCATTGCATAGAAGGATCTTCCTGATGGAATTCAAGAAATACAAATTAAAGCATAGCTTAGGTATGCAATGCATTAAAAGTCCAATAATGGCCTCCCTTCACACAATCTCTGACTAAGCATGGGACTCTCCAGCCTGACAGAGGGTATGGGAGGGATGCTGGAGACATGGGAAGGAGTATTGAGACTTCCCATCCAGAATCCTCCTAGACTGGCCAGCCCCCAGCCTGACTGCTAGTTGACCACAGACGCATGAGCAAGCCCAATCCATATAAGCAAAGCTGCCCAATCATCAGCCTCCATATCTGGAGAAATTAATAAATGGTAGGGTTATTTTTTGTTTTGGCATTTCAGAAGCAGCTTGACTTAAGGATAATTGACACACAGTAAGTTGTATACATTTAAAACATACAAATTGGTAATTCTTTTGTTATTTTAATAGTGCTGGGGATCAAAGCCAAGGCCTTGCACTTTCATGATAGGTAAGTGCTTGACCACTAAGCTACACATAGTGTAGGCTGACAATCCCAAGTGCTGGGATTGAAGGCATGCACCACTATACCCAGCCAAATTAATAAATTTAACATATATATTTTCCTATGAAACCATCATCACATATATATCACTCACAAAAGTTTTCCCCACACCCCTTTGTAATCTTCTCCCTCCTGGCCGTTCTTCCTCCTCCCTGCAGCACAACTCTCCATCTGCAGGCACGAGTCTGCATTCTATCAATCTAGATTAGTCTGCATTTCCTAGAATTTTATATAAATGGAATCATAATATAGTATATACTCACTACTTGTGGTCTGGTTTCTTTTACTCAGCAAAATTATTTTGAGACATCCATTTTATTGGATATATCAATAGTTTGTTGTTGTTGTTTTGCACTGCTAGGGATCAAACCCAGGGTCTCACACATGCTAGGCAAGTGCTCTATCAATGGACCATATCCCAGGCCTCATAATCTACTGTTACCTAAAAAAAAAAAAAACTTTTCAGAGAGCGGTTTTAGGTTTATAAAAATGAGCAGAAAATACAAGTTCCTAAATACTTGTTCTTTCCCAACTTCTGCAGAATTTACCTTATTAGCATCTTGCATTAGTGTGGTACCTTTGATGTGTAATTGGTGAGCCAGTATTGCCACCCTGTTATTAACTACAGTCCATGTGTACATTAAGGTTCACTCTGTGCTGCATATTCCATGAGGCAATGTACACTGACATATGCCTACCATAACAGCATCACAGAGGATGGTTCCTCTGCCCTAAACACCCTCGCCTTCACTTATTCTTCCCTCCCTCCCTCCCCACAAATGCCTGGCAAACACTAATCTTTTAAATGTCTCTATAGTTTTGCCTTTTCCAGAATGTTATGTAGTTGAAGTAATACAGTATCAGCCTTTACAGACTGACATCTTTCACATAGTAATATGCATTTAAGCTACTTGATGTCTTTTAGATAGCATTTTCTTAAATTGCTGAATACGGCTACAATGTATGAACTATAGTGTATCTATTCATTCATTGAAGGGCTTGTTTCCAAGTGAGGTAATTGTATAAAGAGCTGCAGTGAGCATCTGTGAGTTTTTGTGTGGACCTAAGTTCTCAACTCATCTGGATAAATGGCAAGGAACATAATCGCTAGATCATATGGCAAGACTATCTGTAGCTTTGTAAGCACCTGCCAGACTCTTCCACAGTGGTTACTCCACATCTTGCTGGCATTTAGTGTTGCCCTGTGTTGGATGCTAGCCATTCTAATAGGAACGGAGTGCAATCTCACTGTTGTTTAGCTCATTTCTTTTTAATTGCTGAGTGGTTCCAGTTTAAGGACAGAGCTCAGCTTATAAGAAGACATGTAAGGGTTTATTACTGTTTGGGGATATTTTATATATATATATATACTGCTAAAAGCAAGCACGTCCAAGTCTTTGTAAGAAGGTTGCCTCCTTTTCTCTTAGGTAAACACCTAGGCATGGAATGGGTGGAGCATGTGGTGAGCATATACTTAATTTTTTAAAGAAAGTGGCAAACTATTTTAGAAGTGTGCCATTTTACATTACCTTCAGTGGCATATGAGAGCACCAATTCTTCCACACCCTTGTCAGCATTTGCTATGTTATCTATTTAATATGAGTGACTTGAGTAGGTGGGTAGTGGCATTTCTTTGTGGTTTTAATCGGTACTTTCCTAATGACCCGTCTTTTCCTGTGCTTACTTGCCACCCATCTCTTTCTTGTTGAAGGTGATGCTGGCAGTCAGCTGGGCATGTGGGGGTTTTGTCTTACTTTTCCCTACATGGATCTCTTCAATGCAGCATCTCCACATTGGTTACTTAGGGCTTCCTCACAGCATGTGGCTTGGTCCCAAATGTGAGTGTCCCAACTGAGAGAAAGCAAGGTAGAAACTATTCTTATCACCTAGCCTGTGAAGCCACATTGCATGTTTTGATGGGGCTTTATGTGCCATGCCTAACTCAGTGTGTGATGAGACTGAGAAGTTATACAGGGGCACAGAACATTAATGCAGTTAATCTATCTTGTATCTTACTATTTTTATTGTGGTAAAACCACATAAAATCAACCATCTTGGCCATTTAAAAGTATATAATTAGTGTGATATATACACATTGCTGTGAAACTGATCTTCAGAACTATTTCATCTTGCAAATATGAAACTGTATACCCATTAAATAATACCCTCTTTTCTCCTTTCTCTAGCTCCCAGTAAACACCATTCTACATTTTGCTTTTTATGGAGTTGACTACTGAAGATACGTCATTTAAGTGGGACCATACAGTATTTGTCTTTTTGAGACTGGCTTGTTGCACTTAGCATAATTTCCTCAAGTTTCAACCATGTTGAAGCATGTGACAGGATTTCCTTCCTTGGTGAGGCTGAATAATGTTCCATTTATGTGTATATTATATTTTGTTTATCCATTCAAATTTGTCAGATATTAGGTTCCCACCCATCTTTTGGCGATTGTGAATAATATTGTTCTGCATATATATGGATGTGAAACTGAGAACTTGCTTCCAAATCTTTGGAAATATACCCAGCTGTAGAATTTGCTGGATCATATGGTACTTCTATTTTTAATTTTTCAGGAACCTTCATACTGTTTTCCATAGCAATTGCTCCACGTTACAATCCTAATAATGCACAAGGGTTCCAATTTCTCCACATTCTTTCCAACACTTGTTATTTCCTGTTTCTTTGATCGTAGCCATCCTAATGGGTATGGAATGAAAGCTACTGTGGTTTTGATTTGCATTTCTCTAATGATTAATGATGTTGAGTATCTTTTCATAGACCTGTTAGACATATGTGTATCATCTTTGGCAAAATGTCCTATTCATGTCTTTTGCTTATTTTTCAGTCAGGTTATTTGATTTGTTGTTGTTGAGTTATAACAATGTTTTAATTTGCACTTAGGCTGGGTGTGGTGGTGCATGCCTATAGTCTCAGCTACTCAGGAGGCAGAGGCAGGAAGATTGCTTGAGCTCACAAGTTTAAGGGCAACATAGTGAGACCTCATTAAAAAAATAAATTAGTGAATAACTAAAAATAACTTGCAGACTGGTGGGATGGCTCAAGTGGTAAGAGCGCCTGCCTAGCAAGTGTGAGGCCCTGAGTTTGACAGTAAACACTGAGAAGGAAGAGACTGGAGGCAGCAGAGCATAACTATCATAACATTCTTTCTCTATTTCCTTTATTTCCATGTTTTGAAATATAAACATATTTTAATAGGAATAGGACCATAAGGAAAAGGACTCCTAACTGTAAGTTCTATTTAATGATAGTACTCTTGCTTAAACCATAATCATTTAGAAGTCCTTAATGCTGCTGTAAGTAAGGGGAAATGATTGACGTACAGGGGACAAGGCAAATTGTATAAACTACAGTCACAGATGTTAGTTGAGTCCTCATCTCCTCCTCATAAATAATAATAAAAAATTGTTAAACTACACTTTCACTAGAAATGAATTTTATTTGTTGGAATGTTTTAATGAGAATACAAGTAATCTTAGATTACTTGTTAAATATAAAAAAACCTAAAATCATATAAAGAGACACAAAGTTACTCTCTGAATTTTACATTTGTTACTAAAGAACACTTTTATCACTTAAAGTATGATCTAATTCATGAAATAGTGCTAGTTATCATGGATAAGTATCTTCATATTGTCCATAAGTGATTTTTTTTTTATGGGTTAATCACATAGAGACCCAGCATTTGCATCCCCTGACTTTCTGGTATGGGACCTTCCTCATGAACTTTTTGTCGTTATTAGTTCTCTTCATAGAAATACTATGTCATTTCATTATGTAAGTACTTTGTCCTACATGTTGCATATTTGTTTAGGGCAATATTTATAATCTGTAGCCAAGGTCAGCAAACTTCAGCCTTGGCCAACAACAGCAACAGAGTTGAGAGCTGGGGACCACATGGTCCTCAAGCCTGTTACTCTCCAGTCATTTATTCTGTAGGTCAACTCCTGACCTACAGAATAAAAAGCCATAACTATATATGTTAAAGGATAGTTACAAAAAAGTTACAACTCCAACAGCGTTAAAGGATACCACCTCAAGCCTACAGGCTTTTTTTTTAATTGGAAAGACAATAATCTCTGCTTAGGATCCCACATTCCTAAGCTTGAAGAGACACTGAAGTAAATGTTATAATAAGGCACTCCTGATAAGTAGAAATTAAAGTGTGTTTTGTTTTGGCAATGTTGCATTAATGAGGATGCCATGCAAAAGTAATTTTTCTCATAGTTACAAAACTGGAGCTCTGAAGGAGAAAAGAATCAAAGTATATCTTCTACAGTTGGAGTTCAATGAAATTTCAATTGCTTTAACAACATCTTAAAGTCAGGTTGTATCAATAAGTCTTCCTGACCGATGGATGAGGAGAGTAGATAGGATTATCAAATAAAGCAACCTAGATAAATTTCCTATCATATAATTCAGCCCATATAAATGGGCTACCTGGTATTTTATACCTATTTTTGCTCCCCACTCCGATCCCATCATCACCTCAGCAGTTGCTCAAGAAAGTCATCAAAATTACTCAGATAGTAAATATTCATACACACACACACCCCTCCCTACCAAGTAAATACACAAACAATAAATCTCTGGTGCTACTTACCTTATAAAAATAATGTGGCATGTACATGTGAAAATGACCTCAGGGCATAACATCTGGAGTAGTCTTTTGTGACTTTTACATCAAGTTCCTATTTTTTTGGCATATTTTAAAATGAAAAGTCTAAAACAAAGATCTAAAAGAATTTACAAGTACCCACAAACCCCAAGTCTGCATGAACACATTTTTTAAAAAAAGTATACAAATGAAGTACAAAACACATACTCATCACTTTTAGATGCATAATTTGATGAGTTTTGATGCATTCATTGATGCAATCCCCACTATCACAGAGAATAGTTCCTTCATTCCCTGAAGACTCCTCATGCCCCTTCTTCCAGCATGACCCTTGGCAACTTCTAATCTGCTTTGAATCATTTTAATTTTGCTTTTTCTAGAATTTCAGGTAAATGATTTCAAACAGGGTCCAGTCTTCTGTCTTTCACTTAGATGGTGCTTTTGAGATTCTCCCATGTTGCTGAATGAATTTGGAATTTGTTCCTTTTTATAGCTAAGTTAATCTATTTACCAGTTGATAGATTTAGGGGTGTTTCTAATTTTAGACTTATGAATATAGCACTTATAAACATCCATAAACATGTAAGTTTTGGGGAACATTCATGTACAAAAGTCCCCAAGTTTCTGTGTAAACACATTTTCACTTTCTTGGACAATATTTAGTAAAATTTCTGGTCCAAACCATTTTGAAGTGCTTGGGCCATCTTACCTTCCCATGAGCAAATGCAAAATTTCTATTTGCTTCACATTTTTGCTGACAATTGACAATGCTAGTATTTGAAAAGTTAGTGTTTATTTTCCATTTGCATGTCTTCATTGTGAAACGCCCCTTCTATTTTTCAATATTTTACCCATTGCTATATATTGTTATTGTGTTATATTATACATGTGTCCTTAATCTGATGTTTTGCTTAAGGCTTGTATTTTTATTTTCTTAACAGCATCTCTTGAAGAGTAGAAGTTTCTGATTTTAAGTACAATTCACAATTTTTTTTCTTACGGTACTGCAGATCAAGCTTGGGGCCTCAGGCTTGACAAACACTCAAGCACTGAGACACATCCCCAGCCCCACCAATATTTTCTTTATAGTACTTATACTTTCTGTGTCTTATCTCTAGTGTTGCCTTACCCACAGTCACAAACATTTCCTTCAATGTTATCATCCAGAAATCATACTTAATCCAGAAATAATACTTAATCCAGAAATAATAGATTTAGTTGTTAAATCTGAGATATATTTCTAATTAATTCTTCTGTTGTATGGATGAGGAGATCAGGATGATTTTGTTTTTGTGGTTGTGTAAGGCTATGCATTTGTTCCTGAATTATTTGTTTAAAAGACCTTTCTTTCTTCCTTTGAATTCTCTTGTCATCTTTGTTTAAATTAAGTGCCTATGTACAGGTGTATCTATTTCTGGACTCTCTATTATGTTCCAGTGATATATAGAGTCTGACATCAAAAACACATTATTATTATTATATTGTTATTATTATTTTGGTTGTACTGGGGATTTGAAGTCAGGGCCATACATTTCCTAGGCAGGTATTCTACCACTTGAGTCACTCTGCCAGTCCTGTTTTTTTGTATTGGGAATTTTCCAGATAGGGTCTCACAATTTGCCTGGGCTGCCTTTGAACCACAGTCCTCCTGATCTCTGCTTTGCGAGTAGCTAGGATTACAGGCCTGAGCCACCAGTGCCCAGCAAAACCACTTTATCTTAATCACTGTAGCAGTATCATAACTGTTACAATCGAGTAGTACAGACCCTTTAACTTAGTCGTTATCAAAGTTGTTTTGGCTAGTAGAGCACTTCTATAGAAATTCAAAATCAGCTTGACAAATTCTACTAAAAATGACTACTTGAATTTTGATTAGGATTTCATTGAATCTGTAACTCAGCTTGACTTTCAGACATAGATTTGTTAGGGTGGGCCCAGGGGTACAGAGTCTGGGGATAACATGGTCTCACTGCTAAGCACCCACTTTTCTAAGGATTCTTCCTGGTGCCCTTTATATTATGAAGTTGTTTTGGCTTGTGGGAATACAAACTTTACCTAGACCTATGTGGTCTTGGGATTGTCCTGTCTTTTCCTTGTTACTGATATTCAGGAGGGAGCTGGTGAAGTGGCTCAAATAATAAGACTGCCTGCCTAGCAAGCTTGAGGCCCTGAGCTCAAACCCCGGTTCTGTCAAAAAACAAAACAAAACCCAAAACACCTTATAGCAAGGAGAGCTATAGAGTTGTTTCAGACATTCTCATCTGACACTCTTATGTGGATACATTTTTTAATTTCTCTGAAGTGAATACCAAGGAGTGGAGTTGATGGGACATAATATAGGTATGTATTTCATTTTATAAGAAATTCCCCAACTTTTCCCAAAGAGGTTGTATCATTAACACTCCCAACAATGATGCTGACAGCTCTTCTTTGCCAACATATGGTGTGTTAGGTCCTTCTACTTTTAGTGATTCTGGCTAGTGCACAGTTTCTCATTTTTGGAGCTTGTGTTTGAATCATTATTACAGTTTTCTCTTTCCTCAATGCCTTAAAAAAAGATGTATGAATGCACCTCCCTAACAGCTCTGGAGAAGGGCTGCTTATGGCAGAAATGGCCATGTGTCTTCAAACACGGCTCCCTTCCTTTCGCAGTAATTGAGTCATAGATGGGATACCCAGACAGGGATAAAAATTTCTCAGTGCACTTACAGGAAGTGTGGCCATGTGGCTAGTTTTCATCAATTCAGTGTGGACAAAAATAAAAGGGACCACTTCGAGGCTAGGCTGTAAGGAACAGGGATACCTTTCCTTTTCTTTCCCCTTCTGCTGGTTGAATACAGATGGCAATAAGGCCCTGGGTAAAAAAATAGCCACAAATGGACAAATCTCAGACCTGAGATACCATATGGAAGAGAGAAGCCCACTAACCAGGAACTGCAACCTGGACACATAAGAGCAACAAATCAGCTTCTATGATGTCTGTGCCATTACAGGTTTAATTCTTTTTTTGGGGGGGGGCAGTACTGGAGTTTGAATTCAGGGCTTTGTGCTTGGTAGGCAGGTGCCTTACCACTTGAGTCATACCTCCAACCTTGATTCTGTTTCTTATAGCAGGTTAGCTTACCCTGACTAGACTGCTGCCTATCTCTCCAAAAAGTACTTTCTTTCATACATGTAATCTGAATTTTAGATCACACTCTCCAAAACATGCATACCATGTGTACTCAACTATTTTTATATGTTCTACTAACACAGAGAAACTTACTGAAACAAATATATATATGGGTTACTGCATTAGCAAAGATCTTTCTTGAAAATAATTTTAATTGACTAGATGTGGTGGCACATACCAGTAATCCTGGCTACTTAGGAGGTGGGGACTGGAAGTATCCAGAGCCACAAGAAGCTCTTATACACACATTTAGAAATCAAGGCCAGCCCAGAGGGAAAAAGCTAGGGAGATCCCATGTCAGTCAATAAACCAGGTATGGTGATACATTCCTACCCCATGGCTATAATCCCAGTTATGCAAGAGACATAGGTACGGGGGAATCTCAGTCTTACAGAAACTCCAGGCAAAAAAGTGAGACTCTTTTGGAAAAAATAAAAGCAATAAATAAATAAAGAGGCTGGGGTAATTGCTCAAGTGGTAGAGTGACAGCCTAGCAAAAATAAGACCCAGAGTTCAAATTTCAATGCTGCAAAAAGAAAAAAAATGTTAAGGGCCAGGCATGTTTTTAGGCTGGTAATCCCAGCACTGAGAGCAGCCTGGGTTACATACCAAGTTCCAAGCCAGACTAGGCTGTCTCAAAACAAATAGAGAGAAAGAGGGAGGAGGGGGGAGAAAGAGAGAATGAATGTTTACTATATCATTTCCTGAAATATTTTTATCAATTTTCTGCCCTTGATAGACCTTGTGCTCAAGGACCAGCTATGTATTCCTCCTCCTTACCATACTTTCTTTCACTTTTCAATCTCAGAGTGTGAATATCATCTTCAGAAAGGGAATGTAGTTACTCTAGAGATACAGTTGTTTATCCCTCCCTGATTATAAAAGCATATTAACAAATGTAATTGTAATAATAGATAAAGTAGGGACGTGCATAGGTGATGTATTCTTGTTCCAAAGTACTATTCTTTGGCTCCTGGAAGAATACCTATGAGAAAACATTGAGCTGGTTCCTTGCCTGACCAAGTAATTCTTTATTTTCAATATCCCTCAATTTAGATCTTGCAATTACCTACAATGCACATATGAGTAAATGAATAAAAAAAAAAGTCACCTATGTTAAAACAAAAAAAGTCTAACTTAGGAGGGGCATTAAGATTTGTGTGCATACAGAGCCAACCAGTTGCAAACCTTCGCTTCCTCATTTCAGAAAGGATCTAGGAATGATAAAATCCAGAGCCTCAAGATGCTCATGTACACACATTTAAAAATCCAGTAACTTTTGATTTAAATGGTGACTTTTGGAGGGGGAAACCATAATGACAGATTAAAGCCAACCTTTAACCACAAGAATCCCTGGAATAAAACCACAAGTGCTACCAAGAAGCCACAGTGTTTATCACATCACACAGGGAAAAACAATTTTGAAGGCATGGTGACAGTTCTTCTCTGCTTCCACTAATGGACAGTAAGATTAAAGGTTAATAGTAGCATAAATACTGTAATTACATAGTGGTGGGCTCATTTTTCTTTCAGGTTTACAAAAAACCTTTTTGTCCATGTACTTCTGGGCTCTTGGTAGATTGGCCAGTCACTGCCTTGGCACCAGAGATCTCAACAGGTTTACAAATGGACGTGCCCAAGACTGCCATCTGGTGGAAGTGATAGAAACCGAAATGATTTTTTTTGTAAGTGAATAAAACAGTTGTCTAACAAGGCATGAACCACGTTGGGGATGGGGAAATAGTTTATTCATAACAACACTAAGAAATATAAGGGCATTAGGAAAGTAGACCATATAGTTTTATCTGCAGTATACACATTATAAACACTTCTATAATTAGAAAGGTGTAGCATGCTCCTAGAATGGAACTCACCTCTGCTTAAGATATGAATGGCCTACAAATTCATCTATATAAACAATACAATCAACATATTAACAGGGTTTTTATGTCATAGGGAAACATTGGCAATATTATTCAAAAGTTCATCTATAGTAAACATTCATTTTTGTAAAAGTAGAATAATAAGGGGGGAGGGTACTTCCCTAACCAGAAATTCAAGTGTATGGTAAAACTATGGCAATTAAGATGACATGGTATTGATAAACAAAATAAAGGAATGGCATAAAATTCCCATAAAAATACAAGCACATGTGTAGAGCTGTAGTAAGTCGAGTGGCACAGGCCTGCCTAGGAAACACAAGACCTAGAGTTCAAACTTAGGCAACACCAAAAAAAAGCACAGAATAATGTAATAAATGGCATTTACAAAGGATGAGAAAAGGTTGGTCTTATGTAATAGCTGGAATGAGGAGATAATACAAGTTACAGTAAAAATGATGATATATTAGACTTTTAACCCTTAAGAGTAAGTTTTGATTGTACTGAATATTTACAACGGCCAAAGTCATATAAGGAAAAATATATAAATACTTACTCAAAATGTGAAAACACTGTCAGTGTATATACACCTGAAGGTTGATGAAACTGTTAAAGAAAATGATAAAATTCTAAAACTTTTGAATGATAAAAACACTTCTCAAAATTCATCAAAATTAACATCTAAGATTTCTGCAGTATATTCTATGTAAATTTTGCTTAAATTTTTTTGAAACAACCCTGCTATATTTGACTTAAAAGGGTACATGGAAGGCAAAAGGTAATTTTTTTTTTTTTTACCAAGGAGAACTCTTCAGATCTAAGTATCTTAGATCTCTCTCTGTTACCTCTATAGTCAAGAGTTGAAAGCTATTATTTAGTCTATAGGAAAAGCTAACAAATATATAAACAAAAAGTTATTGTATAGCAAAAACCACAAACATAGTAGTATGAGATTTAGAAAGAAAAACCTATGACGCTGAGCATGTTTTTAGGAATTCAGTCATTCTGATATGAATGGGGACCCTTCGTTCTTAGTCTTACTCCTTAATTGTCCTTCATTTAAAAAATAATAATAAACCATAAATACTATTACAGTATTGGAAGGCAGATGGGGTGCTGGAAGTGATTCACGACATATGTAACAGAATGGTTAATTCCAAATGTAAAAAGCTCCCACAAATCAACAAGAAAAATGAGAAATGCACTAATGGGGAAATAATACATATGAACAAGTTTTAATAAAAGAAGACATAGAACTAGGGCTGGCCATAGTGGTGAATACTCGTAATCCCAACTACCTGGGAGGTGGAGGTAGGAGAATGATGGTCCAAGAACCACCCAGGAAAAAAGCAAAATAAATGAATAAAATAAAGCCAAAAGGACTGGGGGTGTGCCTCAAGTGGTAAAATGCTTGCTTGGCAGGGGTAATACCCCAAGGTTAATCCCCAGTACTGCATTAAAAAAGAAGATAACTAGTGAAATATGAGAAAGTTAATTAATAACCAAATAACTAAGAATTGAACCAGGAAAACACCTTATGTCACAATGTTTACCCACCAGTTTGGAAATCTGAACACTGATGAGAAAGTGGAAAGCATAGGCATTCTTGTATAATATAAGGATTATAAATTGGTACCCTCTTCATGGAAGGCAATTCACAACTGCTAAATTGATTTTTTTTCATTCAAAACTTTACTTTAAAAAATCCCACACATACAGAAAATAACATTCACTGTAATCTACTATCCAAATTTTATAGGTATTAACATTCTGATGTCTATCTTTTTGTAACAGAACATTAAAACCTCACCTTTTCCCAGTGCCTCTGAAGAATTGTTGTCCTGAATGTTTTATACGTCAGTATTAATGTATCCATAAATTGTACTTATCATACTTCAACTCTAAGAATCCATTATTTTATGTACCATTCTTTTAAGTATTATAAAAAATGTTGCCAATTAAACTATAAAACAACGTTTTGTTAATGATTTATACTTATTGTAACAAGGTCTTAAAGCATATACCTAGTTAATCTTAATGCTATCTGTTGTATATTAAATCAGTGTAGTTACCTTGAAGACATTTTAAATAGCATTTAAACATAACATGTAGTCCCAAAAATGTACAAAATTCAATTATGAACTGAAACATGAATAGGGTTGACCTAGTTGGTACACCCATACCATAATGGCTGTCTAGCCAATGATAAAACCATCATTTTATAACTTGTTTCTCTCAGCTTTCCACTTTCAAGGTATTAAAAGATGGCTCACAGGCTGGGGGAATGGCTCAAGTGGTAGAGCACCTGACAAGCAAGTGTGCAAAGCCTGGAGTTCAAACTCTAGTACCACAAAAAAATGAATAGATAAAGATGGCTCACTGCCTAAGACAGCAAAGCCAATAGCAACTAGTGTGTTGGACCTCAGGACTGCCTTAGTACAGCCCCTCCTCCATTTCACTAAGCTGTCCCAGATCTATGTATGCTAAAAGGATGCTAGGCTAAGGAGCTGTTCTTCCTTGGCAACATCTGCCTTAAATTAGGAAAACAGTCTACAAGTCACTCCAAAGGCCCAGGAATCCACATATTTATTACCTGGGATTAGTGTGAAGACACTTTCCTTGGAGACAAAATTTAAGGGGTGACAATTAATCAAAACAGATACTTAACACAATATTTTAAAAATGAAAACATATGCAAAAATCATGAATATTAAAAATTTTAAAAGAACACTGAATTATTTTTGTTTCAGACTGCAACATGACATGGTACTGTTACTGATCCAGCTTTATAGGACATGTAAAGAGGTCATGGGGTGGATTAAAGTGTTTTTAAAGCAATATTTAAAATATACATAAAACAAAAATACAGTTATTGTCATAGGGAGGTGAACAGTTTTCAAATTTAGAAAATTAGAGTTAAGCTGATAAAAATTGAGGGTATAAATTATTATTATTTTTTTTGGTGGTACTGGGGTTTGAACTCAGGGCCTCAAGCTTGCTAGGCAGGCACTCTACCCTTTAAGTCACTCTGCCAGCCATTTTTTGTGTTGGGTATTTTCATGATAAGGTCTCATGAACTATTTGCCTTGTATGGCCTTGTACTGTATCCTCTTATCTCTGCCTCCTGAGCAGCTACGATTATAGGTGTGAGCCACCAGTTCCCACCTAGAGTGTATTTTATTAATTATGCTTTTTATTAGCAAGAACTAGATTTAAGTAAGATGAAGACATGGCATGCCTGCCAGGAATCAACACTTACGAGGCTACAGTAATTGATATGGAGTGGTATTTATACAAGTTTAGAAAAAAAGACAGTGGAACAGAAAAGAAATGGACCACACATAGTTGGGATATCAGTACTGGGGTAGCATGGCGTGGTGTTAGCATGGTTATCTAGCTGTATGAAAAAAATTAATTCCTTAGTTCATACTATGGACAGCAGTAAATTCAAAATGGACTAAGACCTAAGTATGTATCTAGGGAGGTAGGAAGACTTTTAAAAGTACTGTAAGAATGCATCTATTTGAAAGACTGGGAGCAGTTACTGTCTGCTGTCAAGTTTTTCACGTGTCCTCATGCTTTATCTGATTGTGGTGGCCAAGACTGGTTACAGGAATACTTGGGAAAACATGGAATTTTTGCAACTCATAACCTTTTGAACAAGTGAAGAACCTGTTTACTATAAAGAATCACCTACAATTTGAGTTTAATTTAAACACTCAATGACCTAGTCACTTATTTCTAGGACTTACCAATCTAGAGAAACAGTAGTACATGACTTTTCAACACATACCAGGCTGCCCAGTGCAGCAGGCTTGGTGGTAATAAAAAGTAGCAAACAACCTAAATACACCTCAGTGGGGAAATGGATAAATGCACTACACCAGTGTTTATTACTTAACCACTGGCATCTTTATACAAAAGGAAGATGAACAGACAATCATGAGGTTGTATCCCCTTTCCTCCACATAGTACCCCCAAATAACCAAATATGGTAGGTGTGTGGGGAAGGTGAGATTTTTTTTGTTGATTTCTTTTGGATACAAGGTCTCACTATGTAGTTTAGGTTGGCCTCAAACTTGCAATTCTGCTTCAGTCTCCAAGTGCTGGGACTACAAACATGTACCACCATGCCCAGGAATTACTTTTTATGGTGATCTAACTCTTCTTCCAAACCTTTTTCCCTCCCCCACCTTCTAAATATAACCAGATCATAATATTAGGTAATCAGAAAATCAAGATCAAAATATCAGCTATATCAGCAAGCCAATACTGCTCAGGAACGTGCTCTTCACAACTGTATTTTACTTGCCTTGTCACATATATACTTAGCCTAATGATTTCCACACTTTTCAAAGTCAAAAAGCCTTTATTCAGGCAAAGCATAGATGAAAACCTAACACATAAATCAGAAAAAAAGCAGAAATGCTCTGGAGATTAATACCCAAAAAGTTCCTCTGGAAATTACATGTTTGGGAGTTTAAGCTACATGAAACTTCTTAAAACTACCAGTTTACCTCTGGGTGTATTTTAAAATGTGAATTCTTCATGAAAGTTTTATGGGTACCTAAGGAATTTATACCTGAAGGAATAAATCTAGTAACTTTCAATTCAGGAATGTACTTTAATAGAATCAAAGTACTATAAAAATAAGCAGTCTTACCTGAGGTCATTTTTAATAGCAGACATTAAAATAAGAGTATTTAAAAATAAGTTGTATTTGTATACATTTATTGACAAAGTACTTATTAATAGGCTAAAATTCATGAAAATTAAATCCGTGGTCTTCTAAATCATGTTACTGTGGAATCTGTCAAAAATAAATTGCACCTCTATATTAAAAAGACTGAAAGATCCCAAATCAATGACTTAATGATACATCTCAAACTCCCAGAAAAAACAAGAACAAGCAAATCCCAAAACAAATAGGAGAGAAATAATAAAAATAAGAGCTGAAATAAATGAAATAGAAACCAAAAAAACCATACAAAGAATTAATGAAACAAAAAGTTGGTTCTTTGAAAAAATAAACAAGATCAATAGACCCCTGGCAAACCTGACTGAAATGAGGAGACAAAAAATCCAAATTAGTAGAATCAGGAATGCAAAAGGGGAGACAACAACAAACACCATGGAAGTCCAGGAAATCATCAGAGACTACTTTGAGAACTTGTATTCAAATAAATTTGAAAATCTTTAAAAAATGGACAGATTTCTAGATACATATGATCATCCAAAACTGAACCAAGAGGACATTAATCACCTGAATAGATCTATAGCACAAAATGAAATTGAAGCAGCAATCAAGAGTCTCTCCAAAAAGAAAAGTCCAGGACCTGATGGATTCTCTGCCGAATTCTATCAGACCTTTAAAGAAGAATTGATACCAACCCTCCTTAAACTGTTCCGTGAAATAGAAAGCGAAGGAAAACTGCCTAACACATTTTATGAAGCCAGTATCACACTTATCCCAAAACCAGGCAAAGACACCTCCAAAAAGGAGAACTATAGGCCAATCTCCTTAATGAACACTGATGCAAAAATCCTCAACAAAATAATGGCAAACCGAATTCATCAACACATCAAAAAGATTATTCACCACGACCAAGTAGGCTTCATCCCAGGAATACAGGGGCAGTTCAACATACGAAAATCAATAAACGTAATAAACCACATTAACAGAAGCAAAGACAAAAACCACTTGATCATCTCAATAGATGCAGAAAAAGCCTTTGATAAGATCCAACACCATTTCATGATAAAAACTCTAAGAAAACTAGGAATAGAAGGAAAATACCTCAACATTATAAAAGCTATATATGACAAACCTATAGCCAGCATTATACTTAACGGAGAAAAACTGAAACCATTCCCTCTAAAATCAGGAACTAGACAAGGATGCCCACTATCTCCACTCCTATTCAATATAATACAGGAATTCCTAGCCAGAGCAATTAGGCAAGAAGAAGGAATAAAAGGAATACAAATACATAAACTGTCAAAATATCCCTATTTGCAGACAGCATGATCCTATACCTTAAAGACCCAAAAAACTCTACTCAGAAGCTCCTAGACACCATCAATAGCTATAGCAAGGTAGCAGGATATAAAATCAACATAGAAAAATCATTAGCAATTCTATACACTAAAAATGAACTGAAAAAGAATATATGAAAACAATTCCATTTACAATAGCCTCAAAAAAATCAAATACCTAGGTGTAAACCTAACAAAGGATGTGAACAACCTCTACAAGGAAAATTATGAAATTCTGAAGAAAGAGATTGAGGAAGACTATAGAAAGTGGAGAGATCTCCCATGCTCATGGATTGGTAGAATCAACATAGTAAAAATGTCGATACTCCCAAAACTAATCTACATGTTTAACGCAATTCCCATCAAAATCCCAATGACAATCATTAAAGAGATTGAAAAATCTACCATTAAATTTATATGGAAACATAAGAGGCCACGAATAGCCAAGGCAATACTCAGTCAAAAAAACAATGCTGGAGGTATCACAATACCCGACTTCAAACTATATTACAAAGCAATAACAATAAAAACAGCATGGTACTGGCACAAAAACAGACATGAAGACCAGTGGAACAGAATAGAGGACCCAGATATGAAGCCACACAACTATAACCAACTTGTCTTTGACAAAGGCACTAAAAATATACGATGGAGAAAAGACAGCCTCTTCAACAAAAACTGCTGGGAAAACTGGTTAGTGGTCTGCAAAAAACTGAAACTAGATCCATGTTTATCACCCTATACCAATATTAACTCAAAATGGATCAAGGATCTTAATATCAGACCACTAACTCTAAAGTTGATACAAGAAAGAGTAGGAAATACTCTGGAACTAGTAGGTATAGGTAAGAACTTTCTCAATGGAACCCCAGCGGCACAGCAACTAAGAGACAGCATAGATAAATGGGACTTCATAAAACTAAAAAGCTTCTGCTCAACAAAAGAAATGGTCTCTAAACTGAAGAGAACACCCATGGAGTGGGAGAAAATATTTGTCAGCTACACATCAGACAAAGGACTGATAACCAGAATATATAGGGAACTTAAAAAACTAAATTCTCCCAAAACTAATGAACCAATAAAGAAATGGGCAAGTGAACTAAACAGAACTTTCTCAAAAAAAGAAATTCAAATGGCCAAAAAGCACATGAAAAAATGCTCACCATCTCTAGCAATAAAGGAAATGCAAATTAAAACTACACTAAGATTCCACCTCACCCCTGTTAGAATAGCCATCATTAGCAACACCACCAACAACAGGTGTTGGCGAGGATGAGGGGAAAAAGGAACCCTCTTACACTGTTGGTGGAAATGTAAACTAGTACAACCACTCTGGAAAAAAATTTGGAGGCTACTTAAAAAGCTGAACATTGATCTACCATTTGATCCAGCAATACCACTCTTGGGGATATACCCAAAAGACTGTCACACAGGTTACTCCAGAGGCACCTGCATACCCATGTTTATTGCGGCACTATTCACAATAGCCAAGTTATGGAAACAGCCAAGATGCATCACTACTGACAAGTGGATCAAGAAAATGTGGTATCTATACACAATGGAATTTTATGCAGCCATGAAGAAGAATGAAATGTTATCATTTGCTGGTAAATGATGGAATTGGAGAACATCATTCTGAGTGAGGTTAGCCTGGCCCTAAAGACCAAAAATCGTATGTTGTCCCTCATATGTGAACATTAGATCAAGGGCAAACACAACAAGGCGATTGGACTTTGATCACATCATAAAAGCGAGAGCACACAGGGAGGTATGAGGATAGGTAAGACACCTAAAAAACTAGATAGCTTTTGTTGCCCTCAATGCAGAGAAACTAAAGCAGATTCCTTAAAAGCAACTGAGGCCAAGAGAAGGGGACCAGGAACTAGAGAAAAGGTTAGATCAAGAAGAATTAACCTAGAAGGTAACACACATGCACAGGAAATTAATGTGAGTCAACTCCCTGTATAGCTATCCTTATCTCAACTAGCAACATCCCTTGGTCCTTCCTATTATTGCTTATACTCTCTCTTCAACAAAATTAGAGATAAAGGCAAAATAGTTTCTACCGGGTATTGAGAGGGTTGGGGGAGAAATGACCCAAGCATTGTATGCACATATGAAAAAAAAAATTGCACCTCATGGCTTCAAAAGTTAGAGATGAAGCAAAACCATCTCTTCTATAATGGACACACAAAGTATAAACTCAGGAGTGGCAATACAGGTATTATAGCTACACATTAGGATAACTCTTACACTACACTGGACCTCTTCATCTCAAATGCATGCCTAAGTACTTTCATTATAGATGTAATATGGAAAGAACTAAAAAAATGTATGATGTAGAGATTTAAGGAAATCACCGTCTTCCAATTGTAGATAAGGGGTTATACACTGAGAAAAAGTAATCCCAAACCTTTGAATCTTCCCATATATAAAAGGCTCTTCTGTGTTCCAGTAGATTTGTGGATACTGAAGACAAGGCAGAAATAAAGCCTAACCTCCCAGCACTGAGATTAAGGACCTTTCACTCCTGAATTAGAAAAGTATAACTACCAGTTACATCTGAGTATGAAATGGGACACTCACTAGCTATATAGAAGTGTTTGCCAGATAGAATAAAACAGAAATAGAAAATAGAGGGAAGCTGGGTGCTGGTGATTCATTTCTGTTAGGATTATAGAAATGAGTTACTTAGAAGGATGGGGGTTTAAACAACCTGAAGGCAGCCTGGGCAGACTTCAAGAGACCTCCATCTCCAAAATAACCGGAGCAAAATGGACTGCGCGTGTGGCTATAGTAAAGCAAACTCATCAAGTCCCAGTCCTACCCTCCGCCCAAGAAAAAAATGAAAGAAAGAAAATGGGGGAGAAAGAAGATACCATTCAGGAAAGCCAATAGGAAATAGTGATGTTGCCTGAAAAACAGTTTATTCTGTATTAGTAGATATATTGTTTTACATCTAGATCACAATGTAACATACACAAATCACCAAAACAATGGGCAAAACAACAACGACAAAACTTTTGGGCTTCTGTAATTAATGGCAGAACACTTGCCTAGCAAGCTCAAGCCCATAGGTTCAATCCCCAGCATCAAAAATAAGTAATGTAATTAAAAATAATTTTTGCCATATATTAGCATTTTCTTTAGAGTTCATAAAATAATTCTCAAAGTTGAACTGGAAAATAAACCATCATAACATAAAATGACAATATAAATTGTTGGAATGCCCACTGAGAACTTACTTGAAAAGCAAGTAACTTTCAAATTGCTTTGAAATGGAATCATCTCTTAAATTCCAGTCTTAAATGATTATTGCATTAGTATTTGACTATCTTTCAAATACAATGGGTTTTTTGCAAAATGTACCATACACTATGAGAAAAAGTTACAATGTTATTTTTCACTAAGCGCTGTTTAGCTTCCCAAGTGTTCCTCCTCAAATCAAATGTTCTCCCTTCACTTAAACCTGATTAATTTAAAAATAAAACAATTTATAAGAGGAAATGTGAATTTGAGTCAGCTTTTTAAAAGTATAATTGAATTAAATCCCCAGTTCTATATAAAGTCTAAATTAAAAGAAAGAGTAAGATTTGGTGTTACCAAAAAAAATTTGATGGACATCTTCAGGCTAACTTCATTGGCAGAAGCTGAAAAAAATAAGTTTAATTCAGGCAACATGTATTGTGTATAAACACAAATATGCAACTGTGCATATTTCCAGTTTTAGAAAATATATATGATTTATATATACTATAATTTGCAATCAAAGACTTGGCTCATGTTAGAATATTTATTTATACCTGGTCTCATTCCATCCAGTATTTCAGGCAGTTTAAAATGCAAACTAGTGTGGTTAATTTTCTGCCCCAAAATGATATAATTTCCTTTGTTATTAACAAGCCACTCTGAAGCCTGGAAAATAATGACAGCACCATTATTTTCATATAGGAAAACAAGTTCATTATAACTTTGTTTCAGGAAGAGTGCAACTCTCAAAGAATTACTACTTTAGGCATTAATTGTGATTCTGGGTCACACACTGTACCCAGGTTCAGAAGCTTGGAAGCACTGTTGCTCTGATTCTTTGTTTCTCCACCACCATGAGATATGTTAAAAAACAAACCTCAGAAAACATGCAACTTGATGTTTCAATATCTGCTCCATCAAATAAGAAAAAGAGTACAGGGAAAAAAAACCCAAGTGATAAGGGAAGAATTGAGTAAATATATTATGATGCTAGAGACTCATCACTGGGCAAGAACTTGTGACAGAAATAGTTTTTTTTCTAAATTTTTACATCTTCATGGAACCTTTCCTTACCACTGTTGAATTTTCATTTGAAAACTGAAATACCTAACCAAAAAATCAGCATTCATTGTCATTTAGAAGTAGTCGTCAAAGTCCTGTCTAACTGGCTGCCCTACTGTGATATCTCAGTTACAGTAAATGAATTTAAAGGTTCAATAGAACCTTTCCAAAGAATAACACAAATCTACAAATCAATTACTGAAGGCATCTTAAGAAGACTAAAAGTGATTTGAATACATGTGCCATATGAAAATTAAACTCTATCATTCAGCTTAAGCATAAATCACAAGGTTTCCCAAATTTAAACGAATCACAGAAATTTCTGGAAATTTAAATCTTTCATACATTAAAAGATTCTACTATACTTACCTTGCTTTCAAAGTTCCAATGTTACAGTGACCTTCCAACAAACTCTGTTAAACTTTAAATCAGACCTGTATGTGTTAAGACTCATTTATTACTACATGTGATATAATGAAGAAACTAGAAACCTGTCCAAAAAGACTAGGGCAGCAATTGTTGGGAGTTCCAAAGAATCTTAAGGAGGCTCATGAAACCAAAACAATTTTCATAGTAATTCTAACAGTCTTTCTAACATATTAACATTTGCTGATTATGCAAAACAAAGTGGGTAAAACTACAGACATCTTAGCACCAATCAGGACAGTAGCATCACAATAATTAGTCATCATTATATCTTCATTGCTACCCAAAGAATAAAAGCCAATTTCAATTAACAATGTTTTTAATGAGGCAGTAGAAAATTAATTTGATTAAATCTCTACCCTCACTGTGCACATGCTTGCCTATAATCCCAGCACTCAGAAGGTTGAAGGAAATCCTGAGTTTGAGGCCAGACTGAGATACTTAAGTGAGTTCTAGGCCAAACTGAGCTCCATAGTGAGACCTTGTCTCAAAAAAGAAACAAAAGAAACAACAACAAAAAACCTCTATCCTTGGGTACACATCTTTTTAATATCCTATATATGATGTCATCCTAGTTCTAAGGATATCCAAGTGTGATATGTGGTTGTCTCTTGTGCTACTATTTAAGCTGTACACTGAACTAGTCACTTTTCATAGAAAACTATTGTTAACTTGAAAGAATGACTGGCAGACTATGATTATTCAGGAGACATTTCCTCTAAAATAAATGAAGTGAGCTTATCACTTAAGGAAAACAACTGACAGTATTTGTTGCCATTGAAAAAATTTTACCTTTCAAAAGAAAAATCAGAATTTTGAAAATTTTCTATCATCATGAACTTGACAGCTTCCCAATACTTAAAAAGATTTTTTGATGAGATCAGTTGTAATTAGCAAAGAAAGTTTAATCATTGCATAACTCAGTAAACCAGTATTTTCCAGGTGACCAACTAGTGATATTACAAAATCATACACAGGTAGACAATCCAATCAAAAGGCAAGGTATACCCAAGAGATTCTCATGCAAACAGGGAACAAAAAGTCCTGGGACAAGGTTTTAGATGTCACCTTCCAACTAACTTTTAGGAAAGAACCAGTTGCCATGTTTTAGTATCCACAATTATCTGAAGCTGTTAAAATATGCTCTTCCAACTACGAATCTAAATGAGATCAGACTTCTTACACTTTAACCAATGTGCCACACCACTGCAACAGACTGAATGCAAAAGCAGATATGATAATCCTGGCCCAACAATTAAATTACAGAAGTGAAAATCAACACCATTTTTACACATTTTTTTAGATGTGGACAATCATTTTCATAAAACAATGTTATCTATATTAATATGTAATGGCTTTGCAATGGCATATAAAAGTCCTGTTTTAATTTCCAATACAGTAAGTATCAATAGGTTAACCCAGAAAAGAGTTCTTTAGGGTATTCAATTTTCAAGAGCATAAATAGGTACTAAAATCAAAATGTTTCTGGACAGGCAGACTAGAGAATTAGGACGAGTAAACATTAAACATGGACTTTTCTTTTGCTGAGTCATAAACTAACTACATATTAAAGACCATAAGCCTCCCCGGAAGAAAAAAAAAGAAAAAAGAAAAAAATTCCTTTTCCTCCCAAGGGCATAAAAATTCTGGTTTAATTCCCTGAATTCATCTACATGGTTTTATATGAGATTTTCACAAGTATTCTAACAATATACATTTGAAGTAACATTTGAAACTACATTTTTGGTTTTGAGAATCACACCATATAGGAATATTTCACACTGCTTTTTTTTTTTTAAATCAATTCTTTATTCAGGTAACAAGTTGGTTATGTTCACTGCATTGTATGAAACATCACAATATCATACTAGAAAGGAACTTATCAGTACAGGGTTGGATCAGAGTGGAACATGAACAATAAACCATTTGCATTCTTCATTCCCTATCTTTAACAAGCCCCCCAAACCCAGTAAAGGGACAAATAGCTTTCAACACCATCATATAAAGCACTTTAACTTACAAAGCTAAAATCTAAAGAATAAATAAAATATATTGTGGCAGCAATTCCTTTTAGACCAAAAATCAGGTGCACAATAAATCAAGTGATCAGGAAAGCTGTCTGTACTTAAATGTGTGGCTCCTCAGAACAGTTTCAAGAAAATGTTACAGAAAATGAATTCTATTTTACACAGGACCAGGTGATGACTCATTTTTACTATGCACAAGGGCAATCACAACCTGCTGAAACACAATTTAAACATACAAGGAAATGTTTACAAAGCATCCACAACATGTAAACCATGTACAAATGGACACATTCACTACTTTTCCACCCCAGTGACTTCTTTTAAATACTTTACTCCTCATGTTCAGCATTAATTGGATTTAATACATGCAAAACTCAAAAGAATTCAAGGTTATTGTAAAAATAGAGTTAAACTAAATAATCTTCAAGTACCTTATGTGACAGCCACTCTGTACCGTGCCCAATGGTATAAAATGAAAGGTTACCGAACCCATGAAAATATCTCTGTAATATTTGCTTAGATCTAAAATAGATAATTTTAAATGTATGTATAGCAATTTCAATGTGATATTCTGAGCTTTTAAAAATAACATGAACAGTTAAAAATTATACCAAATTACATAAAACTTGTATCTTAAAAGCTGAAAAAAATTGAAACTATAGAAACCCACATGTAAAATGAAAATCACAATTTACATTATAAAGGCAAATCTCATCATTTAAAAGAATTCTCAGCAGTGAGATGTCAAAGCAAATTATAAATAGCCATAACTTAATCCATTTGGTTTCAAAAGATTTTCTATTAAGAACTGATGGATGTAGTACACACATGCATAAATCTGTAAGGGTTTATAATATTATTGCCAAATACACTTTATCTTTAAGCAAGGCAACATTACAATTTGGACATTATTGGAGAACTCAGTTTGGTAACACAAGTAAAATTGAGAAAAGTTAAATAACAATTAATAATAAATACATATCCTATAGTAAATTGCTAAAATGAAATTCTAAGCCACAGAACTGCAAAAGGTTTCCAACTTGGTGAATTGAAAACAGGAACATCTCATACAATTCTTTACTCTTACATGCTTGTATGTTGGGTGTTTTGTTTAAAAAAAAAAAAAGGCGAGAAAAGAAACCATAATGTTATCTTCAGAGTATAGCTAACTATATTCCCATGCACCTCAGACACATTTGTTGATTTGTGGTAAAACAATTACACTGCTTTCTAGGGCCAAAAGTTCAATACAGGAGTACCCAATATGCCTGAGATTGGCAAAAAAATACTGTAGTACAGGCAATGCTATGAGTGGCAATTATCAGAAAACACAAATATGAACAAATGATGGGAAATGCTAATGATTTTTCTGCTCATATCACAAAACGTTGGGAATCCACAAGAATATTTTTCCCTTGTATTGAAGAAAATTGTGATTAAAAGTTTTTTCCCCCAATTTTCAGAATCAAAAGCATTTAGAAGGTTTATAAGGCTACCATGAGTCTTCTAGATCTCCAGCACCCTACAGGAAGAGAAAAGGAAGAATATTATTATTATTTACCTCTACCACTTCCAAGTTGGGTTGAATTTCAAAAACAAAAAAAAAACAAAATTAGATGACAAAATTACCTTCCTTTCTTTGTCTGAAAAGGTACTTTTATAGAGAGATGTGTGTATTGTATATTGTGTATCTATCTAACCCGGTAGATAACTTGGTAGGTATTTTCCTCCCCTCTCCACCAAATGCCTTCCTTTCACAAAACACTTAAAAGTATTCTGGCATTGGAAAAATATATCAAAACATCAGTTACAGCATCTGAAGATTCCAAATTATGATATCTTAAGCAACTTTAAACACATGATATAAAATATAAGAAGAAAAGTTAATGCCCTACAGTCAAAAAATACTCTTTTTAAAATGAATAATAGTCATCTGTACTTAAATAATCTCTTTTAACAAAACTCACATCTATTTTAAAAACAGCCATAACTCTTTATTAATAGTTGGTGAATACTTATAAACAAAATTAATACTATTGTATGTTTGAACTGCTGTTCTGACAGTTTTCTCACATATCTACATATGCCCATACTGTTTAAAGAGGAATATTTTGCATCACAAAAAGGGGAGAACAGAATTGATTTACTTTGAGTAAGCCAAGACTTACATATTTTGTATTAACTTTTTTCCTTTTTCTTAATGAAAAAAAAAAAGCTAAACCAAAATGCGCTAAATTTAATATAAATACATATGAATTTGTACTGAGTAGCTTTCAAATACCCCAAGCCTGGTTGTTTAAAAAATAAGTACAACATGCATAGATTATTCCATATCACATGCTTTATTTGGACTTAAACACTTGTAATTTCATTCTAAACACTTGGTTGACATACATTTTGATGTGTGTAGTAAGGATATACAGAATATACAAACCAAAGCTATATGAATAATACATAGGCTTTTCAAAAATTATGTTTCATAAAGAATACAGAGAAAGGAAAAATAACCACACATCCAGTATCTCACAACTTCTAAAAGTAAAACTACAGAGATGTAAAATATAAACAAATTGAACAACACACAAATTATCAATCTTGAAAAAAAAATTACAGGCCAGCAGTCATTCTTTGAAGAACTAAAATTGTTAAAGAAAATACAAATTTATTACAAAGCTAACTATGAGTGTACTGGTATGTAAAATATGAAGCAGTATAATTCCACATTAACAAGTTTTTCCACAATATACAGTGATCTCTCCCCTATCTAGTATGAATTTACTGACTTTAATAACTGGCAGCCTAATTGCTGTCATACAATGTGAAATGACATATAATTTCATTAAATTCAAAATATTATAAATAGTCAAATTTTAAACTATCTCATAAAGGTGTATGCAAAGGCCTTTTTTAAAAAAAACAAGGCTATATGAATATAATAAAACTAGTTTTCCAAGATTCAAATAACAAAATGGTTATATAAATGCACATATTATACTTCCTAAGTAAAAGCCATCAAATCAAAGATCACAAAGATATTACCAAAAATGTCATATTTTTTCACCACTCATATTTGTCCCTGAATCATCATTAGAGCTGTCTAATTCGGCAAGATCACTTTCTGATTCAGTATGGCTTTCCTGCATTGTCACTGGGTTTCCAACATCACTGTTCGAAGAAGTAGCTGCAGCAGCTGGTTCAGCCGGGCTTTCTTCTCCCTCTACTTTAGCTAGCCTGTAACTAGTCAGCATCTCCTCCAGAAGTTGTCGGTAGTTTCCCCTATGATTAATTCTCATTTGCCTGAGAGCTTCCACCAATTTTCCCTGTGATCCACTTTCCTCTGCTTCATCGGAGGCCTTTTTTTAAGATTCAAGACCCCAGTGTCAGTAGACAAACTAGGATATCACATGTACTTTATAACATTTTACACAAACACTAATTTTTCTACCATGAGCAATATAGTCTAATCATAAGAACATTCTCTTAAACAAGTTATAAATTCTTACCTGAGTAGATTAATCAAAAACTCCTAATCAAAATATCAAGTTATTTTTAGCAAATTACAATGAATTAATTTGTCTGATTTCAATTGCCATCTCAATCTGAAATTTACTCTGCTTTAAGAATTCAATAGCAACACAAGTATTTCCTAAAAGTGACTTACTTTTTAAAACACTGTTGGCTATAATGATTTAGTACAAAAGGAAATTAGTCTTTAAAGCAAGGAAAAAGGTAGAAAAGCAGGCCATCAGAATGTTAGTTTCTTCATTTTTGCTAAATAATAAGAGAAAATACATAATGTAAAACTACAAAAACTTAAACTGGGATTTAAAATTTTAAAGCTTTTGTAGATACATTTATTTACTTTTGCCTTCAAATGTAGTACTTTAATAAAAACAACTCTAGATAAAAAGTACTTCAATGATGTGGGAGGCTATCATGGAGAGGCTTGCAGTTCAAGGTCAGTCTGGGCAAACAGTTCATGAAACCCGATCTCCAAAATAACCAGAGCCAAAAAAAAGAGAAAGAAAAGAAAAAGGACTGGAGGTGTGGCTCAAGCGGTAGAGCGAGCATGCTTTGGAAGCGTCATGCCCTGAGTTCAAACTCCAGTCCCACCAAAAAAAAGAAAAAAAAAAAGGACACAAATGGGCAAGGGGTTTGACTAAAATCATATTTAATGTGCTTAAATCAAGATCTAACCTTGTTAGACCATGTTTCAAAACAATTTAGTAGTCATTCTAGGGACAACTGGGGAAATCAGGACTGGATATTACATGGCGTTATGAAATTTATTATTCATTTTCCTAAGCATGATAATGGTATTTCAGCTAAGTAGAAAAAAAGTCTTTATTCTTAAAAGCTCCATTTTAAAATGTTTGCAGGTAAAATATTGTCATGTCTATAATGTTTTCAAAGGGTTCAGCCAAAAGATTTTAAAGCACTGTATACACACACACACACACATACACACACGAGATAAAAGTAACCAAGGCCGAATGTTAACAAATGTTGAATCTAGGTAGAAGGTACACAAATGTTCTCTATCATTTCAATTTTTCTATATACTTGGAAGTTTTCATCATAATATGTTGGGAAAAATTTTTAAAAAGGTTATTGATGTAAGTGTTCTAAGACAGGATTATCTATTTCTGGACACTAATTACTCTCTAATTCTGCAAAAAGATAACACTAATAAAAACTTAAATTATAATTTCTTTTTAGAACAAGAGCATTTAAATGCTTTTTGTGTTCTTTTTCAAATTTGCTAATGGCAAAAAGGAAATGTCTAGCCTATGTGTTCTGGGTGAGTATATCTGAGTATTTGTTCATTTTAGGTATGTAAAATGCCTGGAAAGAAAGGAACTACAATAACTACTTTGTTTTCTTTTGAATTTTCCTCTTTCTTACAATAGGTATATTAATTATTAAATTAATTTTTGGAAAAGTTATTATGGGGTGAACACAGTAAGATGTGCTCTGTTATGACTTTTTTTTCTTATTTTCCCTCCTTACAGTAAAAATGATATGATTTCCTAAGTAAAGTGTCTCATTTGAATGTACTCAGCAAGGGTTAAGACGGAACAATGAGACAAATGCACTCTACTCAGGTCTTCCAAAACGAAATGTACTACTTTATAGTTTAGTTACAAAAACCTTTTACTGGGAGGCCAAAGACACCCCTCCTCCAAAGATACTCCAAACAACAACAAAAAAAGCTTTCTTTCCATTAAAAAAAAATTTAGGAAAACAAAACAAAATCTGCTTTGAACAATGACTTGCATGTAGAAGTGAGTATCAACCCTGGTTCACATCAGAATCACCTGTGAGGCTTTTAAAATACATGGATGCCAAAGATCCAATTCAAGATATACAGGTTCAGAGAATCTAGGTTGTCTTCTTAAAAGCATGAGCTGTAATTTTTTATTTTTATATATTTTCTTAAGACAGCTACGGAGGTCAGGCTGGCCTCAAACTCACAATCCTCCTGTCACTGCCTCCTGAAATTGCAATTCTTATATATACAGAATCACTCCTATAGACTACACTCAGAGTAGTACTGTGATAAGGTTTGGTCAAAGGTTGTTGTACTTGAGTTCATTTTTGTGTGTTCAACAAACAAAGCACCTCTCTCATTCTCTAAGTAGGACCGTACTTAGGAAAGCAATCATCAGTATTTCTGAGAACTGTTAACAGCAGAGATACATTAAAGCCAACCCAGTAAATCAAAAATGAATAGAAGCCAGGCACTGGTGGCTCACGCCTGTAATTCTAGCTACATGGGAAGCTGAGATCAGGAGGATCAGGTTAACAGGCCAGCCCAGGAAAATAGCTCATGAGATCCCACCTCCAAAATAACCAAACCAAAATGGACTGGAGATGTGGCTCAAGCAGTACAGCACCTGCTCTGCAGGTGCAAAGTCCTGAGTTCAAATCCCAGTACCATCAAAAAGAAAAAAATGTTACCTTAGGTCAAATTATATTTTCCCTTCAGGCTGGATAGGCAAAGGGTAGCTGAAACATCTTCCCCAACCAACACATTTGATTTTTTTCAAAATAATATTACATAATTCTCTCATTAGCTTTCACTAATATCAAAAGAGGAAGCTATTATCTAGGATCTTACACTTTCTTTATGTGAACTCTTAAAGTTCACACAGTACATCTATTTTTATATAGCAATTAATTCCATCTTAGAACTGTTTACAAGTCTTTCCAACTAGACTATAAACTCTGAGAGTAAAGATTATTTCAAATTCCTTTCTATATCCTCTCACCACCTAAGGAAGGAACATCAACATATATATGTGTGTATATATATATATGTAAGTATATATGTGTTTGATTCTCATAGGTACTCTCTGAAATAAGCACTGTGATTGTTAGCTCTGTGAGGAAACTAAGACTCAGGATATCTGTTTGTTAATAAGTGGCACAGCTTAGATTTGTGTACAGGTGTAATTGTCCATCTGTATTTTCTATCGAATACATTATGGTAACAGCTTTTACACAGGAAATGCCCCATATAACTATTGTAGAACTATACCTAAGATTATTTTATATTGAAGCCTGCAATATAGGTCCTTAACATAGTGAAGACTACTAAGATTACAATAAACTAGTTATACTGATTTTTGTTTTTTTGAGACAGGGTTTCACTATTTTGCTTAAGCTGGCCTTGAACTCGCTATATAGCCAAGGCTGGACTTGAACACAAGATCTTCCTTCCTCCACTTCCCCAGTGCTTAGGATTATAGGTGTGTACCATCACACTGGCCAGTTATGTTGATTAAAAAAAAAAAACTGTATTACATGGGATGTCTAAAGTTACTCTGTCAAATGAATTTAAGGAAAGTTAGTAGGATGAGAATTTAGTACTTTCTCTCTAGTGGCTCTACAGTCAAATAGACTAAAACAGATTCAAGAATCTAATCTCTTATGAAAATACATCCTTCCACCAAATAGGACGTAAGACTAATCAAGCACAGAGCAAATGAGGAGAGAGTTGCTTAAGCACATTTTAAAAAGCTAGTATTTACAGTGATGTGTATTTTTTAAAACCACAGCTCCCATAAGCAAAATTCTTCAAATTATTAAAACAGTGGGAAAAAAAGAATGCTTGTAAAAGTATGTTGTTATGGAGTACCTCATTCTGCTTGTCAAGTGAAAAAAAATTTAGAACTGAAAATTCTCAGATATGTAAAAGAAAGTATCTTTATTTCACTTATCTGCTTGGAATAAAACAGAAAAGATTCCATATAAAATATAATAATGTGAAAACAGAATGTGGAGATTCCTTCGGGCTTAAAAATAATCCATCTGTCCTGCTTTCCCCACCTTCTCAAAAAACCAAATGCCTTAAAGTTTTGGATTAGCATAAATTAAAATGTGCATTTAAATTAACAATAATTGATAAGGAATCAAGTTATTTTTTGTTTTGGAGGGTATTTTTGGCGGTACTGGGTTTTGAGCTCAGGGCATCATGCTTGCTAGGCAAGCACTCACCACTCCACCAGCCCTTTTTAGTGCTGGATATTTTTCAGATAGGGTCTCTCTCTTTTTTTTTTTAAAACCTGGGCTGGCCTCAAACCACGATCCTTCTACCTCTGCCTCTTGTGTAGCTAGAATTACAGGCGAAGTCACTAGGCCTGGCCTCAGAATCAGTTTTGAATGCTTAGTTTCAACAGCTTTATAAAATATTCCTCATTAAAAAGGAATATCTTAGAGCTGGAGAAATGGATCAAGTGGTAGAATGCCTGAGCTCAAACCCCAGTCCCATCAAAAAAAGAAAGAAGTATCTTAGACTGGGCCTTGTGGCACTCAAGACTGTAATCTCGCCTGGCTGGCATCTTGATGAGCGTGGGTTGGTTCGCCTGGATTGTGAGTTCTAGGTTCAACCACAGGGAAAAACTTGTATCTTCCTGAATTCACGTTATTGTCTGCTTAGTGCTAGAGTAGAAGGACTGGGGGCCTAACAGGGCAGATGTGACACCTGCCTCAGCAAGAGAGCCCTAGAGGGGGACTGGCTCTGATTCTTGGTTTCAGGTAGAGGATGAGGAGGCACTTACTTTCTCAAGGAGGCTCACATGTCAGGGCTCCCAACATCAATCCAGCCACCCAGATGACCTACTCTTGTGGGGTGTATGGCACAGTCATGGAAATAATTTGTTGCTGGCTGAGCAGCAGGGAATACGTCACAGGCACAAACTGCACACATATGGGGCATGTAGCAGACAATTTTGGCTCACTGTAAGCATCCTCCAGTACCAGAAGCAGCTCAGCATGGAAGAAGACAGGGCACCCTGTCTTAAGAACTGTAAAGCTGACCTCCCAGAGAATCCTCTTACATGGAGAGTAATGGGAACAACCTCCCCAGCTCAAGGCTTCCCCAGCAGGAGACCACACACAAAAGGGAATTTGTCCATCAGCACTGAGTGCTGGCAGGCCTTTCAAACTGAGGAAGGACCTTGCAGGTGCAGTGAGTTTGGGGAAGCCTTCAGCCACATTGAAGAAAGGCTTTATGCATGTAATGAGCGTGGGAAAGCCTTTGACAGAAGATCATATGACACTCAGGAGGCATAATGGAGCAAGAGGAACGACCTTTATTGGGGATATCACAAGAAATATTGGACAGGGCAGAGTGAACAGTTGGGGTTAGCTGATTTGGTAATCCCAACAGGTTTTGGATTCTATTGTTATCTGGTTCTTGGGTCCTGGGTGCTGTAAGGCAAAAAAAATACTGGTGGGACGTGAAGGGTCAGAGCTAGTTGGACCTGTAGAATCAAGAGTGACTTGAATGTGAGAGATGTGTTTCTGGTCTGAGCCTTAAGTAGAACTAGCCCTGGGAGGGGACAGTTCCCTATTGGGCCAGTGAGATTTTTAATATGTGAAAACATCAGGAAATAAATGAATATAGTAAGTACTCTGAATGAAAGCTATTTGGATGTTTGCCTTTTTACAACTGACAAAACATGTTCCTAAGTGTATGATTTTAAATGCTCACCAGCAGCACATGATAATTTCAGTTGCATCAACTGAAACATTTGCTATGTTCAGTATTGTTCAATTTTTGACATTCTTCTAGGGAATACAGTAGTATTTCTCTGTAGATTCACTTTTGTAGCTCCCTAATTACTTAATGTTTAGAATGTTTACTTGTATCACTTTCATCACTCTCTTTGGACAGTGTTTTCTTTCCAAGTATTTTGCCCAATAAAACCTTTTGCTTAAAAAAAGAAGAAAAGAAAGACTGTAATCCTAGCACTTGGGAGGCAAAAACAGTAGGATTGGGAGTTTGAGGCCAGCCTGGGCTAATAGTGAGAGCCTGTCTTAAAAAAAAAAAAAAAAAATCCCCAAACCCCTCAAAACCAAACCCAAAAACAGAAAAGAAAAATCTTAAGATGAAGAAACATGAGAAGTAGGGTACAGACATTTGAAATTTCTAAATATCAGGGAGAGGAAGCATGGAATATGTAAGGAGAACAGATGTTAAAATTAACCTCATGTGGTCTGTGATTCTCAGTCTCATGTAAAAGAAGGGCAACGAGATTACCTATGACATACCACACACACATTCTCTTTACTTGGCACAAGCAGGAAGCACTCTACTCCTTGAGTCATGCCTCAAGCCCAGAAACTGGGTAAATACAAGTTCAATACTTACTCTTGGAAAACTATCAATTTAAACAGCTATTTTTAATGAGCCTTCTTTGAGTAAAGAACATTTTTTTCATAGAAAATATAAAGTTCTAAAAAGCACAGGTGAGTTTTGTATCAACCAGCAACTTCAAGTAATTTTCTTTTAATATTATGCAAACTAATAGAAATGAACAAGGGTTTTTTTTCTTTTTTCATTTGTTTTTGGTGTGCTGGTGATGAAACCCAGGAACTCAGAACATGCCAAGCAAGTGCTCAAACATCGAGATACTTCCTCAGCCCAATAACTATTTATTGAACTGTTACCATATGCCAATTTGTTGTAGGTGCTGGGACCAGAGACATAAATAAATCAGATAAAGTCCCAGATCTCACACAATGTATATTGTAGTTAAAAAACACAAGTAGCATTTTAGAAAAAGGAAATGAATGTGACCTCAGAGCCCTGCATAACACAAGAACAACTTACAGCAAATATAGTTTTACTCCCAGGGATTTTAGGGCAGATAAAGCAATCATTTAAGTAATTCTTCTTTGGGGGCCACAGGTTCCTTTCAGAAGCTGATGAAGACTACAGATATACTCATCAAATGTGTATACACAACAGAAACATTATCAAAAAATTTCTGGAGACCCATGAACCTGTTGATTAACAAACCCTACATGATGCTCCCACAGATTTTATTTTAAAAGTCAGAAACATATCAATATTGTTTGCATTAACAAAACTGAACATATTCAAAAAGTTTGAACTAAAAGACAAGGTTAATAAAGAACCAGAAGATTCCCTTAAATCTTCCCTAAACTTTCTGAACTTAAAATTATTTAATTTCTAGATTATATTCAACTCAGTTTTTAATATATTCATTATTAAAAAGATTTTTTAAATGTAAGAAAAATAAATGAACCCTTATTTTATTATCTAATTGTTTTACTTTTTTGGTGGGACTGAGGTTTGAACATAGCTAGGATTACAGGTGTGAGTCACGGGCACAAAGCACCTTATTTCTAATGATACTATTTATAAGCATTTATAGCAAGAACAATTCTACCCCTGATAGGAAGCAGGCATTTTAAGAATCCTTAATTCTAAGTGTGAATTCTATCAAAGCATATCATGTTATATGTAAGTATGGAATATCACAATGAAACCCTGTGTAAATAAATATACACTAATAAAAAGACTGTAAAAACATTTCATTAAACTCTGATTAGCATTTTATATCTAAACAAAAATTATTTTTGTTATTTTAAAAAAAGGGTAATTTTAGCTGGGCACAGGTGCCTCACACCTATAATTCTACTTACTTGGTAGACTGACATTGGGAGGATCAAGGTTCAAGGCTAGCCCACACAAACACTTCATAAGATCCCCATCTCCAAAATAATGAGAGCAAAATGGACTTGAGGTATGGTTCAGGTAGTAGAGAGCTTGCTTTTCAAGTGTGAAGCCCTGAGTTCAAACTCCAACCACCTCCCTCCAAAAGTGTAATTTTAATAGTACCTTTCAATATGCTCTGGTTCTGTGTTTCTACCATACTTTTGAAAGTTAACTACCAGCTCCTGACACCATGTCTCTACTCCTAGCAACATTTGCTATCCTTGCAGAGATCTAAGTCATGAAGCATCTGTGGAGCACAGCTGTGCCTAACTGGTTACTATAAAGGACCAATTAAGAGCTAAGGATTAACTAAATGCTTCAAATTGTTTTTTTACATTCTTTCTGCTTCCTTGGAATTTTTAGTACTTTTATGCTACTTGCTCAACATTTTTCTAAGGCAGTGATTAATTCTCAGAGTATGGTAATATTTCCCAAAATAAGATTCTGGGCTATGAAAGGCAGTTTTTAAATGGGTAAGCTTTTCCATATTGAGACTAACAATAAGTTTACAAATTATTTGCAATTATTTCACAGCTACTTGACTTCTAGCATCTATGACTGCAAATGTTTCCAACAAATAAAAATGCTACAGAAGCTCCAAACGTGGTTCCTAACACTAAAATAAAGCTCAAAAGGTCATTCTCTCAGCAAATAATTCTGCAACCTAAATTCTGGTTTTTTAATCACAGCAGTTCTATGCTGTAGCCAAAAAGATGCCCTTTCTTTCCAAGATATCAGCAATCTTATACTTTGTTCTTGCCTTTTCTTCCATTTGAAATGCCATCTTCCTCATTTCATTTCTGCCATCCAATCCAAATCCTATCTTTTCTCTGAGAATTTGATTTGCTCACATTAGATGAACTTCTGTAGCAATTACTACAACTCACTTATCAGTGAACACTTTTTATATATTATTTCCTTTTTTTTTTCATTCTTGCAGTGCCGTGGTAAGCTACATTCTGTATTTTGTCATTTTTTATCCTTTACTAAACTACATAAAACATTTTCTAATTTCATTTTTGTGTTCATAAATGCATTGTGAGAGTCTATTTCATAGAATTTCATTACTTTGCCTGGCTCCCTTAACTTTGAAGCCTACATACTAAAAATTAAGTAATTTGTTTTTAGATCTTGAAAATCCTATGAGAAAATACTTTATTTGAAATTGAGTTCAACTTTAAACACACACACACACACAAACACACACACAATTTATCTTCTGGTGTGGTTATTTAAAGCTATGTAGAGGGGCAAGTGCAGCTCATCAGTATTTCTAGGGATAGCATAAAAAGAGGGAAAGAAATAGAGAGTTCTGCTCTGATGAAGTACAGCAGAGTTCAACAGAAATGGTTATGTCAGCTTACCATTCATATAGTATGCCATCAATATTTCAAAAAAAAAAAAAAAAAGAAAGAAAAAAAAGCTATCCTTGATATTCCAATGAGGCACAAAGGGACACTGAAAGGACTGGTCATTAACATAACAACTTACTAACTTCTGGGACTGGCAGCCACCTACTGGAGAAAATGAGATGTGTAAAAGCACATTTCTGCCTTGAGTTTAAGGTATAAGGTAGAAAAATGAAAGGCAGACATACAGGGAGGAAACAGGGATAGATAGCTCAAACAAAAAGGTCACTGGATGTCCAGTGACAACAAAACTATCTACAAAACAGAATTTTACCTCTCTCCACTTTGATACATTTTCAAAAGCCTCAACTAACTCTTTAAAACAAAAGAGAGTAACAATTTATTATGTAGAGACCTCATTATGTTAATTCATTCATATCTAGTATCAACATTGTAAGATTACTTCAAATGCTTAGGAAATAAAATGAAACTTACCCCATCACTTTCTCTATGTGGATTCAGTCTACTATAAACAGCTTCAATAACATTGCGCCTTAAAAGAAAAAAAATGCTTTAGTCTTATCAAACTACAGTTTCAATTAACATTGTGCTTTAAAAAATGTTGTAGTCTTACTAAGCTACCCCCATTTTTAAGCTCATGTTTAATATTTTATCTTCACTATGAGAAAAAATTGTCACACCGAATACTTGCCAGGAACAGTTTCTACATTTCACTTAGAATCTGATCTTGCATATCCGTATGTTCTCATTCAGCAAGAAAAGCTTCATCCTAAGAGCTTATTTAAAAAAAAATCTTTCTAGATGAAGTTTTAAAGTTCTTCTCTAATATAAATAAGAAATACCACCTCACCTAATCGCTAGATAACTGATATACTTCTGATTTGTTCTCTTACCCAAAATTATTTAATTCCTTATTTTAAATGAACTCAAAATTAGCTTTTTTTTGTTGTACTTACTTGCCAGCAAGACCTCCCCCAGGAGGTAAATTTGGGATATTTTCTGCAGACAAAATGCGCATAACATGGGCAAGATCAGGCATTCCTTCCTCACCAGACTTCTCCATAATTTCTGTAAAAATTTTTTTTAAAGTTCCTTAATTAATGTCAACAGAGAATCCAGTATTGCCAAAGAAGTGAAACAAGAGGTACTATTTGGTAGTACCTATTTTAAAATTTAAAAAACAAACACTAACAAAGAACAAAAAGTAGCAAAGGTATCTGTGTACACATACTACATTATTATTCATAAAAGCGTAAACTGGAACTAAATGTCCAACAATAAGCAGACAGTTAACAACTGGCATTAGGCTGGTGGCAAGGATCAAGTGATAGCATGCCTACTTAGCAAGCATGAGGCCCTGAATTTGAATGCCAGTGACAAAGATACACACACTGAGAAAAGTAGCGTAGCACCTGAGTGAAATGTTTTATAATCACTAAAAATGACCCTTATGAACACAGTAACAGTTACATGGAAAAAATTTTCATCTAATTTTACTTAAAAATAACATAAAAGCTGTATTTATGCCATAATTACAGAGAAACGAAAGCAATGGGTAAAGATAATAAGAAAAAAGAGGGAAATTAAAAATTCATTTCTCTAGGTTTTTTGATACCTAGATACTTGTGGTCCATAACAATTTGAAATAAAATATATCACAGTACCTGCTAATGCTTAGAACAAAACAAAAATTTTAAACTCTCTATTTAAAATTTATGGAAAACGTATTTTTTTTTTTTTTTTTTGCATACTGAGGTTTAAAATCAGACCTTTACATTTTCTAGGCAGGCACTCTAACACATGAGCCACTACTCCAGTCCAAAAACAGATATTTTAAAGCCTAATTACTTGGACACTGGAAAACTTCTGAAAATCAAAATGAAGCAACTGCAACTTAGTTTTTGTTTTTTGTTTTTAGCAACACGGTGTCACAATGTAGCCCAGCCTGGGCACAAATTCCCAATACTCCTGCCTCTGCCTCTGAGGTTGAGACATATGCCACCAAATCCAGTGGCAATTTACTTGGGGTTTTTTTTTTTTTTTTTTGGCAGTACTGGGGTTTGATCTCAGGCCCTCACACTTGCTAGGCAGATGCTTTCCCACTGGAACCATGCCTCCAGCCTTGCAATTTACTTTTAAGACAACAAAAAAGTGGTGTTTTTAGCAGTTTCCAAGATGCAAAATACAAACTTTTTCACCATGCCTCACCAAGACCCTGTCTTTGCACCACTACTCCCTTTCGACTCTGCCCAACTCCCTCATCTCTAAAGGTTCTAACCAAAGACAACTCCTGCAGCCAGGCATAGTGGTTCATGCCTGTAATCACAGCTACTGCAGAGACAGAGAAATAGGGAGGTTTGAGGCCAGCAAAAGTTAGTGAGACCTTAACTAAAAAATAACTAAAGCAAGTCAGGTGCTAGTGGCTCAAATCTGTAATCTTTGCCACATAGGGAGGCTGAGATTAGAAGGACTGTAGTTCAAAGCCAGTCTGAGAAATAGTCTGCAAGACCTCCAAAATAACCAGAGCAAAATGGACTGGAAGTGTGGCTCAAGTGGTATAGTGCCTGAGTTGAAAGTATGAAGCCCTGACTTCAAACCCCAGTCCCACCAATATATGAATGAATGAATAAAGCAAAAAAGGGTTGGGAGCATGGCTGAAGTGTTAGAATGCCTGCCTAGCAAGCAGGAAGCACTGAGTTCAAACCCCCAAAGAGACTACTCTGCAACTAAAGACTTCACATGTACTCTTCTTTCCTTGAGTTTGGAACACTTTTCATGCCAATCTAATCAACCCCTTTGTATAATCAAATCATATTTCATCCTTCCAGTTCAACTTCAATATGTTACTTTCTCAAATACTTCTCTGACTCAAGCTAAAGGGTGTACATTGCTCTACACTCCCATCTACAGGATGTTTACTGTATCATGGATTAATCTATTCATGAGTTCATAGCTGAAAAGGCTATTTAGGAGGTGGGGCCTAGCTGGAGGAAGTAGGTCACTGGGGGTGTGCCTTTGAAGAGTGTATCGCGTGTGTGTGTGCGCGCGGCGTGCGTGTGTGTGTGTGTGTGTCTGTCTCTGGCTTCTCGGCCATCATGAGGTGAGCAGCCTCCTCAACCATGTTTCCTCCTCCATGATATTCTGCCTTGCCTCAGGCTCAAAGTAATGGAGCCAGCCCACCATGCGCTGAACATTCTGAAACTATAAAGCAAAATAAATCGTTCCTCCTTCATACTGTTTCTCTTGTCACAGAGACAAAAAGAGACTAAGCTTCATAAAAGCAAGACCAATTTTCTATCTTGTATCACCACTGCAGCACAGAGTTTATCAACCTTGGTACTGCTGACATTTTGGACCAGATCATTTTTTTGTTTGGGAGGGAAGGGCTGTCCTGTGTACTGTAAGATGTAAGCAGCATCCCCAGCTTTTACTCACTAGATGCCAGTGACACTCCTTCAGTTGCAACACCAAAAACATGTACAGACACTGCCATATGTCACCATGAGACACAATTTCCCCCAAATGAGAACCACTGCAGTCTAGAACATTACCCACTAATTCTCATACCCTTCACTATGTTAGTCCAGTCCAACTCACCACCACCATCTGCTATCTGCATTAGTGCATGGCTTTTAATTGATATTTTGTGGCTTCCTTTCTTGTCCCCTCTCTACACAGTAGTTTTGAAAAACAGTCAAATTAAGTCAGTCCTGTGCTCAACTTTTTCAAATTCCCAAAGTCCTCACTCTGATCCACAAGAACCTACATTATACACATCCTAGCATCTCTCTTAATCTTCTCCCTCTTTCCCTCCTTAGTCTTTCCTGCTCTCTTTGCCTAGAATGTTCTTCCCCAGGTATCAGCTCTCTCCACAGAGAGGTCTTTCCTCAAATGCCCTTCCTCACAGACTTTCCTAATCAACATTCCTTGTTACTCTCTGTTTACTAGGTTTGTCTCCCTCCTACCCCACTTTCTTCTTCTTTTTTTTTTTTTTTTTTTACTAAGTATTGGTCTGTACTAGAACATGAACTCCCTGAGGCTTGCCTTATTTTTCATTGTAACCTTAGTAGTACACATGCTCCACAAACACAGAATGAATGAATGTATAAAGAAAGCACTCATTAGATAGCTAATAAATCTACTTAGACTAAATACTATTTCCTGCTTATTTTAACACTATACTTCCTCCACCCTGTCCCTCCCACCAAAAACATACACAAGGCTGGGGGTGTAATTCAGTGTTAAAGCACTTCCCCAAGCATGTGAAGCCAAGGGTTTGATCCCCAGGCCACAAAACAAACAAAAATGCATACAGTCTTATCCTTTATACCAGAATGCTTTCACCTCAAAAATGTAATGTCAGATAATGTGATTTAAAATTCTAATAGAAACCCAATGCCCTTGAAGAGCAATGCCTTATTAAAAGGTTACTTACAAGTGTAAGTACCAACTCAAATAGATTTGTGGAGTCTTCCTTGCCAAGGACTTCAAAGTCTTTCGACTGAATGACTACAATCTAGTATTTGTCACAGGCCTCAGAAGTTAAGATATTAAGTATCTGCCAATTCGGCCACATAACATATACTTTGGAAAGTTACAAAGTATACAAGAGAAAATTAACAATCCATATTGAACAGAATTGACTCAGCCTTTGAGAAATTTAAAATTTAGGTGCTAGAGAAGTTAAGAGTCAGTAAAATCTACAATTTGCTGAGGTCTTAGGTGATAGGTAGCATGCTATTTGCTTAAGTATCTCATTTATTTTCTCTGCTTTGACCAAAACTCTAATCAGGCTCTTCAAGTCCTGTTCTAGGCCAACCTTGGGCTTCCCTCTCCATGAAGAATAGAGGTTGAGCAAGAACCCTAAATCACTTTAAGGAAAATCCCCCACCCTTGGTATTTAACCACCCTTAATTATCTTATCACCTGGGCTGGCTTTCAACAACAATCCTGTCCAGTCAGTTTGGCCACAAATGCCTCATTCTTGATGTTTCCACTTATTAATCTTCTATCCACTGATCACAACACAGCTCTGTGGTTATAAATACTCACTGTCCTTATTAAAGTCTAAGGTGAGAACAATCTTTCTATGCCACTGCAAGACCCCATAGCAGTAATACCTGTATCTATCACGATTTCCCCCTTGGATAATGTCTATCCTAACTATCTTTAAATAAGTTCTTTTCTCTAATAACTTTTTAGTGCACCTAAATTTTTAATTTCTCAAAAGCTGGGTCACTTCAGTTCAATACAGATGGTTATTTTACTCTCTAGTTGCATGTTGCTATCCGTAGTTTGCAATAAAGGAATTGGAGTTTAGAGAGATTAGGCTAGTCAGATAAGATCACATAACAAGCAGGGATCCCTGTAATCCTAGCTACTCCGGAGGCAGAGATCAGAACTGTGGTTCGAAGCCAGAAGGGGCAAATGGAGACCCTAGCTCGAAAATACCCAACACACACATAAAAAAGGTTGGTAAAGTGGCTAAAGTGATAGAGCACCTGCCTAGCAAGTGTTAGGCCCTAAGTTCAAACCCCCGTACTACAAAAAAAACACTACTCAATTTCTTCATGAACTAAGAACATTCTTCTAGACCTCTGATGTCCTATATCATCCACCTTAACAGACTATCATGTACATTATTGGCAACCACCAAAAGCTCCTCTTAATAATTATGTTATCAAAAAGAATGAGTGCTTCTGACATGGTCTTCAGAGTGTTCTCACATGTTTCCCATCTTCCCATCATCTGACAATGTAGAACTCACTGAGACCTGTAAGTAGGGCTCATTTACAACTGAAAAAAATACAGACAGAAACAACAAAAAAAGCTTACAGACTTGTTTAGGGTATATATCCAGATACTTAAGAAGTTAGAAAAGATTAATTCACTCTCCTCAAACTTATAAAAATTAGTCCAAGACAGTAAATCTTAGGCAGACAGAAATTTGGTTTTTAAGGTCTTGTTCTGAAATAACTTCTATGGAAATTTTAAAAAGAATCATCAGATAAACAAGGAAGAATACGTTTCATTTCCTTATCAATTAAAAAAATATTCTTACCTTCAACCCGTGATTCCAAGTGTTTATCCAACTCTGAATCTTTTTTCACTGCTTCATCTGAGACCTTGGGGGCATTTGAAAAGCAAACTAATACAATACTCATGTTATCTCGACTTCCCTGTATATTAAAGAAAGAAAAAAAAAAAAGCCATTTCTATAGTCAATATATCAACTTTCTATTTTACTTTGTTATTTTAAGCAGTTAAAGTTTATTTAAATCTTTAGAACATATATTCAACACATTTCATTTTTATTCAAAAGAACTATTTAAAATACAACCTGAAGAAACAAAGTATTTAGGTATGTGTAGATCTGTAGTTATTTTTTGAGTTTTAATTGTATGTAAATATTCTTTTTTGTATATGTGTGTGACTGGGGTTTCAACTCAGGGCTTTGTACTTGCAAAGCAGGTGCTCTACCACTTGAGCCACCCTCCAGTACATTTTTGCTCTGGTTATTTTGGAGTGGGGTCTCACAAATATTTGCCTGGGCTGGCCTCAAACTGCAATCCTCCTGATCTCAGCCTCTAAGTAGCTGGGATTACAGGCATGAGCCTCAGGTACCTGGCTATGTAACTATTCTTACCCACCATTTTACAGCCTGAGATATGAAGACATCTTCCTACCTATTAAATCTTCTGATCTCAAGATTCCATATTTCTAAAAGCGGCTTAGGTCAAAAATGCATCCTTTAAACATGTGCAAATTTTTCAGCTAATTAACTTACACTGGGGCAATGCAAATGCACTTAACAATGTAATAACTAAATTTAACATAGTTGAAAATTATTGGTGAGAGGACACCCTTGAAACTGTTCTAAGGGTACAGAATCAGTCTTTTGTAACTGGATGGCTAAGACACAGGCATATAGGTGGGCAACTCCCCCCCCACTTCCTCCCACAAAGTCTCACTATGTGTTTGCCCTTGGGCTTTCAATCCTCCTGCCTCAGCCTCCCAAATGCTGAGATTACAAACTCAGCTCAACGTGGGCAACTTTTAAAGAGAAGATAGCAAATTGTTATAAAGAAACACAGTTTCAGGGTCTTTAGAGAGCAACTAAAATGCTTAATTTAATGATAAACTTTACTGTCTTTTAATCACATTCTTACAGATAAATTATTTAAGAAAAAAGCCTAGCACCATGATTATGTGCAATGTGTTAAAAAATCAATTATTACCTTTTCTATTAGATACATTACTTTAACTGAGTTTCTTATAACAGATGAAAGTGAAGTTAGAATAATGATTTTGTTTGTTTTTTGAGACAGTCTTGCTATATAGCCCAGGCTGGCTCTAAACTCATGATCCTCCTTCCTCTATCTCCCAATTGCTTCTGGAATTAGAGGCATGCACCACCATGCTCAGCTAATGATATTAAAAACAAACAAACAAACAAACAAACAAAAAATTATACCCCCTGTTCACCACTCTAAAAAACTGTATGTATGGTAAGTTATTTTGTCTGAGAGTGGGGTCTGCTATCCCAAGTGAAAGAAATGAAGGCCATGCCCATTCTAGACTTTTCAGTCATTATAGCAAGAATCTAGGCTGGCATTTTTTGGCTCAGACTAACAACCTTTCCAGAATACACATGACATAGACAAAAAGACAGGTAGGATTTGAAGATCTTCTGCTTCTACCTTCAAACTTAATGGAAGTAAGACTTAAAGGCAGTGAAAGTCAGGTGTTCAGAAGACTTCAACAACAACAAAAAAAATTAATTCCACAGACTCATGATAGGAAGACTCATCATGAGTATATAACTAGTTTCCGACTATCTGGAAAATCAGGATTTCTACATTAGCCAAAGTTATTTCATTCTTTAATGAAACCCACCTAAACTTTCATGACTATTAGAAATACTGCATTTGGCTATGTGAAAGAGACACATATTCCAGTGTACTTCAAACAAAAACTTTAAAATCTAAAACATTTTAAACTAGACCATGGATTTTCAAGAATCGAGCAATCACTTAATAGTAATTATTTTTACCACTTTTTTTTTTGTGGTACTGGGTTTTGAGCTCAGGGCTTCACACTTGCTAGGCAGGTGCTCTACTACTTGAGCCACACCTCCAGACCCTATAATAGTAATGATTTTAAACCAATTTAATGAATAAACAGAGTTAGCAACTAACATTTTTAGAAATCTAGTTTCTTCTAACCATTTCTTATTTTGGTAGCAACAGCAAGAGCACTGTTAGGACAATTCTTAATCTACTACATGAAAAATCTCCCTTTTAATTTTATAAATTACAAAATATAAATCTTACTTGGTGAGGATGATGAAATGACTAACGAAGATGATGATGATAATGGGATATGAGTTTTAAAAGGAGGTCTGTTGGGGGGATCAGCAGAAGGAAGAGAAAGAAAGCAGAGGATACTGGGGGTGAAGAGGATAAAAGTACATTATATACATAAGATAGCATAATAAAACCTATCACACACTGTTTGAAAAAGGGAGGGTGGAGGCTAAGGGAACATAATAGAGGGGATGAACTTGTTGAAAGTACACTTTCATTATAAAGTCTTTATATCTATGGAGTTATCACAATGAAATCCCCTTGTACTATTAATAATGTATGCTAATAAAAATTTTGTTTTCACAAAAAAGGCTAATTTAACAAAAAAACCCTTATTTGTAAAATGAAACACAAGATTGTCTCAAGGAGTTAATAGCCCTTCAAAGGTATTTAAAGGACATAACTGGGGGAAAAGGGGATAAAGGAGAAAGATGGAGGGGGTGAATTCAAGTATGATATATTTGATATAGTATATAGAACTTTTGTAAATGCCACAATGTATCCCCAGCACAATTTAAAAACATCAAAAATTTTTAAAAAGACATAATTTACATTTACATTCCAGTCATGAATGATTTAAATGCCACCGGCTTCTATTTCTATGTAAAGGTGACTTTTCTTGAAACATAAAGCAAAAGTGTTTCAGCAGAAAAAGATCCTTCTTATGATTCCTCTTTAGTTTTCTAGAGACAAATGATTCTTGCAGAATCTGTATGACCTTTCCATTGAGTCCAGTATTGAAACATGTTTTTCCTTTTTTCCACAGCACAGTAATTAACACATTAAAGACTCTGAACACTAATAACTAATAGATAGTAGTAAGTCAAAGAAATCATTTCCCCTCCAATAGACAAAGGTATCTCAATTTAAGCAGAGAACAGTTTGATATTGTTAGTTTTAAAGCTGAATGCTATGTGGTTACAAAAAAAGTATCCAGGAGCACATTTTCACACAGCATATGTAATAGCTGGGAACAGAATCTCTAGGTTAGTAAAGAAGTATCTGAGATGTGAATCATTAATATTCATTTTTAAATCAAATTTTTAACCTGGCACTCACTGCAGTGATCTCAATTACTATAGCTCAATCATCAGCAAAGCTGAAGGAACAGACTACATTTTCACCTATCCATGAAAAGAGTCTATGACTTCTTCTTTTCACAAGAATTATTTTTCCTCTTCATAAATGTATCACTGTTTCAAAACCACCATCAACAGAATTAAAATATATTGTATCTGTAAATTAGATAATGCTGTTACTTGACAAGAGCTTTACTCTCAATGACCCATGAAGAAGACACTATCATTTTTCTTTCCATAAAGATAAAAAACAGAGGCTTTGCCAAATTCATACTCAGTGGCTTAGCATAACTTAAAACCCAGCTGTCTGGCATCAAAGCCTATGTTCTTAATACTGAACCCAAGTTTACCAAATGGTGCACCAAGGAGGACCAAGGTGCCACCATGTGCTCACTAACCATATTGTAAATGAGAAGAAATACAGTGCTACTCAACATTTTTGAATGTCCCTAAAAACTTACTTCATTTTCCTAGATTAAACATTATATAAGAAAACATTCTTCTCAAAGATATCCCAGTTTTGCATGGCTAGAGTATTATGGGGTTGTTGTGAGAAAAGCAAGTCCTCATAAAAATCAGTAAGGCCAGCCACCAGTGGCTCATACCTGTAATTCTATCAACTTGGGAGGCTGAGATTGGGAGAATTGTATTTCAAGGCCAGCCAGGGCAAATAGCAAGGAGACCCAAGTTCAAATGCTAGGACCACAATTAAAAAAAAAAAAAAAATCAATACAATACAGGAAATCAGAGTGGCAGTAGTCAGTGATTCCAAGGTTTGAAAGGCTGTGCTGTATACAACAAGATTGCATACTTTATTAGCAACTGTGTTGTTTTTATTTTTTAGTTGTTACTCACTGATTTCTTGTTTTGGATTTTTGATACAAGGTCTGGCTACATACCTACCTAGTCCAGGCTGGCCTTGAACTCATGAACCTCCTGCCTTGACCTCCCAACATGCTGGGATTTTAGGCTTACATCAGCTCTGCCTAACTGTGGCTTTTTAAAGAATAAAATTAAAACTCTTTAAAAATATATGTCTATTATTTTATTAGGATTCACTAAATCTGGATGTAAACACTTAATACTTGGAATTTTTAAGTATTAATCTGAAAAATTACTCAAGACACTGGAGCATTATGACCAAGAAAGAAAGGAAATCTGTACACTAAGCTAGAGTGCCTCCTTTATCTACAGTGTGCTTTTACCATCAATTCTTCTTTTCTCCATATCTCAAAATACCCAACCACACCTCACTAATATTATGTCTACTTTTGCATTATTTATGATGATACTGCTACGAACTACAATGGAAAAAGTACTGAGTTTAAAACTGAACAAATATTTTTGGGGATATACAAGTAAATTTTCTATATGGTAGGAATAATCTAGAATGATATTGCCTTGGGAAACTGTTTCTGTCAATTTTATCCACTGGTCAGAGCCTATCTCAAGTTTTAAACAAATAAGCTTCTAATAGGTGGTATATAAACTGAAATTAAGGAAATCAAATATTACAAAAATTTAAAGGAATACTGACTTATGATGCAAAAAAAAAAGAAAAAAAAGCAGATGTCAAAGAAACATGCATAACATCAATTTCTGTAAGACTGGGAAAAAACAAAACTATTTTTTATGCTTATGTATTTTGTTTTTTGAGGTTTTGTTAACTGTTTGTTGGGAGACAGGATCTTGCTATATGGTTCAGGCTTTCTAGCCCAGACTGGCCTCAAATTTGAAACCACATGACCACATCCCCGCCTTTATGCTTATATTTTATATTTGAAAAACTGCAGAGAACCATTTGGCAGGAGAGAATTCTAGCAATGAACCACCCATGCAGTGAACCATCTGAAAGGACACACAGCAAACTGTAAACAGTGGTTGCCTAAGGGAAGTGAGATTAGAAAGGAAGAACATATAGTTAAGTAACTTCAATCACCTTTGCATTTATTACAAAAAAAATAGTAATTTTGTAATAACTGAAAAAGGAAAAGTTTTATTCAGTCGAATAAAAAAAATACACACAAACAAAAGCTTCTTTATCACAACATTCTAGGAAATACTTTTAGCAAAAAATACTAGACTTGACCCAAAAAACTTGGATTCTAGTCTCAGCTTCAATACTCAACAAGCGTATGACTTACAACCAGCTTTTAAACTCAAACAACTTCCATCTCCTTAATGTTTTTATTTTGTTCACGTCAGATTACTGTGAAGATTAATAAAATAAGTGACTAATAAGTTATGAATCACTATGCAAATAGCAGTTACGTATTTTATGAAAGCTGGAATTACTTGGCAATAAATACCATGAATGCTAGCACTGGCAATAAAAAAGGGACTATCTCCACTACAGCTAAGTATCTCATTTAAACAGAATAATACCTGACTAGAGTCATTCAACACTTACGGCTTCACACTGCTAAATGGAAATCTTGAAAAATGACTATCATTAACTATAATGTTAACTACCCTCATATGGTTATTATGAAATTAAATTAGTTAAAATATGTATAAAGTGCTTAGCACAGCATCTGGCTCACAGAAAGCAATGATTTATTGATACTATGGTGACTATGATTATGTCGATTACCACAACCTTCCAAGGTTTTGGGAGTTGACATACAAAAGTGCCTATAAGCTATTAAGGCATAATAAAAAATACTGACTTCACCTAAATTTCTTAAGGAAACAGCTGTGTAACTGGAAAGTCTCTCTCTCTCTCTCTTTCCTCTTCAACAGGTAACATTTACTGAGCAATCTCTTTAGTGTTTTCTGTGGATTATAAACTTATATCTAATCTTTCACATTAAATTTAAAGTAGAAATTTTATAATACAGCTAACCCTTGATTTTACAATACCACCAAGTAGAATGACAAAATTAAAGTTAAAAAAACAGAAATTGAAGTTTAATTCCCTAAGTATCTTTGCACAGTTAAAAAAAAACCTCAAAAACTTGTTATGTTTCAACCAAAGCCAGCCAAATATCTCAAAACTGATTTCAATTTGAATGCAGCTTCATTAAAAGGAAATATAATAGTCAGCTTCAATTAAAAATTGAATGGATTACCTGCCCCAAACTCTAATCTGTTAGTATCGTTCCTCATTTTTGAGATTCTAAGACTCTGTCTAAAATTTTTTAATGCCACTAACATGAATATTTAATCACTTTAATAAAATTTATCAAGTAAAAATCAGCATAAATTAAACCCCATTCAAAAATCTCTTTCAAAAAGGTAGTCACAGTTCTTGAAAACTAGCATTCTTTCAATGGATGCAAGTAGAGTTTGGATTAAGACTAACACACACACACACACACACACACACACACTTGCAGGCAGGTAAAAAAAAGATTACATACAAGTAATGTAGCTGACTTAAGTGGCTGAATTTTGTTCAGTAACAAGCATACTGTTTTTTCTGATTGGGGAAAATACTGTTGTTATTTACTAGTCAGGCTCAGAATATATGCCTGCTGTAATCTCTATAGGTGAGAATCACTCCATTTAGAAGCCAAGGAGAATGACATTTTCAAAGCTACTTACTATTTGATTACTACCATCATCAATACTTCTGTACTAAACGCATCCTGGGAAACAAAAAACACATAGTGTACTAAAAATAAAACTCAAGAGCTAGAAATACTGCCATTAAAATATTTTCATAAAAAAGCTGCCCACCAGGAACAATACCACATAAATTCTCTTTCTGAAGTTGTTTCTTTGCATTCTATGGAAAAGGAAAATTTATTTCATCAAAACCTCAGCATTTTCACATATTTAGAGATCCTTCTTGTAAAACATTTTAGCTGGTGGCACACATCAGTAATCCTAGCTCTTGAGAAGCCATCCTTGAGCAAAAATGAGATGCTACCTAAAAATAACTAAGGGGAAAAAGAGCTGGGGGCTTGGCTCAAACCCTGGTACCACAGAGAGGGGAGAGGAGTGGGGTAGGGAGACATTCTAACTATGCCTGAGTAAACCATAGCAATGTATGTGATAGGGAGATAGAATGGTTCTAATCCATACAGAGTTAAGTCAAACCATTGTTTCACAAGTCAGTGTTTTACCTTCGTATCTTTTCAGTCAGAACCATAGAATACTTGCTCACTCTAGGCACTTGCTAGATAATTCAAATTTTAATTGGTTTCTATACAGATGCTATCAAGTACCTACTAAAAACAACTGAATATTTTAAAGACAACCAGGGAAAGGCCAATTATCTATTACTTTCAATTTTTTTGCTATTACTGATGCTGTAAGACTTTCATAGGAATTACATTTCAACCTAAGGCTCTGTTTTTTAATCAGTGATAATAAAAATGTCTCTATGAAACCAATTTTGGCACACAAAAGTAAGATGCTATGTACCAAGTCACATATTACTTAAGAGTTACATGTAAATTCCCTTTAGAGAGGAAAAGTGTTGTTTTTATTAGACAATGAGATGGAAATATTTTTAATTTCTCTTTTTGTTTCAGTTGCTAGGAGCTCAGGACTGAATTTTATTTAGGCTTAGCTTCTGGTGTACCTTCTAATATTTTATGTGGCTCTTGAACTTTTAGTATGTGAACTGAAGGATTATACTATACACATATTTTATCAAGCCACTTCAAAATCATGCATAAGATGGCTACTTGAACATAAGAATTTGAATCAAAAGCTAGTTCTATATAGATGCCTCATCCACAGCAACAAGCCATAGAGTAGTCAAATGACAACAAATGTCTCAAAATTATTAAACTTAATTTTCAAATTAGAAGGTTGGGATACATGGCGATGGCAAAAAAAAAAAATAGTGGTTTCATTTTTAATGAAGAAAGTATTCAAAAATATACAGGTCCTCTCTAAAGAAAAAATTAAGTTTTACAAACAAGTTTGCTCAAGTTTACTTACCATGCCTTTTCAAAATTAATACATTATTTTAATTATAACAAAATAGTTTACATACCTTATGTAAACAAGTGTCCACTACCCAATTGCACACATTTTCCAGGTCATCAGAGACCTCAAGCCTAGATTTAACAAATTCACAGAGCTCCTCATTACTCATAACATCCCAGATCCCATCACAAGCCAAGATGATAAATTCATCCTCTTCTGCTCTTAAAATTTCATAAACCTCAGGCTCTGGAGAAACAAGTTGTTCTGTTGGGCCCTTGCCATCAACACACTTGTAATCATAGTCCCCCAGAGCACGAGACACTGCTAATGAACCATTAACACGCTGTATCATTACACTGCCTCCTGCATTTTGGATTCGCTCCTTTTCCCTTGGATTGCAAGGTTTGTGATCCTGGGTAGAAAAGCAGACTTGTCCATTCCTATACAGAACAGCACGTGAATCACCACAGTTGATAAAATAGATATGCGTAGGTGAAATCAGAACTCCCACTGCAGTTGAACCGCTCCTGTCCATCCCGTTTCTGAGATCTGAAAAGTTACGCATATATTCATCAATTTTCAAAAAGCCAGTTCTGATACCATTCTTGACATTTTCCACTGAAAGCTCAAGAGCAGATCCTGATTTGCCTGCTGCCCTAAAGTCTTCATTAGTAGTGATGTGCTCTAATAAATGTGTTGAGCAGTAATTTGCTACTCGGGATCCAGCATGACCATCATAAACAGCAAAAAATGACCAGTCTTCCAAGCCGTGAGGAATACCTACAACCGCGGTGTGTGCGTCTTCCATTTCTACTCTCCATCCTTGCATGCTGCTCAGTCCATAACGTAAACCATTCCCAGCACCATGAGCATTATGTTTTTCAGTTTTGGGTTTATCCAAAAATGCACCCATGTTTAGTAATGAATCTGAAAGGAAAAAGAAATTGGAGGTGTTAAATGTTTAAATTTGTTAATGTTTAATTTAATATTTATCTACACTATTCAACTTATTCTCCAGCAAATCCTCCTAGCTAGTATATTATTCAGTATTATCCTAATTAACTCAAGTAACAAAAAAAGAAGCCAATAATTTCCCCCTACATTCTTCTTCTAAGAGCAGTTAGCATCAGACCAATTAAATCAGAATTTTGGGGGGTCATATGTATCAGTATTTCTTCAAAGTATGGTGATTCAATTGTGTAGCCAAGTTATGAATCACTGTTCTAGGAGAAAGGAAAATGAAGAAATAAAATTTAAGAACTTTTAAAAGAAATCAAACGAGTTGGGGGAAAGAGAGATAGAGGAGAATAATGGAGGAGGGTGAATTCAACTATGATATACTGTAAGAACTTGTGTAAATGTCACAATGTACCCCCAGTACAATAAAAAATAAATAAATATTAGATGGGTATAGCAATACACATCTGTAATCCCAGCTACCTGTGTAGTACAGACAGGACAACGGAGAATATAGCCTGGGCTACATAGCAAGTTCAAGGACAGCCTGAGCTACACGGCAAGACTTTATTGCAAAAAAAAAAAAAAAAAGGGGGGGGGCGTTCAATTTACAAGATAAGTCCAGGGCTTAATATATAAGTCTATACAAAGGACTGATAACCAGAATATGTAGGGAACTTAAAAAACTAAATTCTCCCAAAACTAATGAACCAATAAAGAAATGGGCAAGTGAACTAAACAGAACTTTCTCAAAAGAAGAAATTCAAATTGCCAAAAAGCACATGAAAAAATGCTCACCATCTCTAGCAATAAAGGAAATGCAAATTAAAACCACGCTAAGATTCCACCTCACCCCTGTTAGAATAGCCATCATCAGCAACACCACCACCAACAGGTGTTGGCGAGGATGCGGGGAAAAAGGAACCCTCTTACACTGTTGGTGGGGATGTAGACTAGTACAACCACTCTGGAAAAAAATTTGGAGGCTACTTAAAAAGCTAGATGTCGATCTACCATTTGATCCAGCAATACCACTCTTGGGGATATACCCAAAAAACTGGACACAGGTTACTCCAGAGGCACCTGCACACCCATGTTTGTTGCAGCACTATTCACAATAGCCAAGTTATGGAAACAGCCAAGATGCCCCACCACTGACGAATGGATTAAGAAAATGTGGTATCTATACACAATGGAATTTTATGCAGCCATGAAGAAGAACGAAATGTTATCATTTGCTGGTAAATGGATGGAATTGGAGAACATCATTCTGAGTGAGATTAGCCTGGCCCAAAAGACCAAAAATCGTATGTTCTCCCTCATATGTGGACATTAGATCAAGGGCAAACACAACAATGGGATTGGACTATGAGCACATGATAAAAGCGAGAGCACACAAGGAAGGGGTGAGGATAGGTAAGACACCTAAAAAATTAGCTAGCATTTGTTGCCCTTAATGCAGAGAAACTAAAGCAGATACCTTAAAAGCAACTGAGGCCAATAGGAAAAGGGGAACAGGTACTAGAGAAAAAGTTAGATCACAAAGAATTAACCTAGAAGGTAACACCCACGCACAGGAAATCAATGTGAGTCAATGCCCTGTATTGCCATCCTTATCTCAACCAGCAAAAACCCTTGTTCCTTCCTATTATTGCTTATACTCTCTCTACAACAAAATTAGAGATAAGGGCAAAATAGTTTCTGCTGGGTATTGAGAGGGTGGGGGGGAGAGGGAGGGGGCGGAGTGGGTGGTAAGGGAGGGGGTGGGGGCAGGGGGGAGAAATGAACCAAGCTTTGTATGCACATATGAATAAACAAAAGGAAAATATATATATATATGTAAGTCTATATAGTATAACACTGGACAATGATGATATTCATAATGATAAGTCATCTTATTCAATAAATTAGAATTAAAATTTTAAAATACATTTTAGAAAGACTTCTAATACCAAGTATTGAAATCAAGATTTTTTTTCCTCCTGATGATCTTAAAAGGCCAACTCCAAATTCAATTAAAACACATAAAAAAATTTCCATTAAGTAAACATTTGTTTTTATCAAGGTTTTACTACATATCAAATGGAAAACTATAGACTTATTAGTTAGATTCTGTTAAAAAGTGAACAAAACATAAATCTGGTGCTAAAGAATGCCTTTTCCTATTATGCCAACACATAAGGTAGTTACCCACTGTTGGCTGACAAAGACCTAAAATCCTTTAACTATAAAGTACTACTGTGCACCCACCAAATTTCCCTGCCCAACTTTACTAGAATTATAGATTAAAGCTTTCTCAAGTTCCAATGACTTCTCTGGTAGGTTTCCTACATACAACCTGGTCCTACCTACATTCTAGGTGTATAACCGTGGACAAACTTCTCAGTTACTTGTACTTCACAGGGGTGCTGTGAAGAATGAGCTAATGTGAAGAGCTTACAACAGTACCTTAAACATACTAAATGCCATTAAATGACTTGTTATTATCTGTACAAAATGCAGATTCTAAAACCCTATCCCTACATCCAAAGATTTTTTGCAAGGGCAGGGTGAAAATACTACGGTTTGAACTTAGAGCCTTGGGTTTTTTTGATTGCCACGCAGGCGCTCTACCACTTGAGCCATGTCCCCGGTCCTTTTCGCTATAGTTATTTTTCAGGTTTGCCTTGGCAAGTCTCAGAACCTGATCCTCCTCCCTAATACGTGGGATGTCAGGAAGGAACCACCATGCCTGGCTTATTGATTGAAATAAGGTCTCAACGTTTTGCCCAGGCTGGCCTCTAACTTCAGTTCTCCTTGAGGAGTTGTGATTACAGGTGTGAGTCATCATGCCAGGGCCCCCAAAGATCTTGGATGGGATCTTCAAAAAAGCATGCTGGTGACTTAAAAATCCCATTTTGAGACACCTTGGTCTAGATCAATTGACTTATTTGAGTCCAGGCTCCTTTGTAAGATACTGTTTTCATCTATGATTACTATCGAGCTTTACAATTCCATATCCCATGAATAATAATCTTAATCTACTTAACATACATGAATGTATGCATGTATTATATTTATAACTTAAATAATTTTATTTACTTTTCCTGCATTATATATTACTGCATTAATAAATTATATATGTATTTAGAAAAAGGAATCTTGAAGGGATTAGATGTCAAATACATTGAAGTCATTTTTCATTGATCAGTACAACAAATCATTTTGTACTGAGATAAATATAACAAGAGTCTATTGTATTATTTCTTTTCAGTTTGGGGGCAGGGTAATGGGGGAATCAAACCCAGGCCTCACACATGCTAGGTAAGCACGCTACCACCGAGCTACATCCCCAGCCTAAAGGTTGATTAATTTTTAGCATAATGATTTAAAATTCTGTGGTACAATGATTTAAAAACCTAATTCTAAGTATTTTTATTTATATTCTATTTTTAATGGCTGAACATAGACAACTTACAAAGGTGCAAATGAAACTGAATTCCTGACTACATTTACTACAAAGGCTTTTCAGTCTCACCTAACAATTATGGGAAAATGTTTTCTTGTAGCTTTTACCTTTCCTGATGTTTTTGCAATTAAGGTACTGCAGTTTTACATTTTAACAAATAGGTCAAAATTTACAAGAATTCCTCACTTCTAAGTTTTAAACAAGTTTTTAAATTTCTACTGCCAAATTTGTTTCTAATTTAGGAATAAAGAAGGTGGGGGTCTTCAACAGAAAGCTAACGGGATCCTAAGAACCCAAAGGGAGCCTGGAAAAATACCAAAAAACAGAGAAGAACCTCATGCTGAAGCAGGAAGATCCAAGTTCAAGGCCAGCCTAGGCTATCTAGAGAGATCCAGCCTCAAAACAAACATCTGGGTTTGTGTTTGCTCATGCCTGTAATATCAGCTACTCAGGGGATGGAGGCAGAACAGAGGCTAGCCCAGGCCAAGTTAGCCAGGCCCTTTCTCAACAACAAGGTACAAAAAAAAAAGGCTGGAGGGTATGATTCAAGTGGTAGAGGCACCCTGGATTCAAAGCCCAGAACAACAAAAACAGAGCCCCTACGGCTATGCTGCAAACACTGCAAAGGTTACACAGCGTTGCTTGCTTCCTGCAATGACTTTTACGTTGTTTTTACTCGGAAAGTTCAAGATTCAAAATCTTCAAAATGAGCATCTAATTGAGCTTATGTCACCAGTACACCTTTTGGCTGTATCAGGGATTGCATTCTTTTGCAAACTGGCAATTTTTTTTAAAGTATCAAATTGATTTTTTTTTAGTACTGGGGTTTGAACCCTATGTATATATAAATAAATATTTATATATATGATGTGTATATATAGCTAAAGAGCAATAAAACTTTCATACACCCACCACACAGCTTATCAAGGCCACTACAGCCTCCTATTTTTTTAGCCACTGGTCCCAATATGGGCAATGCCCTAAATATGTAATTAATTTGTAATTTAACCACATTCATGTGTGGCTTAGTTTCGGTGTTTTTTGTTTTTTTTTTTTTTCCCTGTTGTTTTGCGGTTTTTTGGTGGTATTAAAGCAGGCTAGTAATAGGGAAAAGATCTGCCATGGGACTGGACCCTCCTCAACAAAAGGCTGATCTCCTCCCTGACTCCACCTAGGTTCATCCTTGGACATCCCCTCGGTTGTAAATTACTCTGCAGTCGTAAGTTCCCCCCAAAATAAGGGGTTCTCTTGGCTGGTTTAGACCAGAAAGTGGAGGCGCATGCCCAATAAAGGGGAATGTGTCCTCAATCTGACCTCTCAGGTAAAGTCCTCTACTTAAGATCTTATGAATATTGATCAGATCTTATACATACAATTAAAAACCTGGGAATCAGCACATATGTGCCTGTGCAGAATACCCCATATTATAACCAAGACTGTTGTCCATCAAACCTATCAATCGCCCAAACGCTTCCTGTGAAGACTGCCCAGATTTTTCTCGCCATTTGCCCTAATACTTAAAAAATGCCTTTTGGACAAAGATCAGGGGTTCTGTGCCATCTTGGCCAAAGCCCACTAATCTTTCTTTGGCAGTACCTAAACTTTCCTTTCAATAAAACTTTACTACTGTTTGCAATCTGTGTCTCTGTCCAATGGTTTGGTCCAAGATGCAAGGACCTGAGTCTTCTCCACCAGGGTCTTCTGAGATTACCATTGATTACAGTACTGAATTTGAACGCTGGGGTTCACACTTGCTAGGCAGATGCTCTACTGATTGAGCCACACCTCCACACGGTGACTTAGTTTTATATGCTTAGCACTTTACATTGATGCTCAATATATTGCTTTAAGCTTTTTTTTTTTTCTTGCTCAACACTTCTGAGATTCATCTACAGTGATGAAGTTGAAGTTCATTCACTGTATTGCTTCATATGACTGTGCAATTTATCCACTATCAGTTAACATTTGGAGTATTTCTTGTTTTATTCTTTTATCCTGAATGCTGCTTTGAACAATGGTGTTGCACTTGCATGAGTTTTCCTACAATATTTACTTAAATTGCCAAGGGCTTACAATATACAAATTCAACTGTTCATGAAGATAATCCGCCCCCCCCCATTTCCAAACATGTATTTCCCCAAGTCTCCTCTAACACCACTTTATTCAAAACAATTACTTTCTAGCAAGTAACCATTACATCAAATATGAGGATATAGAGTATGTTGCATTTTCCATTATCCAAAAAAATCTGATGCTGCTAAGATCAGATACACTTTCATGTGTATATCTCTTCAAAAGCAAAGAACTTTGTTATGAGAAAATCAGCAATTCTCTGGGTGGTAAAATGTACTTTCTTAGTCCCTTCTTATCTTATTTATAAACACTATAAGCAACTCACTGTAATTTAAATCTTGTTTTAGTAAAATTAAGCACACCCAAGATACCCTAACAGCCTTTTTGTAAGTTACTGGTTTCAATTTCTTTGTTGCATTATTTTGCCTATGAATGAATGATACAGTGAACCATTTCCACCTAAGTGACTGACTTTTCTCCTATCCCAAAAGGCTGTTTTTATGAATGAAGTCTCGCTGCTAGGAACGCTTATTTGTCTAGCATCTATGCTGTTTTACACTCATAGACACACTGACATATCACTTAGTAAATAGTGAGGGTAGATATTTTACAATCTCCTAAACTTAATCAATGTTAAAGTAAATCTTCCTCCAATTCTTCATCTGGTCTGATACTTGTTTCTTCAAGTCAGCAATGTTTATTACACATACTTCAAAGTGCATTTTACATTTTTTGTCATACATCCAAGTATTATTTTAGTCATTTTGACCAAAGCAGGAAAAAAAATTGTTTCCCCAGTGGCATTGTGTTCTACCACTCAATGAGGAACTAGACTCATAGTTGCAAGAGAAGAAAAAAAAGGAAGATGAACATGGTGAATCGAGCCTATAATCCTACCTACTGGGAAGGCAGAGATCAGACACTGGAGGGATTGATGTTCATGGCCAGCCCAGGCAAAAAAGTTCACCTGATCCCACTTCAACCAACAAAAGCTAAGCCAAGTTTCTCCAGCCTGTCATTGCAGCAATGTGTAAATCTTAAACTGCAGACCAAGCTGGCCTGGACATAAACTTGAGACCCTATTCGAAAAATAACTAAAGCAAAAAGGGCTTGGGACGTGGCTTACGTGGCAGATAATCTGCCTAGCAAGTGCAAACCCCAGTACTAACAACAACAAACCTAAGGCTAATCTGCAACTATACAAAATAAATACCACCAAAAACTAGGATTCAAAGGATGCAATTCTCTAGTATTCCTGAAAACATTAATATAGTACATCTAGTTAATAATTTATTTTGATGACAAATTCTTTAATGAAGAACAATAAAATTAATCTATTTGCTAATTAATAAAAGCACACTAACTTACACCTAAAATATAAACAAATGCCATAACATTTTTTTCCAGTACTGGGCTGACCTCAGGGCCTCACACTTGCTAGGCAGGCACTTTACCACTTGAGCCACTCCAGCAGCCACCATAAAAACATCTTTAGGCAATGAACTGTACGTGAACAAGGGAAGGAATGCCTGCACTTTGGGTTTGATTCCTACCTCTACCAAGTAATTGTTTTCTTAGAAAAAGAGCATCTCTTTCAACTGTGAAATTCTGCTTTTAAGGTCTGATTGGTAAGTGGATTACCAACTGCTGCCAACAACTACGGTTGAATACAACTAGAATACACTTCAGAAAAATACTGTTCACAGACACAATTCAACTGGACATATTAGTATTTCATAAAGACTGATTAATTTTTAAAAATATAAGTAAATACTTTAATCAGATATCTCAGTTCCTGGATGAGAAGTATGTAGACTTGTTTGTTGCCCAAGATTCCCAAAATGATGGTAACTATATCCTCTTCTCCAACTTAAAAAAAAGTGTGTGTGGGGGGGGGATTCAAGTCATGTCCTACTATATGAAATGCAGAGACAAGCCACTCCAATCGAAACTATTTATCATCTGTCTACATTCCTGAAAGCAGTGTATCTCACACATGAGGCAACTGAAATACAAGCTACTTCATGGTTAAGTCTCACAGCAAGTATGCTTGTGTTACATGGAACTAAGTTTCAATTTCAACCTTTCATTCAAATCAAAGGCAATTTTTTACTGAAACTACCTTTAAACAGAACTAAGCTTGCTTATTATTATACTTTTATAATTTACCAAATTTGGATTTTGCATTTTTAAAGGAAGGAGTCACCAGTCTGACATGGTTATCATTTGGGGAAATGTATGCATTTATTTATTTTTTGTTTTCTTGAGACAGTGCCTATGTAATCCAGGCTGGCCTTGAACTCATGTTACTCCTGCCTTGGCCTCCCAAATGCTGAGGATTACAAGCTTGAACAATCATGCCCAACATTTTTGGGAGGTAATTTAGTTTTACATTCTATATAAAAGAATGGCAACACTTCTCCATGTTACAGAGTACCCTGTGTAGACACTGAAGAATGATTATTGACAAGAAAGGGAACAACATTTGAGTGCAATACACCTCTAACACAATACAACTTCTAAAAATATAAAATGTATACAAGATACATGTATGTATTTATGCACATTTTTCTCAGAAGTAGCTTGAAATAGTTGTCAGATTCTTAAACAAATTTTTGATAGCAAAAACAGATAGAAAAACACAGATCTAAAAGGCCAAGAATTATTTAAGTTTGACCTGGTCTAAAAGACTCAAGTAAAGATCTTTCAGATAAACACACCAAACATAAGCACTTGTCTCTTAGCTGCAATTCACATCACAAGCTAATTTCTCTAATATATAAGAAGGTCCTAAGTATCAGTAAAAAAAACAGACAATCTGGCAGAAAAATGGACCAAAAACCCCCACAATGGATCATAAATTACACTCAACTTTACATAAAGAGAAATGAAAATTAAGATTACACCAAAACATTTTCCATGTATCAGACTGACGAAAGATCAAAGACTTGGTAATAATTCTCTTGGAGAAATAATGCAGAAACATACACTGTGGGACCACCAGACTGGTACAATCACAGTGAAATATAACTTAAATGCAATTACATTTGCACATACCCTTTAACCAAATTCTAAGAATGTGTCTGCAGGTTTACTATCACATACACAAAATGATTATTCAGTTATCACTTAGCAAAAGTAAAACGCAGGAAGTAATATTTGTATCATTTGTATCATTCACTTGGGATCATTTAATAGGCAACCATAACAAATACTTAATGACAAAATATAATACACTAAAATTTATAATATATATACTGGCATATTTGCATGTACGTATGTGTTTTCATTCTCTGGAACTGAACCAGAGTAGACATTTTGGGAAAGAGAAATCAAGAAGCTAGGAGACAGAGGAAAAGACCTTATCTGTACCTTTCCATTTTAAGGAATGTGATAAAAATAAAATTAAATTAAAATTTAATACCACTTAATATTATTTCAACTTCGAGAATTTTTTGAGTAAATCCTTTTTTAGCAGACAGAGGCAAGTCTAAATCATTACAAGTATCAATATAACAATACTCAAAGTTTTCTCTGCAAACAAAAAACAATCACCCACATTGACACAGTAAGTACACCATTAAGAATCAGCAGATACACTGTTTGTTACAATACATTTTCATTTCCTTAAAGGAGTAAATCCACTGGTGAAGACTACCCTTTTACAAAAATAATGAAAAGCATGAATTTTATACTCAACTGAGGATGAGAGGTTTGGGAACCAAATGCTTCTATATAAGCCAGCATTAAATTATCATATTATAAATTCATGAAGAGATATATATTCCACAGTAACAGAGATAATTTCCTTCTAATAAGAATTCAGTCTAAATATTTAAAGCTGCTATACTGTAAATGCAAGTATTAAATTTAACCTAATTGAATTCCAATTCTGTACGAGATTAAGTGAACCAAATTCTTTTGGCATATTTTATAATTTCATAGAAACAGGATTAACAGATACTTCTCCAGACATCAATATAAATATTATGAAGCACAACAGCAAAAAATCAGCATGTTTAGTAAGTGCTAAAGAACATTTCTTTGGTCTACACTACTACAGTATAAGCACACTTTCCAACAGACTTAATAAAAAGGTTGTTTTTTTGTTTTGTTTGGGGTTTTTGATTTTGTTTTGTTTTGTTTTTTGTTTTTATGGTACTGGAGTTTGCACTCAGGGCCTACACTTCAGGCTACTCCACCAGCCTTTTTGTGTGTGTGTGCAGGGGTTTTTTTTGAGATAGGGTCTAGCGAACTATTTGCCCAGGCTGACTTTGAACCCAGATTCTCCTTATCTCTGCCTCCTGAGTGGCTGGGATTACAGGTGGAAGTCACTGGCGCCCAGCTAAGAAGAAGGCAGTATCAATGTAGATTTTAGTTAGCAACAAAGAGCTAAAGGAAAATGGGAAACAATTTCTCAATAGGGCTAACATTATGTATACTCAAGAATATGTTTAGAAAAACCTGTAACCCCAGCACTTGAGAGGCTGAAACAGGAGGATAATGAGTTTGAGGCCAGCCTGGCCCTCATACAGCCAAACCCTGTCTCAAACAAACAAAAAGAACAACAAAAAACCCTAGAAACAATAAAAGCTAATGCATATATATTCTCTATAATATGGCCAGGCTCTGGAACCTAGATTACTTCATGTACTTATTTAATTTTGCAACAATCTTATAAGCTACATATTATTGTCTTCATTTTATAATGAACTCATAAATCACAAAAAGGCTGAACATTTTGTCCAAGTACACAGCACAGCTGTTCTAACCCAAGGTGGCTGGCTCCAGAGTTCATGCTCTTAACCACACAGGTACACATGCTATAGCATGTCTGCTTTTTCTCTCCAGAGTTAAGATAAATCTGTTTCTTCACTTGAATAAAACTATGTCATAGCTTTGATTCTTCTTTCTTTCACACATAATTTATTTCATTTGCAAATTTGAACAATTCTACCTCCAAATATAGCCCAAATGAGTCCACTTCTCTCCATTAGCAGCTTACCATTCTAATGGACCAGTTCGAGTCATCATCACCTACTCCAAAAACATCTTAACTAACAGTCCTAATTCTGCTTTGCCTCCCTATAATTCATTCTCCAGAGTGACTGTGTAATGGAATTATGTCTCCCTTAATTTCCCAATCAATTAATTCAGAAGAAAATCCAAATTTGTTCCAGTTCTCTGTAATGTGACCCCTACTTATTTCAACATTACTTCCTGTAACTTCTACCATCATTTTACTGCTCTCTGGCCACAGTGGCTTTCTTTCTATTCTTCTGAGCTTGTTCCCATTTTTGGACCTTGTTTGTACTTTTTTTCTCTTCCTGGAATTACCCTTATCCCTTCACCCCCATAAGAGCATGGCTGGTTCCTTCTTCACATTTAGATCTCGGCCCAAATGTCAACTCAGAGAAAATTTCAAATGCTAACTATTCCCCAAACACCACCACATATCATTTTCCTGTTTACTTTGCTTGTAGCTTTTTGAAATTTTTTTCCTCTAGATTCTTTACTTTTTTACTCTGAATAGAACAGGGCAACTCCACTGTCTTATTCACTACAAAATCTACTCATGGAACATAGGCGGTACTCCAGAAATATTTGTGGAATAAATACATGAATGAGCAAGTCAATGAAGTAGATGGCTTACTGTTAAAAATATGCATTTAATAATGCTCACTTTATAGGAAGCCTACTGGAACTGAAAATGAATGAACCAAGGTTCTCAACTTAAGCTCATTAAAGTTGGAGAATACAATCTAACCAATTTACAATATAAGCCTATTTGGAATTGTCACAATGAATTCCCCCTACACAACAAATATATCCTAATAAAATTTTCTTTAAAAAAAATGAAAAAAAAAAAAAACTATTTTGAGCCTAAAAAAAAAGTTGGCGAATACAAATCCGAGTAAATAAGTTCAATGCCTGACCTGTCAAACATATAAAGCACAACATTCCATTCAAAGAACCAGATTTTTACAGGGACATTGACTGATGCAACTAAAACACTGATTCCTGAGCAGAAGAATGAAAAGAGCAGGAAGATCAGAAAACACATCCTTTTTGGGGGGAAGAAGGTGGAACTGCTTAGAATAGAGGGTAGTAAGTTCCCATAGAACTGATGGTGAACACTAAAATTGTTGTAAAACAAGAAAAGGCTTATTCATTTGTCACAGGAAACAGATCAATGGATGCAGAGGTCTAGAAAGATAAAAGACGTCTCCTTTCTCTCTCCTTCCCTATCTTTTTTCTCGTTTTTTTTTTCCCCTCCCCCTTTGTTTTGTTTCTAGTACTAGGGATCAAACCCAAGGCCTCAAGAAGCTAGGGAAGACTCTACCACTGAACTACATCCCCAGCTCTAAGGCATTTTTTAAAAATATTATTTATTAGGGATGCTGAGGACAGGAAGCAGTGAAATAGAAGACTGAAGTACAATTGTTTTTCAATTACACAGTTAACATTTAAAAACTCACATGCTGACTCCCAACCCACTTCCAACTAGGACTTAAAACAAAAACAGGGCTAAGGGTGTAGCTCAGTGATGGAGCACATGTTAAGCCCGTATGGGGCCTTAGATTTTATCCATAACGCCACAAAAGAAAAAAAGAAAGAACGAACGAACACATACATAAATAAATATAAGCACCCAGAATACCTGTGTATCAAAACTTGTCTTTTTGTTTGCTTGCTTGCATAATACTGGAGCTTGAACTCAGAGCCTCACATGGCTTGAATTAAGCCTCCAGTTCTTCTTGCTTTAGGATATTTTTCAGATAGGGTCTCTCTTTTTTAACTGGGGCCAGCCTCAGATGGTGATCCTTCTACCTAGAGCCAGGATGACAGGCATGGACCATAAGATGCCCAGCATGATTTGTTGAGATGAGGTTTTGCTAACATTTTAACCCAGCTGGGGTTGGCCTTGAATGATGATCCTCCTGATCTCTGCCTCAATAGTAGCTGGAATTACAGGGATGAGCCACCATGTATTGCTTTGTTGCCTGTTGTAACATAAAATATCAATACCCTTTCCAAGCTAAAGTCAGAATAGGACATAAAAAAAGAGAACAAGTAACAGAGAGGAAGGTAGAGGAACATAAGATCAAAATCGTGATCCTCTACTAAAATGATGTTTGTAACAAATACTACTTAATATAAAAACCATAAATGGTAACCTAACAAAAACCAAAAACATCTGTACTTTTATTTTAAAATACAAAAACTGTATATATAAAAAGATACAAAAAGCAAAGTGCTGCTATGAGACTGGTAAGGTTTATGAGAGTTTACAGGCTCTAAATTATAAAATACTATCTTTGATTCCATGTCAATAATTTTTGGGGTTCAATATATACTATTATTTCACCTTTTTGTATGTCTGAAATTTTCCATTAAAAATTTTTAAGATAATTTAATGCTGTCTTTCTAGATTCTACCAAAATTAGGATTGCCTCTTTCTGAACCACACTTGGGTACTTTTGATTACAAAACAATTTAAATTGAAAGACCTGTAGAGAAAAAACTCCATTTGCAATTTCACTCCCCCTCTATTTCCTAATAATTACAAATGCCATGTACTATTCCCACTTTTATTAGCCCTATGTCCAAAGGGAAGAATCTTCACCTTTTTAGCATGATGGGGCAGACTACAGAGAAATCTGTCTAAAACCAAGTGTTGGCAGTGACAATCAGGACACACAGCTGAGACAGTTAACGGTCCTCCTACATCTTAACCTTTCACTTAATTGTGTGCCATTTTAACATGTATTCAAAATATGTTTTTATCTTAAGTGAGGAGCTAAGGAGTAAGCAAATAATCATATAGTGCTTATTTCTAAGGCAGGCACTGTTTTAAATGCTTCACAAACATTTAACTCATTTAAATTCTACCCTTTAAAAAACAAGTATTGAAAAAAGCAAGTAGACAATTCTTAAAGAGACCTTTAACAAAAAAAATCTTTGAACAAAGTAAATGATAAAGCTTCAACAAAGGACACTCACATACTGCAAAATATTCTCCTTCCTGCAGCTGGCACACTTTCTGGTAGGGGGGCACAAAGACATTGGCAAGCCTTGCTTAAGAACAGCACAATCTGTCATTCCCATCTGCTTCCTATCAAAAAGATGAGGTGGTGTCAGGGATGCCTCAAGCTCATGAGAAAGATTTTCCCCAAGGCTTTCTGAAGACTAGTATGTTGTTCTTTTAGTGAAAAAGTAATATTAATAGCAGTAATAATGCTTTCTTTTTTTATGAGTTGTACATGCCAGACACTATGTTAAGACACTGATGTACATATATACCCAACATATAATCCCTATAACAACCTAGTAATGCTAGCAGCCTTAACATTTTATTTCACAATTGAGGAAAATGAAATACACAGGGGCTCCCTAGAAAAACTAGTGAAATCCAAATGAGATATGGAGTTTAATTAATAGAGTAATAACAACATAGAGTTTTTAGTTTTTACAAATGCACCACAAGCAAGGTAAGAAGTTAATATTACAGGAATATGAATAATAAAAGAAAAATGAAAAAAAAAAGAAGTTAATATTACAGGAAACTGGTTAAGGAGTGTGAGAGAATTTTCTGCACTATCTTTCCAACTTTTCTAAAAATCTAAAGTTATTTCAACATTGAAAGTTTATTTAAAACAATATTTTAACAATATTTAAAAAATTAAGCCTCAGTTCTTTCAACCAAAGTGCTGAATAAAGTAACAGTTAAGGTGACTACAGAAAATTCCTCCACCTGTGATTTTGCCAGCAATACTAGGATGGGCTTAGAAATTTATCCTAAAAATACCAAGATCATGTAATAGTTGGAAATTCTAACCCATTGATCATACATCTGAGAAGTTATCACCACTCTTGCCTATGGTAAACCAAAACAGATTTTTCTTTCTTTTTAATGGACAATCTGAGAAATAAAACAAGACTCTATCTCTAAAAAAAAAAAAAAGCCAGGAGTAATGGCACATGCCTGTGGTCCCAGATACTCAAGAGGTGGAGGTAGGAAGATCACACTCCACAGCTGGCCTGTGTAAAGGCTGGAGACCCTATGTGAAAAACAAATTGAAAGCAAAAGGACTGAGGGCTCAACTGGTACAGCACTTGCCTTGTAATTATGAGGACTACAAAAAAAAAAAAAAAAAAAAAAAGGAAGAAAGAAAAAGAAAATTAAAATGTCATACAAATGGCCAATATATGAAAAAGCTCAATATCACTAACAATTAGGGAAATGTAAAATTAAATGAATCACAATGACATATTACCTCACAACTGTCAGAACAGCACTTTTTTTTTAATTGAGCTTAACTCTCAGCCCCAAATGGCTATTGTGGAAAAGACAAAAATAACAAGCTGTGGAGAAAAGAAACCCCTGTACAACACTGGTGAAAATGTAAATACAGCCAATGTAAAACACCATATGGAGTTTCCTCAAAAAAACTAAAGTAAGAATTACCATATTAGACAGTTCTGGGTATATACCTTAAGGAATTGAAATCTATGCTGAAGTGGTATCTGCAACCTATGGTTCACTGCAGTATTATTCATAAAAGCCAAGTTATGGAATCAACCTAAATTTCTATCATGAATGAAGGAAATGACACACACACAATAGATTATTAGCATTTTAAGAGAAGGAAATTGTCATTTATGAAAATGTGGTTGAACCTTATGCTGAGTGAAATACACCAGGCACAGAAAGACAACACGTTTTCACTTACACAGTCAATACTCCGCACACCTCAATTTCCATGGATGCTGAAGTCCCTTACCTAAAATGATACAGTATTTACATATAACCTACCCACATTCTCCTGTATACTTTAAATCATCTCTACATTACTTGTAAAAACTAACACTACATACTATATAAATACTTGTACTGGTTAGGGAATGGCAAGGAAAAAAAATCTGTATTTAGTACAGGCATAAACATCAGAGGCCTAACTATGCAGTACAAGAACAATGTTCAAGGGAAACAATGCTCAAACATGAGATACTGGATAGAGACTAAGGGTCAGTGTGTGAAGCAGAGGGAGTCTATAGCAAACACGGTATACACACACATCACTATATTCACGTGGATTCAGCATAATACGTGGTGCATAGTAAATTCAAGTTCTGCTTTTTGGGACTTCCTTGAATTTGCACACACAAATATTTTCAATCCAAGATGGTTGGAGCCATAGAAAGAGAACTCACAAGTACAGGAGGAATCTGTATGAGGAATCTAAAACAATGAAAGTAACAGAAGCAGAGAACAGAATGGTGGTTGGGGTTTGGGGAAGAGGGGAGTTCAAGGAGATGTTGATCCATTGATACAAACTTGTAATTATAAAGGTGTATTAAGTAAGTATTTAAATTAGATGTGGTGGTGCATGTCTGTAATCCAAGAATTTAGGAGGCTGAAGTAGGGGAATTGGGAGTTTAAGGCCAGCCAGAGCTACACAGCAAGACCCTGTCTGAAAACACCAAAAAAGCATGTAAGGTGATGGCTATATATATTAACTTAATTCAATCATTCCACACCATATATGTATCATATTATATTGTACCTCATAAATATATACAATTATAATTTGGCAATTTTGTAAAATGTAAAGATATTAAAAAGACAGGAAATTTTCAGTTAAAAGTGAGAAAAATCAAGTTGAGAAAATCATCAAAAGCAGAATTTCACATACCCCTCTCCAGCAAGGAAAAGAAAAAAAAAAAAAAAAAGACTCAAAATATGGAATGAATAAAACTAAAAAAGCTGTAGGATCAGTCCAAGATACTATACCCAATTAAGAGATTATTACAGAAAGAACAGAAAAAAAGAAAATGAAATTAATTGTACAGAAAAGTTTCCCAGGGCTAAACAACACTGAGAATAAAAACTGAAAGTAGAACCATACACATACACAAAAAAAAAAGTAACTGAAATTTCAAAACACTAGTGATGAAGATAAAATCCCAAAAATTCCCAGAGGGAAAGAAATAGACCCAGAAACCAAAACCGTATCAGAAATCTCCAGAATGTTATCTGGTAAAGTAGATAGTTTCCTGTGAAATTGTTTGTAGAACACCTGCCCTAGAGAAATTCTCAGGGCTGATGGAGTGGCTCAAGTGTTAGAGGACCTCCCTAGTGAATGTGAAGCCCTGAGTTCAAACCTCAGAACCGCCAAAAAAAAAAAAAAAAACCGAACCAAAAAAACTCATGAAACTGTATGCCTAGAGAAATTCTCAGATGTAAATAAGGAAAAGTATGCAAAACTTTTAATGTAATATGCTGCAAAAGTCAAAGTATGGAAAATATTTACATGTCACCATGAATAAATATCAAAACCAAAGCTAGCTGGAAAATATAGTATGATGCCATTTATGTAAGATCATAAAATTTACAACAGGTTAGATGCATGAGTATGTAACAAAAGTATTCAAAACATGATTGAATAGTATAAAACCTAAAACTACTATGAAGACCACCTTGATAGTAGTTACTTCTGGGAAGAAAAGAGATGAGTAGCAGTGCTTAAAAGTTGGTTATTATTTTCTTTCCCTGAGAGAGAAGTTTCAAGCAAACAGCAAAATATTAAAGTCTGCAAAATCTTGGTGATGGAAACATCAATATGTAAGAATCCACTTAAATTTTCATACTGCAAAACTATTCAAAATAAGCCGCATAGACCAATATAAAAAACTCCTCAGTAAAATCTCATTTCAACACAATAATTCTACACAAATTTTTCTCACTATTAAATGGTCATTAATATCCATTTCCTTGACAAATATTATAGTAAACATCCCCCCCAAAAGGGGGGTAGCTGTTCTGTTAAATTATGGAGTGTGAAAATGCTACATAAAACACATATGTAGAACAGAAACTGTTTAGCCAAAATGAATGTCATTTCTGTTTTAACAGATGCCTAGTCTAACACAAATAAAAGATCAATTCACTTAAATTTATCTGCATTCTGAATTTTCAGAGTTCTTTAAAATTACTTTCAAAAACGAATGGGAAGAGCTGGGTATGGTCATGCACATCTGTAATCCCAGCATGTGGGAATCTGAGATAGGAGGATCAAGTGATCTAGTCCAACCTAGGCTACATAAAGACCCTGTCTCAAAAAAAAAAAAAAAAAAAAGATACAAAAAACCAACAAATGAAACTAAGTTTCAGTATTGTCTCAAAATCAAATATAATTAAGACAGCAAGGTGGCACATACCTATAGCCTCAGAGATTCAGGAGCTGGAGACAGGAATATTGTTAGTTCAAGATCAGCCCAGGCAAAGGTAGCAGCAAGATCTTGTCTCAAAAACAAAATAAAAACAAAAGAGCTGGGGGGCATAGCTCAAGTGGTGGAGCACTTGCTTAACATGTACAAGGTCCTAGGTTCAATCTCTAGTGATGCCAAAAAAATTTTTTAAGTGTTCACAATATGTACACAAATACCTTACTGTAGCTTACTTTTGTGAATCATTTTGTAATGAAAATAATCATTCACATTCATATAATATAACCCATGTGATAAAAGAGTTTCTAGTTCAAAACACATGGAACAGCCATTTATCTCTAATCCTTCCCAAAATTCCATGAAGGAATTTTATTTAAGAAAATAAAGTTCTATTATTAGGAAGATAAAAGTGACTATGTGTTAACTTGAACAGCTAGATTGTATAAGGAAAGGTCTGAAAATTCACTTTTTGATGTCCTCCAACCCCCAAGACATCATTTATATGCTCCTTGTTTCTAACTGCAGCCTGGTGTTGGGCAAAGACAGTTTCCCTTAAATCTTTGAGCTCCAGATAAGACAGTATTCAGTGAAGGAATTTTTTAAAAAAGGTATAAAACACACAACAATGAGAAGTTTAAAGGGAAAGAAGTACACCACAAATGAGAAGTATCAAAAATCTTTGGTAGTCATATATGGGGTTGGGCATGGTAGTGTAAGCCTATTAAAGCCAGCAATCCAGAAGTTGAGGCAGGAAGACCACGAGTTCGACATCAACTTAATCTACATAATGAGTCCCTGTCTAGAAATAAATAAATTAAAATTAAAAATCTTTAATAGATGTAAAGCAATAGAAGTAAAATGGAAGATCAGCATTTACCAAATTAGAACTGGAAAGGGAATCCTATACAGGTAACTCAGACATAGTGCAAAGAAATAGTAAAATGGGATCATGCATAGGAGCTAAAGTTATAGAAAACTGTCAACCTCAATCTCTCCTCATACAGACAAAACTCAAATGTTGTTTTCTCAAGAAATTTAAGATGGATAAGCACACATGTAAAGTGCTTCTCTCTCTTATTGAAGAAAGGCAAAAACATGATAAATAGGGACAAGAAGAAAAACCCAACAGTAAAAAATGAAAGAGAATGTTTTAAAAAAAACAGAAATCAAAATCCTCACAATGTTAAAAAAACAAAAAACTTGCTTTCTAAAACAAAAACAGGATGCTATGAAAATGGAACAAGCCTGGCACCAATGGCCCATACCTGTAATCCTAGCTACTTGGGAGGCTGTAATCAGAAGGACAAAGGGTCAAGGCTAGCCTAGGCAAATAGTTCATGAGACCCTCATCTCCAAAATAATCTCAGCAAAATGGACTGGAGGAGTGGCTCAAGAGAGCACCTGCTTTGGAAGTGGGAAACCCCGAGTTCAAACTTCCATTCCACCAAAAAAAGAAAAACAGCTTTTCGGATTTAAACATATGACTGCCTCAATCTTTTCTCTAAAAACCAAAGCCTCAAACCATTAGATGGTTTTCCAAAGTTTAAATAAGTCAAAGCAATCTCTCAGACTGTACACACACACACACACACGAGTACCAGGTGTGGCTACACCTCTAATTCCAGCTACTTGAAAGAGAGGCAGGAAAGTCCAGAGTTCCAGCCCAGGCAAAGTTAGCAAGACCCCATCTCAAAATACAAACAGAAGAGCCATGTGGCTCAAGTGGTAGTGTCTGCACAGCATGCATGAGGACCTGGGTTCAATTCATCATACCAAGGGGGAAAAAAAGAACATGAGAGAGGTCAACATACAAATATTCAACACTGGAGCAAAGAAGTATCCCAGAAACAAAACAAATAAAATAAATGAGAAGAGATTATCAAAGAAACCATGCAACAAAAAATAATTTCTCAGGGCTGAGGAAAGATACAAATACATCCAAACCCCAATGCTTGAGGAAAGGTGCTGTAGGGAAGTGATCCATGTTTAGATATGCCAACTGTGAACTTTCAGACAACCAAGAATTAACAGAAACTTTTTTTTTCCAGTACTGAGGCTTGAATTCAGGGTCTTTTCACCTTGAGCCACTCCACCAGTCCTTTTCTGTGATGGGTTTTTTGAGATAGGGTCTCGAAAACTATTTGCCCAAGCTGGCTTTAAACCATGATCCTCCTAATCTCTGCCTCATGAGTAGCTAGGTTTACAGATGTGAACCACCGGTGCACAGCTAACAGAAACTCTTAAATGTTTTTGGGGACAGAATGGTGACTTCCCAAAAATTAAAAATATAATTATCCAGCAATTCTACTTATATTTAATTGTCCAAAAGAATTGAAAGCAGGGTCTCAAAGAGATATGTATATTGTCACATCCATGTTCACAAGCATCATTATTCACAATAAGCCAAACAATAAATCTAAAAAAGTTATAAATAAATTGTACTATATATATATATATACACACACACACACAAAGGAATATTATTCAGTAATTAACATCTGCTACAAGATAGATGAATTTTGAAGACATTATGCTAAGTGAAATAAGCCAGTCACAAAAATACTTTCATTCCCTTTATATCTAAAAATAGTCAAATTCACAAAAACAGAAAGTAGAATAATAGTGACTTGGGAGTGGGCAAAAGGGGAATTGTTTAACGGGCAACGAGTTACAGTTTTGCAAGATGAAAAAGTTCTGGAAATGTGTTGTACAGCAAAGTGAATATATTCAACATGACTGCACTAATACACTCAAAAAGAGTCAACAGGGGGAATAGCTCAGTGGTAGTGTATACTTTTGACTTCCATCATCAGCACCACAAAATGGAAAAGAAAAAAAAAGATTAGCATGGTTAAATTTTATATTACATGTTTTTTAATACAAAAATTTTAAAAAGCTTTTAAGGGTAAGAATAAGGTTAGAAAATTATGTAAACAAAAAGAATCTAAATTGCACAGGGAGACTGCTTGTCAGCAAAACTAAAGGAAAGAAAACTCGTTTGATGTTTTATGGCAGAACATCAAATGATGTCTAACAGACAAAAATATCAAACAGCTGCAAACATCTTAGTTAAAAAATACTTCAAATCCCAGTACCACCCCCCAAAAAAATGTATAAAAAAAAAATGAAGGTTCAGGCTGGGGATGGTCTGTAGTTCAATGGTAGAATAGGTACTAAGTATGAACATGACCCCTGGGTTCAATCCTAGCACCAAAACAAAAAGAAATCATTTCTAACAGTAACAAAACAGTATTTAGAAATGAAGAAAACTGTTGGGCACTGGTGGCTCACACCTATAATTCTAGCTACTCAAGATGCAGAGATTAGGAGGATCTCGGTTCAAAGTCAGCCCAAGCAAAAAATCTACAAGACCCTATCTTGAAAACAACCCATCACAAAAAAGGGCTGGTAGAGTGGCTTGAGGTGTAGGCCCTGAGTTCAAGCTCCACTACTACAAAAGAAAAAAAAAAAAGAAAGAAATGAAGAAAACTAATGCAGGACTACTGGAGTGGGTCAAGTGGTAAAGTGCCTGCCTAGCAAGCATGAGGTCTTGAGTTCAAACCCCAGTGTGGCAAAAAAGAAAAAGAAAACTAATGCAAAATAAACTTAAAAGGAAGCATATTCACTAATAACAAATAGTGATAAAATTCAAAATGACAGTACTGATAGGCTATGCTCCAACTACCCAGAATATTAAAAATGTATTAAGTCAGTAGCAGAAACAACAAAAAATTCTATTAATTTTATGTGGTAACATATAACCCTAGGCTACAAGCTAAACACCCTAAATTTTTAAACCTGATTTTGAGGTTGAGCCTCAAAGGTCTTCCTGAATTGGACCATCAGATTTCATTGAGTCTGGAAAATTCTCAACCAATATCTCTTAATGTGATTTATCTCCTAAGTGCACTCTATTCTGTTTATTTGCAGTTAAATGCAAGCTGCTGGAGTGATTCAAGTAGTAGAGTGTCTGCCTAGCAAGTGTGAGGCCTGAGTTCAAAGCCCAATATTGCCAAAAGAAAAACAGCAAAAACAAAACAAAAAAACTGAAAAACAGCTAAGCTGCAATTAAATGCAAGGACTCTACAGTCAGTCAGTCCAGATTTGGTGCTTAGATTTGGATATATCATCTACATGCTAGGTGACACTGGTCAAGTTACTTAGCCTTTCCTATACTTCAGTTTCTATAAAATGAGGGGAGTTAATACCCCCCCAGAGTTAATATAAGAATTTTACAAGTTCACATACATGAAATGCTTAGAGCAGTGCCTCTTTCTATTTTCAAAACTGAAATGAGGTTACATATTCTGGGGAAGGTTATCTGTGATCTAGCCAAGTACTCTTTACTCCCAGTCTGTTGATGGATACAGTGTCTAGATTAATAGCCTTTTATTATAACATTGGTAAAATAAATGACAGTAGTAATAAAATCTATGATCAGGTCTTGCTCAAAGATACACGTAAAAAGCTACATACTACTAACACCAATCTAGAGCCTCAAAGAACATACTTGTCCACAAATACTTGCACCACATCCTAAACACTAGTATTGACTGCTTGAATGAGAATAGAAAAAAGACACACTCCCAACAGTAGCCCCAAAGAAACATCATTTGTGTCTCATCCTTTTTTCTAATTCACTCCCACCAGACACCCTTTCTTCTAATTCTTAATGCTTTCAGAATTGAATCAAAAGCCCTTGCTTCTTCCAAATACCAGCGGCATTTGCTTAAGATTTCTGAAATAACTGACATGAAAGTTCAAAAGGGTTTTAATAACTGTTAAGTAATTGTTAAACTGATATTCTGCTGTTTTTATAATAATTGTATAACTAGACACTTACTACACCTAGATCTGATAGCAAAGAGGTATTATTCACGGACATAGGCTTGGAAGGCTTAAGAATTCCTCAAAAGTGAGATTATTAAAACAAATCAATTCGGTAAGTGAAAAATATTCTGAAATTAACTTCTATTTGAGTGCTACCAGATGAGAATAAGTTAGATTTGTGTGTGTGTTTGTGGTACTGGGGCTTGAACTCAGAGCCTACATCTTGTGCCACACTACCCCTTTTTGTGTGTGTGTGAAGGATTTTTCAAGATACGGTCTCACAAACTATTCCCCTGGGCTAGCTTCAAACCATGGTCCTCCTGATCTCTGCCTCCTTAGTAGCTAGAAGTACAGGCGTGAGCCACCATTGCAAGGCAATTTAGATCTTCTTTTCCTAACTAAAAGCATAGCTAGAATTTTTTTTTTCCAGTGCTGGGAATCAAATCCAAGGCCTCACATATGCTAGGCAAGTACTCTCTATCATTGAGCTATACCTTCAGCCCCATAATTTCAAATTTAAGGCACTAAGCTCCGCACTGGCAGCTCACACCTGTAATCCTAGCTACTAGATTGAGATCAGGAGGATCACGGTTTGAGGCCAGTCCCAGCAAAAAGATCACAAGACTCCCATATCAGCCTATAGCTGGGTTCAGCTGTGTGCCTGTCATCCTTACTATGCAGTTACAACAGTTATGTGTAAAACAGAAGGATTGCAGTCCAGGCCAGACTGGGCAAAAATGAGTCTCTATCTCCAAAATAACCAGAGCACATAGGGTTGGAGGTATAGCTGAAGCAGTAGAGCACCTGTCTAGCAAGCATGAAGCCCTAAGTTCAAACTCCAATACTACCAAGATAGAAAATTCTGGGCAACGGTACCACTTTTTAATCCCTCTCCAAGCCTTTCAATAAGGAAGAGATCAGTTATAAAATGGAAATAAAATCTTCACTGAAAGTGGTATTTTGCTTTTGATAAAAATGTTATGGGAAAGAAGAAATCCATCATTGGATATAAATAGTGTTCTAAAAATTAGACCACATGCAGATCTGAAGTGTGAAGAATATGTACTCAGGCTATAACAAAACATAAAACTACCATTTAATAAAGTTTAAATTAGCACCTCTCAACATAGGGCAAGGTAGCATATAAAAGAGGAATAAAGTTAACAACACTTTTGATGCTTAACAGATAACACAAGTTATATATCCCTATCCTTTTTATTATGTTCAAAACTATGAGCAAAAACACAGATGAATTTCATTAACAGTACTAAAAGAAAAGTACATACTCTGTGATTTGATTTAAATGAAATGTAAAAACAAGCAAAACTAGTATATTGAGTTAGAAGTTAGGAAAGTATGATTACTATGAAACCCAGATAAACTAATCTATGTCTCCTTCATTAACACAACAATATCCAGTGGCCAGCCTAAAAAAGTAGCATAAATCTGAAGTGAGGATGAGTTTAACAGTATTTTGAAATTCGCACAACCACCATATGATATAAGAATTATGTGTTTTCTAAAGAAGACAGGTCAAAAAGTATTGCTATACTACAGTGGTGCAGACCTATACTAGTTTTGAAGAAAATGCTAAATTTTAATTACAGACCAGTGAAAATGAAACTACAACCACCCTTTTATCTACAGACCCCATTGAGAGTCTATAGGTCCCAGCTTAAGAAACTCTGACTTAGTCGGGCGCAAATGATTCCCAACTAATCCTAGCTATTCTAGAGGCTAGGACAGGGAGGACCACTGTCAGAGGCCAGTCCAGGCAAACAGTTTGTAAAAACCTATCTCCAAAAATAGCCAGAGCAAAATAGACTGGAGGGGTGTATCTGCTATGCAAGTGTGAAGCCCTGATATTAAACCCCAGTCCTTCCCCCAAAAAAAGCCCTGATTTTGTCTGTGACAAGAGCAACTTAAGGGAGAAGGGGAAAAGCCTGACATATAATAACTGAACAAATTCAGATAGAGATTCTCATATTATACAACTAAGTAGATACTGTAGGCAGCTGGGATATAGGAAAATGATGTACAGGACAGGGATAGAGGCTGAAGATAAAAATTTGAAAGCATTTAAATGGTAACTAAACTTCTGAGAACAGAATGAATGTAATTTAAAGATAGAAAAAAACAAGTTCTAGAGCACTGCAACATTTAAAGGTCAGGAGATGCAAAAGATGAGTAAAGGTTACTGAGAATCAGCAAACAGGGTTGTGGGAGGAAAACCAAGAGAGCGGCACCCCTGAAGGTTAAAGAAAAATGTGTTTACAGAGAACAAAGTGGTCAACTGTGTCAAACACTGATAACAGATCTGCGTCCAATCAGATAGAACTACCATAGGGTAACTTAGAGCAACTGACATTTATTATATTTTTACTATATGCTAAAAATTGTTCTAACACATTTAAAAGTGTTAATTCATTCAATCCTTACAACCACCCTATGAGGAAGGCACTATCCACATTACAAATGAGTAGAGAAACTGCTAGCGGAGTGGTTCAAGTGGTAAGAGTGTCTGCCTACCAAGAGTGAGGCCTTGAGTTCAAACCCTAGTGCTGCCAAAAAAAAAAAAAAGAAGAAACTTGCCAAGCACACAAACCTATCAAGTGGTAAAAGTAAGATACCAACCCATGCAAGTCAAATTCCAAAACCAGATCTCTTAACTACAATCCTCTGACTCTCATAACTGGGACAGAAAGCTCTCTAGAAAATTCTCTCCCTTTCTCCTGGGGTTGCCAGAATGCCCTTTCTTGTACAAATGACAAAGAAGTTGTGGGGGGGGGGGTAAGGGATGGGACAGGACAACAACATAGTGATACCCTGTCATCCTAGTGCTACCAAGGCTGAAGTGGAAGGATCTAGAGTCAGAGGTCAACTTGGGCTTTAAAAAAGAAAAAAAAAAAAAAAAAAAAATATATATATATATGTATACACACACACACATATACACACTAATTCAAAATATAATAATTAAAAAAAGAAAATTAAGCCATAAAAATGGCTGGACGGTTACTCAGAAAAGAAAAAAAGATGCAAAGAATTGAAGGGAAAAAGACTGATATAAAAGATGGACAGCAGCTGGAAAGGTGTGACTCAGTAATAGGGCACTTGTCTAGCATATACTAGGCCCCTTTATTCAATCCTCAACACCAAAACAGAACAAAGATGGACAAAAGAGAATAAAATAGAAGGTCACCAAAAAAGAAAACCAAGGCAATGTGACAGGCAATGCTAAAAACTACAAGTCAGAAAAAACCTTTCTTAAAATAAAACTTGATTGAAAGTACACATTGAAAGAGTACATGACATATCTAGGAAAAACTGACCCAGAAAGAACAAAATACTAAGAAATGTTCTAGTTACTACTGGACTTGAAAAAGGCGGGGGAAGGGAGGCGGGGGGGGGGGGGGGGGCGGGGGAGGGAAATCCTTTCAGCATTCAAGTAAAATGACCAAATTGGATATACAAGAAAGAAAATCAAAATGTCATCAAACTTTGATAGCAATGCTCTATGCCAGTATTTAATGTATGCAATGAAAGAAAATGTTTATCACAGATTCTACATCCAGAAAAACTGATTTTTAAGTGTAAAATGGTATAAACAACTATAATAAATACGCAAGAACCCAGAGAGTATTGTTCCCATGAGGCCTTTCAGAGGAATCTGACTTAAGATGGTATGAGGTATTAGGAAGTAAAGAAAGAGTCTTTCAAGGAAAAAAAAGCCAGCCATTTGGATGAATGACCTTGGGAGTAGCACACCCTAATTTCCAATGGCCAATATGGCCATTAGCTGAGAAACGCATGCCTGCCATCATAAGCTGTCAAAAATCAGAAATGACGGATTCTTTGGCATCAAAGATCAATTTACTGTGAGTCACAAACTTCTTTCAGATTATCACACTCCCTCCCAATACTTTTTCTTTTCGTTCTTTTTTTTTTTTTACATTTTAAAAAACAGTATGGACTTTAGCAAGAAATGGACTTGAATTCAAATGCCAGCTCAGCCACTTCTCTGACTCTGACCTAATTAATTACTTACAACCTTGATATTTCACCTTAATGACAGGAGTAAAAAAGCACCTACATTACAAAGTTGGTATACTATCTGAATGGTGCAGGTTAACTGCTTAGATCAGTGCCAGGCACAAAATAGCTTTAAAATATCATTTCCATTATAACCCACAAATCACACTTTAGTGGATTATAACCAACCAAATACAAAAGATTAGATATATCCAAACAATATATATATATTATATACATATATATAGTTTGTCCCAAATCAACTATCCACATATAAATTGACAGATGAAAAGTATCTGATATCTAGAATAATTATGCAATGAGTAACAAGGTTTTAAACACTAAAATTGTTCCAATTAGGCTCAAGATATTTAATATTCCTTTTTTTTTACATTTCTGAAATTCTTTCAATAATTTCTGAAAATAGAAAAAAAAAAAACCCTTAACCAGATTTTACCAAAACTTTTTGATTATGTTATGTGTGTGTGGTTGCTTATATTTAAACCAGTAAAACACTGCATTTATCTGAACTGCATTCCCTTATGTATAACACACTGTCAGAGATATAAAAGGATGATCACTAGTATTAAACAGCTTCACTGTCGAAAGGGCTAATTCACTATGAAAACCTCAGATTATTAGATGTGAACCCAATCTATAAAGCTCCATTCTGCTGTCCAGCTTGTCCTTATTTCTGAAGACTTCTTTTGATTTGGTTTTGATTTCTGACATATAATAAAATACATCCACTTTATGTATAGCTTAATGACTTCTTCCAAATGTCTGCCTTGTGTAACCACTACCAAATAAAGATAGAGACTGTTTCCATCGTTTCAAAGGAACCTTCATACCCCTTTAAAATTGATTCCCCATCTCCTTCAGATCTAGGCAGTCACTGGTCTGCTTTCTATCAGTACAACAGTTTTGCTTCCTACATTACATATACTCCTTGATACCTAGTTTCTTTTGCTTCACATAATGTCTCTGAGATTCCTGCATGTCATGTTTATCACTAGCTCTTTTTTTTGTTTGTTCTTTTCCTTTTTAATTACTTTCAAGGCTTTTTGAAACTTTGGGTTTTAAAAAGATGGGCAAAACCTCAAGAAACTAGTTTAAGCCTAAAGAACAGATCAGCTACCTGCACATTGAAAACAATATTTTAAGGTAAAAGAATTCCTTCTCTTGGTGAGAATACGAAATTTTTTCAGCTAATGTTGCTGAAACCAGGAGGAGTTCATGTTTCAATTAGCATTTAACTACCTGAATGATAAAACAAAGGCTAGACCCTTTGATAGAGTCCCACTTTGATCAAGTTGAACTTTATCATGATTTATGCTGTGCCATTTTTCTACTAGACTGATTTCAAACACACTGACAGAAACCTTTTTTTAACTCTGGTAAAGTAGCCTAGGAATAAATAAATGCTCTTCCTACTCTCAATAGTTTTTCAATTAGAAAATGAAATGAAGTAAGTTCAAGGCTACATGGTTTGACTTCTAGCTTTTTGTCTTCACCTAGCAACCAGATCAACATACCCAAATTTGAAAAAAGCAAATTAGGAAGAGGAAAAAAAAAAAAAATCAAAGATTTCATGAGTCTTTAAGATGACATTTTTATTTGTGGGTTTGATTTGTTCAGCCATTTTGTGCTGTGTTTATAAGCAGTTACAGAAACCAGACAGAACATGACTATATTCTAACATATTATAGCCCTAATACCCACAAAAGAGAATTTACTGGGGATCATGATTGTAGAATGTCCAACATGTCTACAACATTCTATATAGAGAATGTTTCTCATGATATAATATATAGCCATTTCAGTACTTAAATCACCAATATTTCTTAGAAAAACAATTCAAAACACTGATACTCTGGTTGGAACAATTGGCCCATAAATCAGTATTGTCCTAAAGAGGGGGGGGGTCTCAAAATAAGATACTTAGTGGCATAGCACTTTATTCTCTTGGCAATTCCTCCCTTAGGAAAACTCTACACATACCTGACTTTCAAAACACTTCAAATCGCCAGGCACTGGTGGCACACACCTGTAATCCCAGCTACTCAGGAGGCAGAGATCAGGAGGATTGTGGTTTGAAGCCAGCCTGGGCAATTAGTTTGCAAGACCCTATCTGGAAAAACCTTTCACAAAAATAAATAAATAAATAAATAAATAAATAGGGCTGGTGAAGTGTCTCAAGGTGAAGACCCTGAGTTTAAACCTCAGTACTGAAAAAAAAAGAAAAAAAAATCACTTAGATTCATTCACATTTATTCACCTTTCAACCTCCTAAACTAAAGGAGAGGCCCTCCGCAAACAATAATTAACCTTCAACTCAAAATATAGTATCTGCCTTCTGAAATCTCACTATTTCAACTGTAACTTCTTTAGTGACTTCTAGGATGAATTTTAGTTTACATTTTAAGCATGAAGTGTGGCTTTGCTACATCTCTTCAAATATAACACAACCAACAACTTCACTTCTGTACCCAAACCACATTCATATCCCAATCTACCTATTTGTATTAGTAACAACATTCCTCTTCTTATAATCCAGAGCATATATTCTAATATATTCAACTGCTATTCATTAAGTCACCATCAATCTTGCTTCTCTCTCTCTCTCTCTCTCTCTCTCTCTCTCTCTCTCTCCCTCCCTCCCTCCCTCCCCCCTCCCCCCCTACAATTCTAATCATAAGCATCATCACCTAGTGCATTTTCTACCTGTCCCCTTTTTGGTCTCCCCAACTTCAATCTCTTCTTCCTCTAGTCCACCTTCTAGATTATCAACCACCAGCTTGATTTCCTTAAAATGTAGCTGGAACAGTTTCTCCCTCCTCAAAAACTATTAAATACAAAATACCCCATCTAGTTTATCAGGAACCTCCCCTACACAGCTCATGTGCACCTTGACCTCATTCCCACCTCATAGTCTATTGGCCCACTAATTTTACTTAACTAACAAACTCCACATGAAGTATGAAGTAATACTTTTCTCCTGTTGTTTTTTTTTTTTTTTTTTTGGATGGAGCTGGGGTTTGAACTCAGGTTCTGCTTGCAAGCCTCACCTGCATCCCTAATACTTTCTCCCTGATACCATCCCCAATCCTTTATCTCACCCTCTCACCCCTCCTATACAATCATTCACATCATTTTAATATTTTTGCCATCCTACTCCAACTTATGACTTTGACACTTGGCAGAAACTGAATAATACATATTAACTTAAAAGATACCTCTTAAAGAAAGGATACCCTAGTCAGGTATTCTAACATTACCAGAAACAATAAACTGGCATACCTAAAAATCTATTGGAACACTGATTAACCCTATCATCTACTATAATATTTATTAAGTACAAGCAGATCTTGATTTCTAGCAAATTTATTCTGGTGATTCACATTTAAAACACCCAGCCAATTACACCCACTTACTGCAGACAGAAAGCACTAATGAATTTATATCACTTGGATTATTTCCTGATGATGTACATAAAGCAGCCCTATTCCCCATCAGTCTAGGTCGATAAGTCCTTTTTGAGAACATCTTTGGCTCTAGACTAGAATCCATTCAGCCTAGCTCTTCCTAGGGTTATTTAAGATTAAGATGAAGGAAAGATCAGCAAGATTAAGCAGAACAAATTAAGAAATGCAGGGAAGAAGAGAAAAAAAGATACAAAGGATTGTCTTAAGTATAATGAGATCACCTCACCCTCACACCCTCACCACACATATTAGCATTCAAGAACCATCCTCCAAACAGTCACTTCACTATAAATATTTTTAGTATTATTTTAAGATCTTAAAGCTCTTTAATTAGCATCACCACTTTATGGACACAAAATCTAACTAAACACTAAAAGCTCATAAACACAATTAACAATAAGAAATAACTTAGCCAGAAGCTGTGGCTCAAGCCTGTAATTCTAGCTACTTAAGATGCTGAGATCAGGAGGATTGAGATTTAAGGCCAGCCCAGGCAAATAGCTTGTAAGACTACATCACTGAAATAATCTGAGCAAAATTGGGTGGGGTTGTGGCTTAAGTAGTAGGAGTGCCTGTTTTGCAAGCTCAGAGCCCTGAGTTCAAAGCCTAATACTGCAAAAAAAAAAAAAAAGTTAAGTACAAAAACAAACAGCATGAAAAGATATTTCATACACAATCCTGTACAGGAAATACAGTTTCTTAAAACTAGTATATACTACTTAAAGACAGGCAAAGAATTATGGAGATCATAACTATAAGAAGGTACATACAAAATTCAGTAGAGTAGAAGAGAAAGAAGATGGAAAGGTTACAAAGGAGCTTCTACTATACTGGTAATGTTCTACCCTAAACTAAGCTGGGTGGTGTCTTGTTTTGTAGTACTGGGAAAAACCAGGGCCTCACATATGCTAAGTTCGCACTACCACTAAGCTACATTCCCAGCCTTATTTTATAACAATCAATCTATAACAGTTATATTTCTTCATCTATACATTAATATAATTTTTACTAAATCACTATTTTTCTTAACACTATGCCTTAAATATTTCTATGTTTTTAACATGACTTTATAGACCACACACAGAACTGAATATACTTTGTGGTTTGGGGAACATAAAATAATTAACTGCACAACTTTAACCATGTTAAAAGCAGTTACAGAGCTGGGCACTGGTAGCTCAAGCTTGCAGGAGGCAGGAGGCAGGTATCAGGAGGATAACGGTTCCAAGCCACTCCAAGCAAATAGTTTGCGAGACCCTATCTTGAAAAATCCCATCACAAAAACAGGACTGTTGGAGTGGCTCAAGGTGTAGGCCCTGAGTTCAAGGCACAGCACTACACACACACACACACACACACACACACACACAAAAGCAAGCAAAACAGTTATATCCTAGTTGGCTCCTTCCTGTAATCCTAGCTACTTGGGAGGCTGAGATCAGGAGGATCACAGTTGAAGGCCAGCTCAGGGAAACAGCACAAGAGAACTCATCTCCAAAGCAACGAGAACGAAAAGGGATTGGAGATATGGCGTGTGGCTCAAGTGATGGAGCACCTGCTTTGCAAGCGTAAAACCCGAGTCCCACAAAAAAAAGAAAAAAAATAAAAACCAACCACAAACCAGCAGTAATCTCCTAAGGGATAGGGTCATAGCTCTGGCTGATGCAGTTCAGTACTAGAGCACACCCTGGTGTCAATCTCTAGGAAAAAAACAAAACAAAACACTTATCTCTTGTGAATAACATCAGGGTACAGGAGAAGCCACATACCGACACCAAATATATAAATAGAGCACTGATTTTATACCACTACAAATTAAACAACAAAACACCTATTATCGATCAGAGGTCAGCAAGCTTTTTCTTTAAAGAGTTAGATAAATACTTTTGGCTTTACAGAACCATGATTCCTATCGCAAGTGTACAGCTCTGCTATAGTAGTATGAAAGCAGCCATACAGCAGGGAAAGATGGCTGTCTCCCAATAAAACTGTATTTACAAAAATAGGGAATTCTAATGAACCCATGTCTGGGGCAGGTAATGAACTTTGTGTGTTCTTCTGTTTTACATAAAGGCAGGCCAGGCTCTGGTGGCTCATGCCAGTATCCTAGCTACTTGGCAGGCAAAGATCAGGAGGATCTCCATTGGAGGCCAGCATTGTGCAAATAGTTCCTGTGACCCTATCTCAAAAATACCAAACACAAAAAATGGCTGGTGGAGTAACTCAAGTGATAGAGCAGTGTCTGCTTAGCAAGCATGAGGCCTGATTCAAACCCCAAAAAAGGCAGCAAGCAAAAATTAACCAGTGGGTAGTAATCTGATGACCCTGTCTAGATCCACCTTTAAAAAGAGTAATCAGTAAATCTATTAAGTGGAAAGTCTGGAGGGGAAATGGAGTCTTATAGTAAAAACTATGTCACAAATCATCTGGTATCATATGAACAAATGTGCCTTCTCCATGGAGACATTTACCAGTCACCACCTGTGACACAGTAAGAGTGATTGCACCTCCTGAAGTAATGTAATATGGAACAGCATCACCTATGAAGTATTCTGGCCAAAAGTTTATTGTGAATTAACAGTCATTTCGTAACAGCTTACAGAAGACAAAGGGCAAAAAAGTTTTTTGCAGTATTATGGATCAAACACAGCACCTCATGCAAGTCAGTTAGGTGCTTTACCACTGAGCTGCATTCCCATCCTCAAAAGTTTTAAACAAGACCTCAAAGAAACACACAAAATTTTGACTAGAGAACATTATAACTGCTCTCAAAAAGAGAAATTCATGAGCTGGAGATGTAGGTCAGTGATAGAGCACTTTGCAGGAGTTGGGAAGTTCTTACACTGCAAACAAAAAAAACAAAAAAAAAAGGAGGAAAAGGATTTTTTAAAAAATGAATCTTTAAATTTTTAAAAGAAGTGGGACACAACAACAAATTCAATGTCATACCTGGTTCTTTAACAGACCTTAGTTTGGAAGAAAACCTATGAGACATTTTTGACCCAACTGAGGAAATCTAAATATGAATTGGGGATCAGATTATTTAGGGGAATTAATTTTATTGGGTATGACACTAGCACTAGGTACAGAACAAACTGTCATTTTTGGAGATTTTCAAACTTAAATACTTAGGAGTAAAGTGACATGATGTCTGTACCTTGTAAATGGTATACCAAGTTATAAACTAAATGTTTGTATCCCACTTTCCAATTCTCATGTTGAAAAAATCCTAACTCCCAATGTGATAGCACCAGGTAATCAGGACTCAGAACACTCATGAACAGGCTTAGCCCCCTTACAAAAGGGATCTCTAGGGAGCTCTTTAGCTCTGTTTTTGCTATGTGATGATACAACCAGAAGATGGCCATCTGCAAACCAGGAAAATGTCCCTAACATAATCACCAGATCTGCCAGTACCCTGATCTGGAACCTTCTAATCTCCAAACAGTAAGAAAGAAATCTATTATAAACCACTCAGTCTACAGTATATTACAGCAGTCAAACTGAGCAAAATAGGCAAAAACATAAAATACTGTTGAACTTAAGTGGTTGTTACATAGGTATTCAGTGCACTGTTACAATGTTCTGCAGGATTAAATTTTTTTATAACTAAAATGCAAAAATGCAGCAATATGATGTTTAGTTTAATAAATATTATTCATCACACTGCTCCCAAACATTATAGTTCTAAGTCTCCCCCAAATTTCTCAAGGTTACATATCAAAATCTACCTCAAAGATATTTTCCCTAAATTTATGACCCTGATGTTTTTCCTTTTTTTTTCTTTTTGGAACTGAGATTTGAACTCAGGACCCTACATTTATTAGGCAGGTACTCTACAACTTGAGTCATACCTTCAAGTTTAGGCAATTTTGCTTTAGGCATTTTTCAAATAGGGACTCGCTTTCATACAAGAGCTGGGGAGACAGGCATAGGAAACCATACCCAGTTTTTCTATGTTGAGATGGGGTCTTTTTGCCCAAGATGACCTTGGACTTCAATCCTCCCATTCCTCTCCACTTTCTGAACAACTAGGATTACAGGCGTGAACCACCACACCTGGCTTTTTGTTTGCTATTTTTTTTTTTTTTTGAGACAGATCTGGCTTCAAACTCACAATCTGTTTTTCCTTTCAAGTTTCTAATTTCTAACAGTGACAATAAGGCCAAATCTGCAAAATCAGATACCCTGACTAATTAATACTGGTTTTGATTCTTATATAAAATATACCTAGTAATTCCTTTATAGCATTTTTACTTTTCACCTGCATAATTATTCATATTTGTTTTGCTTCTTCCCTCTTCCCTAGATGGCAGTATCAAAATAATCTTTGCTTCACAAAGCACCTAATACTGATAGACAATATTTACTGAATAAATAAAACTGAACATCAAGAAATTTGTGATCATAACTTTAGTAAGAATCAAATCCTTAAGAAGGAATATAAACCTCTTCCTTCTTCCTATTCATTATTCCTTTCCTATCCCTTAAAGACATTTTCTCTTTGGAAAATTTTATTCCACAAATATTTAAAGGACATAGATAAATCAGCATGCAAAACTAATACAGTAATTGCACATATGTGGCTCTGGTAGGAAGAAAATGAGAATCTCAGAACACAAGTCTTCATTTTAGATCAAAAAGACCTCATGATAATCATGTGATCTAGTCTTCTCTCTAAATTCTAGTAGGTTAAGGCTACCAAATCTTAGATTGAGTGGGAACCTCAAAGAGGGTCTTCTGTTCTCCAGTTTTACGGTACTCTTTCCCAGGACACTAATGGCTCACACCCGTGAATCCTAGTTACACGGGAAGGTGAGTTAGGGAGGATGGTGGTTCAAGGGCAGCCTGGGCAAAAAATTTGTGAAACCCCATCTAACATAACCAGAGCAAAATGGACTGGAGGAGTACCTGTTTTTTTGCAAGTACATAGCCTTATGTTCAAACCCCAGTACCAACATAAAAAAAAAAAAAATTTACAGTACTCTTTCAACTTATCAAATTTTGTTTAGTTATAATAATACTGATAGTAGTAATAGCAATAAAAGTTAGCAACTATAATGTGCCAGGCTCTATTTGAACATCTTTACAGGGATGATTTCAACCCGACAATCTTAGAAGATATAGTATCATCACCCTCATTTTACCAATAAGAAAACTGAGGTTTTGAAATATTAAGTAATTTGCTCTATAGGGGTGGTGGATTCAAATCCTAGTGTCAACTTCAAAGTCAATGCTCCCAATTAATAATACCCTTCTTTAGATGCTTTTTCCAGAAACAATTCACTCCCAAGTACAAAGCCTTCTTACACTTAATTTATAGGCATACATAAGTAAATAATGCTAAGGATCCTACAACATTACTTGAAAGCACAGAGCAAAAACTATTAAGACATATTTATCTGTATCTGTTGAGATGTTTTATGCATATTTGTGAAACAATGATATCAACATCATTACCACTTAGCCAACCTCCCTCTAACCATGTTTCAAGTACATTCTTGAAACTATTGCTATCTAACATCTCCCAAACCTTTTTAGTCAAAATATCCAGCAAACAGCCCATTTATTTTTACTTCATTAGGTCATTTTCAGTCATCTTTATTTATTTTTTTTTTTGGTAGTTCTGGGGGTTTGAACTCAGGGCCTCCTGCTTGCTGGGCAGAAGTCTATCACTTGAGCCACCCTACCATCCAGTTCAATCATCTTTAAAATGCAAAGTTAAAATGATCCAGCTCTCCAGAATTAACTAAGATCTCTAATCCTTTATATTCAAATTATGCCTTATACTTGATTACATAATTTGGTCAATATAAATCTCAACAAAGCCACAAAGACTCACCTACACAAATTTCCCCGTATAGGTTAATCATAAAAGTCTGAAAACACAGATGCTATTTTAATATATTCTCTAATGAAACATCAATAAACAATTTATTATGGGGGCTGGTGGAGTGGCTCAAGTGGTAGAGCACTTGCCTAACAAGCACGAGGCTCTGAGTTCAAGTCCCAGTACCACCAAAAATAAGCAATAAATAAAACAATTTATTACATATCCATCAGTGTTCCAAACTTGGTGACCATCCTACACTTAAAAGTAAGCAAAGACAGAGACAGAAAAAAGCAACACAAAGCAAAAGCAAAAGTACAGACAAGCAAATAACCTGAACTAAAATATAAACCTAACAGAAGAAAAAGATTCAAGATATAGGGTAAGAGTAATAATGCAACCTAAATTTTCACTAATCCTTCCAAACCTGTACTACCCTTACAAATCAGAATTAGTTTATAAAACAAAATGCAAAAAAGGCTCTTACACATTAAGCTAAAAATTTCACTTCTATGCTAGAGACATGGCCCAAGTGGTAGCGTGCTTGTCTAGCAAGCACCAGAGTTTGAGTTCAAAACCCAGAACTACCCCCCAAAATTTTTTTGTTATTTTATGTTCTGATTCAAAATATTAATTATCCAGGAATAGCTGAAGAGAAAGAAATAAACTATTACCTTAAGTTTAGGACCATCAGCCATCAAAGGTTTAATAAAACTTTAAACAAATTTTAAAGTTAAAAATTTTATTATCCAAATAAATTATAAGGAGCTGAGCATGCAGCTCATTGCTAGAGCACATGCTTAAGGTCCTGGAGAGGCAGGAAGAAAAAAAAAGTAAGCTTGGTGCTAGAGCCCATCTCTGGCAAAAAGTTCACATCCCAACTAATGGTGCACAGTAGGCAAGCCTATCAGCTCACCTGTCATCCCATTCTCCTAAAACAGGATCATGGTCCAACCCAACCTGGACAAAAATTAAGACCCTATCTCAAAAGCAGCCAAAGCAGGGCTGGCAGAATGGCTCAAGAGGTAGAAGCACCTGCCTAGCAAGCATGAGGCCAAGTTCAAACCCCTCTCCCCCACTCCCATGGCCCCCAAAACTGGTAATCGAAAGGTTTATTTGGATGCAATAAATGAAATCTCTAATATATATGAGCAGAACTAATGCTCATTTTTATACTGGAGCACTAAAATAAATATAAGTCAATTTGCTTTAAAGTACAACATAACATGAAACTCTAACTTAAAGCAAACAATCATCACTAATTAATATAAAAACAAGGGCTGAGACGGGGCTCAAGGGGTAGAATGCCCGCCTAAGAATCGGGAGGCCCTGAGTTGAAACTTCAGTACTGCAAAAATAAATAAATAAAAATAAAAACAAAAGATCAAAGACTCTTAAGCTATCTTAAGTGTGCAATGTTTATATAAACTCAAGAAACATCTTTACCATCACTGGAAAAGCTATAGAACAGAAAGCAAAAACTAAACACCTGCCTTACATGTAAGTGCAATAGGACTTTATGTTAAAAAAAAAAAAAAAAACAGCACAACCTCAGGTAATACACCATAGTCATGTTATTAAGGGAAGCAGTGATAAACATACAGTTTAAGCACAATAAACCAAGAGACACATTAGCTGGATTAGCCATCTTTTGGCAGAACTGTCAAATAACCAGAGAACAAAAGTAGTAACCATAAGTCAGTGACAGTATTACCAGAGACACTACTAATCAGTCACTAATCTTTCAGCTATATTCACAGAAACAGCAACAGGATCTTTTTCAAAGACAAATGACAACATATATTTTATGGATATATCCCAAACTATTTATTTATTTATTTATTTTGGTGCAGGGGAATTGAAACCAAGGCCTTGCACATGCTACTCTACTACTGAGCTACATCCCAACCTCCCATCCCAAGCTGTTTAAACCAGACTTGCTGAAGTTCTGTTCACCATCTCTCCATAATCCTTTCTTCTATCCTCCTTTCCAGAAACTTATCTATTCAAGGTTACACAGTAAATGGAAACATCTGAAGCCTCCAGCCTTCTCATGCCTGTCTAATGGTAAAGACTGTTGTCCTAACGAGGTATCAGTGGCTCATGCCTGTAATCCTAGCTACTCAGGAGGCAGAGACCGGGAGAACAGCAGTTCAAAGCCAGCCCTGGCAAACAGTTTCATGAGACTCTATCTCGAAAAAACCCATCACAAAAAAGGACTGGTGGAGTGGCTCAAGATGAAAGCCCTGAGTTCAAACCCTAGTACCACTGTTCTCTCTTTGGGTCCCTTTCTAATCTGAAATCGATTCCTTGTCCTTAGGTACAACAGAATTTCCCATTTCTTTCCCTTTGTTAAAACTAATGAAGCTTAGCAAGGCATGATGATACACACCAGTATACCCAGCTACTTAGGAGGCTGAGGAAGGAGATCATTTGGACCCAAGAGTCTGAGATCAGCCCAGGCAAAAGTGAGAACAAAAACTATAAAACTCTAATCACAGCTTTTAAGTATGGTGTAGAAACAGCAACAGGGTGTTTTTGTTTTGGTTTTTGGAGGTATTGGGATTTTAACTTAGGGTCTTGTACTTGCTAGATAGGCTCTCTACCACTTGAGTCATGCCCTCAGTTCAACTTTTTTTTTTTTTTGTGGTACTTCAATTTGAACTAAGTAATAAGGGGCTCATGCTTGCCAAGTAAGCATTCACTTAAGTAACACCATCAGCCCACAAGGGTTTTTTTCCAACACAAACAACACTATATGTTTTATAGGTATATCGCAAACTGTTTAGTTTTTGCAGTGCTGGGGATTGAATCCAGGGCCCAATGGTTTCACTCAATTTTGGGGGGGGGAAGGATCGCGGGGGCAGTACTGAAGGATGAACTTAGGGCCTCTCACTTGCGGGGCAGGCATTCTATTACTTGGACTATGACCCAACTCTTTTTTCTTTGGCTATTTTTGAAATACGGTCTTACTTTATGCATTGGCCCGACTGCATCTCTATCCAATTTGTGTTTCCCCACATAGTTTGGGATGACAGGCATGGGCCTCCACACCCAGTCAGCCATTGGTTTGCCCTGGCTGGCCTCAATCAATGATCCTCCGGAACTTAGCCACAAGAGTAGCTAGGGTTACAGGACTGAGGCACCGTGCCTGGCCTGCACTCAAAAGGAGCACAGATGTAAACTGAGAAAGAGCTGTTGACATCAGAATATAAGATGTATGAGGGCAGGTATTTTGTCTGCTTTGTTCAGAATCCAGCCTGACATAATGCCTTGCATTCAGAAGGCCCTCAGTGACTCGGAGAGTAATGAGATGAGAGGCTACAAATCAAACACTATTAAACTACTGTGAATTTTTTACATCTTGGTAGGTTGGTAACCTAGCGTAAATAAAAGTAATAAAAAGCTCTCAATCTAAACTTCATCTCCTATACATTATATCGTTTTGATTTGCTTTGAGTTAAATTATTTCCTCTTTGTATGAATCAAAAAGGACCACCTATGTTCACTAGATAATGCCAGGTCCTAACCTCAGAGTTGAATGCTTTAGACAGAGAAGTGGAAAAAAAAAACCCACTTTGCCCAAATAGGTTAAGCAATTATCAGTTATATAGACACACCTACATTTTCCTACTCATAAAAACATCTATTAACTATCCCTTTTCAATGTTAATACCTAAATTATGAAAATAAAAAGTAATTAGATATAAGAACCAGTGTTATTACTCTCAAGCTTTAAAATGCTTTGAAATTCTTCAAGACTTTATTCTATATATCCTTCGTCAAACCTGCTTCTTCTTAAGTATGCAACCACCTAACAAATACAACATACTTAGCAAGACGGAGACCCTGAGTACTGCTCCCCCTAAAAAAATAAATAAAAACAGCCAGGCACCAGTGGCTCACACCTGTAATCCTAGCTAGTTGGGAGGCAAAAACCAAGAGAACTGAGGCTTGAAGCCAGCCCAAAATAGCCAACATAAAACAGGGCTGGAGCGGGGCTCAAGTGGTAGACTGCCTACCTAGCAAACATGAGGTCCTGAGTTCAAACTCCAGTACCTCCAAAACAAATATACATATACATATACATATATATATACACACACACATATACATACACACGTATATATGTATGTATACATACAAGATAATCAATGGAGTTTTACTTGGCTATTAGAAGAATAAAACTACGGCTGATTACGATGGCTGACTCCTAAAATTCCAGCTATTCAGGAGGGGGAGATAGGCCATCTGAGTTAGCAAAACCCCATCTCAACTGATAAGCTGGGTGTGGTGATGCACGCCTGTGGTCCCAGGTATGCAGGAGGCGGTAGATAGGGATCCAGGTCTGAAGGTGGCACTTGGCAAAAAAATAAAACTGGAGACTCTACCTTAGAAATAACTAAAAGCAAAAAAGAGCTTAGGCATGGTTCAAGTGGTAGAGGGCATGGAATTCAAACCTCATTACCACCACCAAAAAAAAGAATGAAATTATGTCCTTTGCTGGAAAATGGGTGAAGTGGGAATCATCGTGTTAAATGAAATCAACCAATGTCACAAAGACAAGTATCAAATGTTTCTTCTCATTTGTGGAAGCCAGGGAATTAAAAAAAAAAAACAACAAACCACACGCACACACACACAGGTCATGAAAGTAAAAGGGAGACTACTAGGGGGTGGCAGGAAAAAAGGAGGAGGGGGCGATGAAGAAAGAGTAATAGTACACTATAAGTATGTATGGAAATGTCATGATGAAATCTTACTATGTACAATGGAATATATGTCAATTTGAAAAAAAAAAAAAAGGTTTTCCTAATTATAATATGTTTCACTAACAACCTATTCTGAAGTGGAGGACACTCTCTGTAACCAAAAATCCTAACAATCCTAGGAACAGCTGTTATTCTCCCTATGTATGTAATTGGTTCCTAAGACAAACTCCTTACTAAGTCAGTAGTTAAGTTTCCAATGTTTGTCTCTCTTCTCTGTAGCAGACCAACTACATCTTCCTTATCACAAAGATGCAAAACAAGTTTTCCAAGTACTGATGTTTCTAAAGTCAAAATTTTTAATTTTCAAGCGATAATCATTATAAAGCCAATAAATACAATCTTGATTTTTTGGGGGGCAATAGTGGGACTGGAACTGAAGGCCTTCCCCTGGAGCCACTCTACCAGCCCTGTTTTTGTGAAGGGTTTTACGAGATAGTCTCTCTCGAACTATTTGCCCAGGCTGGCTTCAAACTGCGATCCTCCTGATCTCTGCCTCCTGAGTAGCGAGGATTACAGGCATGAGCCACCGGCGCTCAGCTTGATACTTCTTTTTTGTTTTCAAGATAGAGCCTCACTATGTAGACCAGGGAGGCCTCAAAATTGCCTTCTTAGTCCTTGATGATATTTCAACATTCTCCAGAAGAAAATTTTGAATCCATTTTATTTTTAGCAAGTTAATATTAAACTATTTGATAAACTGGGGCTGGAGATATAACTCAGTTGCAAAGTGAAAGGGCGCAAGGCCCAGGTTCAACTCCCATCACAACAAAAATTTATTTGATAAGTCATAAAAGCCTTAAGCTGAGTAAAACATCCTTTCAATATTACAAACTATTTAAATTAAATTTAGTAAATCAACTAATATTAAAATACAATAACTGATTAATTTATTGGATTCTTTAAGCTAAACAAGTTATTACAAGGAGTATGACCATAAAAGGTATATGTATGCCAAGCAATAACAAAATATTGTAGATGACTAACAGACTGGCTAGTAAAAGAAAGAAATTTATTTAAAAATTCTCGTGTTTCATGATTTACCATAATTGAGAAGCAAAGTGTCTCTCTGTCTGCTACTAAAACTAAATTGAAGGCTGGTGGTGTGGCTCAAATGGTAGAGTGCAAGGCCCTGAGTTCAAACCCCAGTACTGCCAAAAAAAAAACTAAATTGAAGAGGAGGAATAAAGCACCCTGAAATATGAAAATGTAAAAAAAAAGTATGAGCTATGATGTATTTCCTTGGACACTAGATGTTACTAAAAATTAAATCTCAAACAAGTTTAATAGTTTATTTGAGCACTGATGGCTCACGTCTGTAATCCTAGCTAATTGGGAGACAGAGATCAGGAGGATCCCAGTTTGAAGTCAGCAAACAGTTCCCGAGACCCTATCTCAACAACACAAAAAAGGGTTAGTGGAGTGATTCAAGTGGTAGAGCACCTGCCTAGCAAGCATGAGACCCTGAGTTCAAGCCCCAGCACCAAAAAGAAAAAAAAAAAAAAAAAAAATCAAGGGCCACAAGGACCACTAAAAATCTAGAAAAACCATATTCCCCCAAATTCTCTTACCAGTAATCATTATTTTATATTTTAACTGAGTAAATTCTGCTACTATAATTTTGGAATTGGAAAACTAAACTCTTACTAGTCTGATATCATTGGATGCCTGAAAATATAAAAATATTGTGATATATATACATGTGTGTGCATGCGTGTGTATATATATGTAGGGGTATATATATATATATATATATATATTATATACACTTTTTTTTTTTTTTGGCAGTATTGAGGCTTGAACTCAGGTCCTACACCTTGAGACACTCTATCAGCCCTTTTATGAGTTTTTTCCAGACTGGCAAACTATTTGCCCAGGCAGGCTTCAAACCTGGATACTCCTGATCTCTACCTCCTGCATAGCTATGATTACAGGCATGAGCCACTGGCACCCAGCTTAGTTTTTCCTTTTCCATTTTTTTCTTCAGTCAAAGCTTGCTATGTAGCCCCAGCTGGCCTCACTGGAACTTTTGATCTTCCTGCCCCTGTCTCAGTGCTGGAGAAGGACCACTAATAAGAGTTATATTACTTTACTACTTTTTAATGCTAAGTAGTGCTACAAAATACCTTAGACATTATATATAAATGTTGATAAAATATAGATTACATAAACAAGTAACACCAAGATGGTGAAAAAAATATCATTCATGCCAAATGACACACAATAAAAAGAAATGTGTACAAACCCAGGGACAAGGACATGGGTCTTGGCTCAGCCAGCTTTAATGAATCTCCTTAATCACTAAATGATGCTATAGCAAACTGTACTCTTTCAAGAGTGCCAAGAGACAGTAAATTGGCATTACAGTTTAATTTAAATATTTCCATAAAAATGGAGCCTGGCAGAGTGGCTCAAGTGGTAGAGTGCCTGGCAAGTGTGAGGCCCTGAGTTCAAACCCAAGTACTGCAAAAAAAAAAAAAAATTCCCATAAAAATGTACATTATAGGAGCCAGGCACCAGCGGCTCACATCTATAATCCTAGCTACTTGGGAGAGTGAGACTGGGAGGATCACAGTTTGAGGTCAGCCCCGGCAAATAATTGTTCAGGAGACTCCATCTCCAAAATAACAAGAGCAAAATGGACTGGAGGCATGGCTCAAGTGACAGAGTGCATGTTTTGCAAGTATGGAGCCCTGAGTTCAAACCTTAGTCCCACCAAAAAAAAAAAAAAAAAAGTAGCTATACTCTTTCTGACCTTATCAATTTGTGAATCAGCTGTTCTTAGAAGCACAGCGATTTAAACACTAACATTCCTTCGATGATGCAATCTTAAAGGATTTAGCAATTAAGTGACTTACTCACATAAACCAGAACTTAATGACACCACTATCAGACAAACTGAAAAGGCTTTTTCACCTATTCCTGGAGTCTTCATAGAAATCAGTCACCCAATGTTAGAACACAGGTGTTGAAAGTTATCAGTCACTTTTGAGAGAATAATCACCACAGCAAAAAATCCAAAAGATATGTGCAACAAACTGGGAAATTATTAACTAAAGGATATTAAAACTCAAATAGAAATATCCATAAAGAACTATGCAAAAACTGCTATAAGACTTTATGAGGGCTAAAGTAAATGAAGAGGAGGAAAATACAACCACTAAAAACAAACAAAAAGGACAAAGAAGGCACTGAGAGAAACCAACAAGCTTAAAAAAAAAAAAACCTATAAAAAAAATCTGTCCTAAGTTTTATTATAACACACTATACATTTGGGAGGCCTACAAAAACATTTTTTTAAAGTTACTATTTTAACATTAGTTCAACTATCTATCTTTTAAGTCTGTACACTTGGAAAGTCTATTCTAATAATCAAATAACTAGCCTATCTATTTAGAAATACTCTACTTAAAAGTAGGCCAACAATAGGAACTTTGCTATTGCACAACAGAGAAAGTAAATGAAATAATATCTATTAACATTCAGTGTCCGTGGCATGTTTTTCCCATCTCCTAGAACATACTGACTTACACTGTCTTCCCTGAACATTTACCATTTCTCCATCCATGCAGTAGCTCAAATAGAGTTCCTGTGTTAATCCTACAATAAACCTCAGTAATCCTCACATCACAGTAGTTGTAAACGTTTGTTAACAGAAAAATAATGTTTTCCCCAAAATAGCTACATAACACTAAGACAAATTAAATTCCCTAATAATTTTTTACAAGACTCTTGCCAAATTTATTTCGATACATTGAACATGTGCGGCCTATTTTAAAAGTTCTTTAACGGTAAAACAGCTTTCTAGTTGGTGCTCATATGCTATTTTTATTTTTTAAGTTTTCAAGTTGTGTTCAGAAGAGCTTGAATACTGATGAATTTGGACTACTATTAAATGCTTAAGAAGCATTTTGACCAAATAAGATGGGCAAAACGTCCTAGATGTGCTAGTACTGACATCAGAGGTCAAGCAACTTTAATAAAACAGGGAACGCTTTCCAACACTAAGCCCTTCATTTAAAAAATCATTTCCCTGAATGATACAATCTTATTTTTTAAGGATGTTAGAGTTACAGTGTTTTAAAAGTCTACCGCAGAAAGCTGGTCCTATTCTTCGTGAGCCTCCGGTAGATCTGGGGTACTGACCTCAGCAGTTTCAATGAAGAACTCCACTATTACAAGAATGACACCGGACGGTACTGGGAAGGGGGAAGGCAGGGGAGAAAAGCCGGGAATACGATTACGTGCAAGGATTTAACGCAGTGAGCTGGAGGGAGATGGTAAGAGGCACAAACAGAAGATCGAGAGAGGCTTAACAAGGAAGTGAAGCCGGGCGCAGAGTTGAGCAGAAGCTAACAAGGAAACAGATGCGGAAAGGTGGTGGTGTCCACCCTGCGCGCACCAGGAAGGGAAGAGCCGCGGCCTGGGTAGCCCCGGGCTCTCGGAGGGCTGCTTGCAGACTGAAGCAGGGACGGGGAAGGAGTCGGCTTCCAGGCGCTGGGGCTGTGCCCGCCGCGACCGCGAGCGGAGGCGGCGGCCGAGGAAGCGGCCTATCCCGGAGTCAGGCCCGGAGTTCCGTGTCCCGGCTCCGCGACAGAGGCAGGGCAGAGCCCCCGGCCGCAGCTCCGAGGCTCCGCAAACGGTCCGGGACCTCGGCGGGGCGGCCAACTGGCCAGCCGTGCCCCTCGGACGGGCGCAGAGCGGCCTTACCTGGGGCGAGGAGGGAGGCGAGGTCTAGGGCGTCTCGTTCGCGCCCGCCGCGAAGCCCCGCGCTGCACTCTGCCCAGGCTTCCACCCGCGTCTCGACCGTGCCTCAGCCGCCACTTCGCCCGCGGGGGTCTCGACCACCGCCTCCGCCGCCTCCGGGGCTGTTTACACCGCCCGGCCCCTCACGCCGCCGCCGCCGCCGCTGCCGCCTTCTCTCCACCCTAGCGCCGCTGCCGATTCGGCCGCCGCCACCTCCTCCGCCGCAGCCTCGTCTCTCTGGAGCATCTTCCAGCCACCGAACACTGAGAAACAGAGACTCCAGCCGCGCCTGCAGGAAACTCCCCCGCAACTGCCAGGGGGACGAGGCAGTCAGAACACCGGCGGCTTTTCCGCCATTGACCAGCAGCCGCTCGGCTCCTTCTGCAACCCCCCCCACTCCGCACCCCTGACTTTCCCCGCCCCTCGGTGAGCCCCGCCCCCAGTGCCCACCCATTGGGGGCGCCGCGTGTCCTCTTCCGGCTTCTGGTTTGCTAGAAGAGCTATCAATCTCTTCTCTCCCGCCCAGTTTACCTCCCGGGTGCCTCCGTACTTAGGTTTCCCCGCCCATACGGCTCCGCCTCTAAATCTCTAATTTCCCATTGGGCATCAATGACCACCTTCAATTGGCAAGGTCAACTATCCATCAAACACCGCCCACTAAGTGAGATCCAACCCTTCGTTACCATTTACTTTATTCAGCCCCAGCCTCCGGTATGCTCTACCTCCGGGACGTCATGGACGGCCCCACCCTACCAAGCCATATGTAGAGCCCTCCGTCAGTCAAATTACGCCCACCTGCGCTCCGCCTGGAAGAGCACAAGCCCCAGCAGTTCCCTTCTCCTATTGGTTCAACTCGTGACTTGAACGTCGGTCATTGGCTTTCTGAACGTGTCCGTCACCGAACCAATTTCCAAGTCCGTCACACCGGCTTTTTTAAATGAACTCGCAAAAGGCGGGGAAGTATCCGAAAAGCGATTGGCTAGTTTTCGAAGGCGGTCGAACCAAGAATTTGTGCTGACTCTTCCCGTTCTGCGAGGACCGTGCTCCCTTATCTTTGACCTCTAAACCTCGAGTAAAACGAGCGCCATAAAGAACCAACGGGCTGTCCAGTTATAGGTGTGGAGGCTCAGTCCCACCCGGAATTGCAGGGGGCTGGCTACTGATTGGTTAACAAAATCCTGCTAGACCCTCATTGGAGGATAAAAATGCCTCTCTAGGACGTGAAGACGCGGAGGGATAACGCAGCGAGGACAAGAAGCGTATGGGAAAAAAGCGGTTGTTTTGCTTTAGCCACGGGTGGGGCGCACGCGGGAGTGAGAAACTGGGCTGGCAGGGCTCTGGGGAGGTTTTGCGGGGAGTGGAAAGGCCCGGATGTTCCCTAACAATGAAATCATCACTGACCAATCAGAGCTGCTGATCTGGGATACCTGCCTGACCTGTCTACCCGAGGCGGGGCAGGGGGGAATGGGCAGGAAATTGGGGTGTTGGAAGAGGCCAAAAAGCGAAAAATGAGGCAGGTGATTCCCTTCAGCAGAATTCTGAGATGTTAAGGATTATTTTTATTCCTTCTTTGCCCCTATTGCCTGGCGTTCAGCTCTTGGTATTTCCTTGTTTTGTTTCTCAGCTTTTGATTGTAAAAAAAAGAAATCTCTGGTCTAGGCTCTGACATTCACTACTTCATTCCACTGTTGATGTTTGCCAGGCACTGACTGTATGTGTGTATGTGAGTCTGGAGAAACAGGTAAGCTAAGCAATGCCGGTTCGGAAATGATAAGTGATCTTTCAGACTTGTTCAAGAGATGAAGATAAGATAAAGAATCTTCCCTGTGGATAGGTTTACAAAAGGAGGCTTCACAAAGAATGATTCTAGAGTAAATTATAGGAGTTCAATAGGCAAATGAAGGAAATAGTCACCTAGCCATCAATTACAGGATTACTTCTCCAAAAGTGTAGTAGAGACATTTTAACACTTACTTCGAGGTAGATATAGATTTAGATATTAATGTAAGTTTAAACCTCATACATACTTTGGTGTAAATTGGTTGGAACATTTTAAGCTTAGACTCAAGCGAATGCTAGTCAGTTCTAGTAAGAAGGGCAAATACAAGAACAGAACAATTGCCAACGCAGAAATAAAGACTTGAATGCAATTCAGGTTTTGTTTTGTTTTTTTAACCTCAAGTTTGCATAAGGATGGGATTTCATGGAGCATGGTGAATAAACAGCATTAGAATCACCTAGGATACAGATTTCCAGTTCCATTTGTTCCTACAAAACCAGGGACTCTGGGGACAAAGCTCAGAAAGACAAATTTTTATCTTATTTGTTTGGTTGGCTATTTATTGATTGTGATGTTGGGGATTGAACCCAAGAAGAAAGGTAAATTTTAAATAATTTCCAGGTGATTTTATGCACCCCAGAGGCAAGGGATAATGGAGATAGCCCTAAACTAAAATTCGTTTTCCTTATTTCTGTATGTAGGAGGAGGGACAATAGAGAAAGGGAAGTAGACACGTGTAGATCTCACCCTTCTTTTGTCCTCTTTATTATCAGTATTGGATCATACAGTTCTCAGGAGTTGTAAAGTAACTTAGAGAATATATTTCCTTTTTTGTCTGGCACACCTTATATAAGGGAGAGGGAGTCTGGAACCTGGAGAAAGATACCTGGAGACCCTTATCTTGAGAACCCCAAATCCACAGAAAGACCTCAGAGCAGTTTCTTGCCCTGCTTGGTTTCATTCTCACTTTCCTTTGGTTGACCCCAGAAGCAGTAATAAAGTTCAGTAATGGAGATGGGCTGACAAGTGGATATCATTCACTCTTTCAATCACTTTAAGAAAAATTGAGTGTGGTTCCAGGTGCTAAGAAACATATATAATTAGGCCAACTTTGTTTTATGTGTTACTTGATTAAAACACTAAACCATTAAAGAAGATCCAACAAGATTTACAATTTTAAAAGGAAAACCAGCATATATCATCACAAACATGTAATGTGTCATAAACATTGAGTAACCATCATAATAGGATCTGAAACTAACCAGTTGTGTGACTTGACCTAGTAGCTAAGCTCTGAGTCTTGTTTTGTTCTGTAAAATGAGAATCACAACAACTTCCTGTAGAATCAGGTGAAGAGCTTTAGATACTCCTAGTGATGCAAAACACTCCCCAAAATATAATTTAAAAATGAAATAATACTAAATATATATAAAATGGTTAGATTTTTTCCTATGTTGGCTACAATGCAGATTTCCTTTTTAAAATAAGACAGATAACCAGTTTGTCCCAACAAACTTGGGTGAACCAAAATCTGTGACCTGGTCACAGGCAATTTAGTGCCACAAACTGCACAGTTATTCCAAGGATTAAATAGAAATGGTGTTTGTGCATAACAATATCTAATATCATGACTGTCACAGTTGAAATGTGAATCCATATGTCACATAAAAGAAGTCTCACTCATTTGCTGTGGATGTTTGTGTCCCTGGTATATAGAGATCACCATGCTCACTCAGAGGGAGCTTTGATATTGAGCTTCAAGTAGCCTGATTTCAGTGGATTGATCCACTCCCCTCCTTTCTTTTTATTTTTTTCCTGAAAGTGCTGAAAATTGAACCCAGGGCCTCAGGTATGCTAGGCAAGCACTTTCCCACTGAGCTACTCTCCAGTCTCAATTTTCCCTTCTTAATCACTGGAAATGTTCCACTCATAAGCCTATTTTCTTCATTGAAAGAAAAAGTCACCAGTCCCACTCTACGAATATTTATTATGTAGTAACAGAGTCAGGTGTTATGACAGGTGACAGGCACTGCTGCTTTGAAATTCCTTGACCATTCCTTTTTTTTTTTTTAATGATGCCTGTAATCTTAGCTACTCAGAAGGTGGAAGGAGGAGAATCTCGATCAAGGCTGTCTCAAAGACAAAAATAAAAAACAAAAGAGCTGGGGCATTATTCAAGTGATAGAGTGGCTTACCTAACATGCGTGAGGCCCAAACCCTCACCTTCATAAAACCATAACATAATTTTACTTAAAAACACTTCAGCATTTCCAGAGGAGGACCACTGAGGACTTCATCCTTCAGTATCTGGAGATTCAGCATGAGATGAGCCCACACATGCTGAAAATTGTCTTAAAAATCCATGAAAAATCAGCCTTCTGCTTTCTATGCGTTAATACTTGTTTCAGTATTAAAATAATGTTTGAAATTCTTGCCATCATGAGAAGCATTTTTAAATTTTTCAACTATGCCATATTAGAAACATATTTATCTATGTGACTAACAGAAAACCTAAAGTGGCTTAAGGCCAATGGGAGAGGCATTTTCTCATGTAAGGAAAGGTCCGCAGGTGGCAGCGATGTCTGGGTCAGTCTCTATAACTATCTTGTTGCCCCTTGACTGCAGAATGGTTACTGCAGCTTCAAATAAGATGTCCAGGTTCAAGGCACTAGGGGTAAGGAAATCACCCCTAGCTGCAAAGGAGGCCAGGAATTTAAGGAATTTATGTCATGAATTGCTTAGAACAGAGATTGTCAAACTTAACCAAGCTTCAGACTCCCCTGAAGGAATTCTTAAAGCCTGCATTGCCAGACTGCACCTACAGGGTTTCTAATTCTATAAGTCTCAATAGAATTTGCATTTCTAACAAGTTCCCAGGCAATATGGTACACTGGTCTGTGAACCACATTGTGTGTGTCTGTGTGTGTTACTAGATTTAAGATGAAAAAGTAGCACCATCATAGAATACTTGCCTAGAATTTTTGAGGTCTTGGGTTCAACCCCCAGCATCACTAAAAGAAAAGAAAAGAACCGGGCGCTGGTGGTTCACGCCTGAACCCTAGCTACTCAGGAGGCAGAGATCAGGAGGATTAAGTTCAAAGCCAGCCTGGGCAAATAGTTTGAGAGACCCTATCTTGAAAGAACCTTCACACACACACACACACACACAAAACACACAAAGTATATATATGTATTTAAGGGCTGATGGAGTGTGTCAAGGTGAAGGCCCTGAGTTCAAGCCCCAGTACCGGAAAAAAAAAAAAAGAAAAACCCTGGCGTGGGCTAATCTTGATTTTGGTACTGAGGAGCATGGCCACATTAGCATTTATAAACATTCTTGCAGCTACCTATGCACAGATGAAATGAAGCCCAAGCAGAGGCAAATATCAAGATGTCTTTAAGACATCAATAGGTCTTCACTGCACCCAGCCCTGTCTTTCCAGAGACATTAATGGCCTTAGGCTCTGAGATAGCAAGGCTTTACGGCTTTCTAGCTTCCATTAAAATCAAGTGGGACCAATGCTATGGATAATACTTTAACTGAAATATATTCTTAAGGTAATTCTCTCACCAGATATGTTAGACTCCAGCAAGAAATGGACGCACTCAAATTTGGGCTTTTAAGGAGTGTTTAATAAAGGGACTATTTTCAAAGGTGCAGTACCCTGGGGCTAGTTTTAGAAGAGTATGTTATCATCCCTATGTCCCAAGGGATGTGGGAGGGGGGTGGGGAGTAATTATTAAAAGGCTGTAGATAGAATGGGCTTGTTGCAGAAGGTCTCCTGACAAGAACTCTGACCTTTGGGTGCAGTGTCCTGCTGGTGTTACCTGTTGGCCAAACCTAGCTAGAAGCCAGAGGACCAGGGGTCATCTTGATATTGTCCATACATGTCATGGAGCAGATTGTAGAAAGATAGAACAGCAACAGGACATGTGGAGGGACAAGAGATGTGTAGCAGCTGGGGGCCAGTGGCTCATGGCTGTAGCTAATTTGTGAGGCAGAGATGAGGATCGTGTTTCAAAGCCAACCCGGGCAAATAATTCCAGAGACCCTATCTCAAAAAAACCCTTCACAAAAAAGGGCTGGTGGAGTGGCTCAAGGTGTAGATCCTGAGTTCAAACCCTAGTACCCCCCCTCAAAAAAAATCATTATTCGATTATATTACTCCCCTCTCTTACAAGTCATTATGCTGTGGAGCTTCTCAGAATATAACATTCATTGTAACGTAATGAATGCAAAAGCAGGTAAGAATCTCTTTCTTTCCATTAAGCTACCAAAGATTTTTGCGAAAATGCAAAACAATATCTCTGTCTTCACTATGATTTTTTTTTTTTAGAAAATATAAAAGAAAAACAAGAAAAATAAAAGAAGCTATAGTTATGTTTTGCTTTTTTAAAAAGGTGTTTGGACATATAATGGATTTATTTTTATAGACTAATAAATTTTTAAATTTCTCAGTGTAATTTGTAATACAATAAGTATTTAGATACTTACAGATCCTCAATAATGTTTAAGAGTGCAAAGGGAACCTGAGACACAACTCTGAAGGTAAAGCCAGCTCTCTAGTCAGCTTAATGAACTGGAGAGGAGGCCTTCCCTATCTCTAGTCTCTTTCTTCCCTTTTACTGCATTTTAAGCCTTTCTGATTTCCTATCCTTATCCTTCTGGCATCCCTATAGGCACTTTTCCTATGCTACATCATACTTGAATTATTAGGGAATTTTACTATCCTCTCTCATGTGCTCACACATAAACACACACACTCCGTGGTCCATAGAGTCCAAGAAGAGCTATGAAATGAACTCAGAAGTTTAAGAACTTAGACATCACATATTTACTTTTAGTAATATCTACCTAATTGTAGCCAACAAACCACAGTAGTATTTAGCAGTAGTATTTAGCAGTATCTCTGACATTCCCACGAGTTATTAAAAGGTAAAAGTCTGGCAACCCTGCTTCCATTTTACATCTATTCTCTCTTTCTCTCTCTCTCTCTCTCTCTCTCTCTCTCTCTCTCTCTCTCTCTCTCTGTCACCTTGGGTTCCAGAAAGGACAGGATTGATTGATAACATCTGTATGACAAGGGAACAAAACAATCCCTAAGGGCCACCAAAGCCTCCCAGGACAGACAACCCCCAATGAGGACAATTACCTGAATGATGATACTGCACCCTGGAGTAGGAGTAATCATCTCATGGGAATAGATTGCTCCCTTCAAGTGATGACAGCAATCAGAACTGAGATAATGATCAACCAGGCCACACTTTGACCAGGCCTGTTTAATTAGCCATTCCTTTCTCCCCCCCCCCCCCCCCCCCCGCATTTCTTCATCTATTTAACCTAAAGCTCATCTCTGTACCCCAAAGATGGGCTGAAATGCTTATTTTGCTTCTTCCTGCAGCATGCCTATGCCTCACAATAAATCTCTCTTTTCTCTGCCTTCACCATTATTCATCTCTCCTTTTTTTTTTTTGGTCAGGGCTAATGGCTCACCTGACATATGGGACCCCTGGGAGTTGGACCTCTATCCTAAAACTCTAATTACGTTGTTATAGATCTTTAGAAATATCACTTACACTCATCATTAATTTGAAATTATGGGATTTATTAAATCTGCCACTAGTTGTTATTATTATTTTTGGTTTTTTGCAGTGCTGGGTTTTGAACTTAGGGCCTACACCTTGAGCCACTCTACCAGTCCTTTTTTGTGATGGGTTTTTTCAAGATAGGGTCTCACAAACTATTTGCCTGGGCTGGCTTCGAACTGTGATCCTCCTCATCTCTGCCTCCTGAGTAGCTAGGATTACAGGCCTGAGCCACCAGCGCCCAGCCCACCACTAGATTTGTTATTTAATATATTAGTAAGCGTTGGACTTCTCAAGCATGTCTCAAGTGATAGAGTGCTTTCTTTATAAGCTTGAAGCCCTGAGTTCAAACCCCAGTCCCAAAAAGAAGTACAGTACTGAGGATATAGGTCAGTAGTATAGCACTTGCCTAGCACACACAAAACCCTGCTCTGGGTTCCATCCCCGGCACTGCAAAAGAAAAAAAAATGTATTTGGCTGCACCATAAATTTGTCAGTTTAATAGTTTGATAACTGTGTTTCAATATTTAGTAATTGGTTTCCTTTGTAACCTTGTGACTTTATTTTACATACTAAAGGCCACAATGTGGAGAAGGAATCCACAGAATTTACAGCATGGGTGGTGTAATAACCCTGCTGTGGACAGTAATCTCAATAAGTACTCAAAGAATTGCATTTGGAGGATTTTAAGTAGTTTGCTGGGTGCTTTCCCTTTCCTTAGTGCCCCCACCCAAGGCTGGGCCTGCCCTCCACCCCCACCCCACTTCCTGCTAAGACAGGAAGTTGATCAAGCTATCTTCATCCTGCATGCAATCCACACAGTCAGAGCAGCCAAAACTGGTTGCCCCAGGGCCAGACCCTCCTTTGTATTTTAAACTGAGTGTCATGCACATTAGAATGATTGAAATTATGATTACAA